>NW_005842135.1:1416755-1417313 GCF_000455745.1 Alligator sinensis | reverse complement strand
GGGGGGGTCCTGGGGAATAGTGTGTGTGTGTGTGTGTGTGACAGAGAGATCCCGCGAGTAACACGTGTGTGTATTAGGAGGGGGGTAGCAACAGGCAAACACCCCCTTGGTTTTCTCAGTGCAGAACTGTGGGGTATGCGCGTGTAACACGTCTGTGTATGGGGGCAGTGAGGAGTGTGTGTGTGATCCTGGGGAATAATGTGCGTGAGAGATCCCGGGAATAACACGTGTGGGGGTGGGGAAGGTGTGTGTGTGTGTGTGTGTGTGTGTGTGAGAGAGAGAGAGAGAGCGAGAGAGAGATCCCGGGAACAACACGTGTATCTGTGTGCGCGGCAAAGGGGCTGTCAGGCGCTCCGGGCTGGGCTGCAAAGTGTGTGTGTGTGTGTGTAAAGAGGGACTCTGTGTGTGTGTGTGTGTGTGTGTGTGTGTGTGTGTAAAGAGGGAGGACTGTGTGTGTTTGTGTGTGTGTTGGGAGAAAGAGGGGTAGGAACAGGCAAACACCCTCTGGTGTTCCCAGTGCACGAGCTGTGCTGTGTGTGTGCTCGCCGCAGCGCGGCG
>NW_005842135.1:1414153-1416188 GCF_000455745.1 Alligator sinensis | reverse complement strand
GAAAGAAAAATGCTCCAAAATAACAGAGCCAGGTGCACCTTCCTGGAGAGGAGCCACTGCTGTGGAAAGCAACAGCTGCTGCAGCGACAGGGCCTGTGTGGGCTGGTGTGAAGGCTGGCACCTAGGACTGGTAGGACTTACCCTAGGGCAGTGGCCTTCAACCTTTTTTGTACCAGGACTCATTTGTAAACAGCAATGACCTGTCCAGTGCCCCTCATTCCTGACCCACTGCCCCCCACTCCTCAGTGTTTGGGGCAGGGACTGGGTGTTTGGGTCCGGGGGGGGGCTAGCAGTCTGGATCTCTGCCAGCCTGCAAGGGAAAAGCCACAGTTTCCCACATTTTTCTGCTTTAAGGGAGAATCCATTTTTAAAGTTTGTTCACAACTCTTTCGTATATTCTTGCAGCCTACTTTTGGGTCACAAACCCCGGGTTGAGAAACACTGACCTAAGGGAGGTGTGGGATCTCCTTCATTGCAGGCTCTCAATAGGCATCAGTGGAACTCCTTGCCACCAGGTGTGGTGGAAGCTGGAGGCTTAGCCAGATTCAAAAAGGGATGGCACATGTTCTTGGAGGAAAGGAGCATCAGTAGATACTGAGCATGGGAGTTAGGGCCATAGCCTCTGAATCAGAGCTTCCTGGACTTTAAATGCTGGAGGCTGCAAGTGGGAGAGGAACAATGGAGGAAAACAGGGTCATACCCAGTTCACTCATCCACTCTGCCACTGTGGGACACAGGCCTATTTGATATGCCATTTGGTCATGGGACTGGGTCCATCACAGGGAACTGTAAGCCTCCCTTAAGACAGGCCAGTGAAGATGTATCAACTAAATGTGTGGGACAACAAAAAAGAAAACAGGAACGAGAGTGAGGTCATAGGCTAATAACTAAGGTATCAGAAGTAGACACCAAACTGTGTGACACAGGAAACTGGGCAAGATGAACCGATGGTCTGCCCCATTCAATGGCAAGTCTTATGTTCTTAGTCTAGGATACTTTAGGAAAGGGATGGCCAACCTGTGGCACAGGTACTGTAAGTGGCATGGGCAGCCTCTGTGGGTGGCATGTGGGAGATCAGGGAGGAACAAGCAGCACAAACAGAGGAGGGAGCAGAAAGCAAAGCAGTGGATTGGGCAGGGAGCACAGGGCTGGGAGCAAAGCAGAGCAGGCAGAGAGCAAAGGGCTGGTAGCAGAGAGCAGAGCAACAGATCAGGCTGGGGAAAAGGAGCAGAGTAGCACTTGCGGAGTATACAGGGGTAACTTTTGGTGTATCTGTCAAAAAGGTTGGCCCCCACTGCTCTAGGAATAACAATGGGATTGGATTTGATGACCCTTCTGACCCTATTTTTCCATTTTAGCAGTGCCTAGAAACCCCAAGGGTGATCACGGCTCCATTGTGGTATGTACCGTACATCTGTGTGAAAGGAGAGAGTCTACTTGCAAGAGTTTACAGTCTGTATAGACAAGACAGAAGTAGTTGGGGGAGATGGGGGGAGAATTATAACCCCATTTCCCAGATGGAGATTTGAGGCACAGAGAGATTAAGCAATTTGTTCAAATCCATGTAAGAAATCTATGGCAGAGCTGGAAACTAAAGCCCAATCTCCTGAATTCTAATTCAGAACCTGAACACAAGCCTTCTGCTGCCAGTAGCTGATCTATTATCACTCTTGTGTTTTCTGCTTGCTGAGTAGAGCATAGAAGACAGAAGAATACATGCATATGCAAATATATTGTAATAAATTAACAGCCCCCTGGAGTTTAACAATTAGCACCATTATCCTTCCATGGGCACTCCACACTTTACAGCATTTACCTCCAGAATAAAGTGCTCCTTGCTGCAGAAGTTCTTTGGGTAGATGTGATATCTTTTATTAGACCAACTAAATAGTTGGAAAAATTGTTCTTTGCAAGCTTTTGGGCACAAACACCCTTCCACTGTTGATTTTAAGGGAAATTTCTGCTACTTTTCTGCAATATCATTTCTAGATAACAAACCTGAGCAGTTTTTTTTTCCCAGTAGCCAGTTCAAGGC
>NW_005842135.1:1400107-1414122 GCF_000455745.1 Alligator sinensis | reverse complement strand
TTCCTGCTGTTAATACACTTCATTGATACAGTTGCAGTTTAATCCATCTGATTTGAATACAGTCACATGGCCAGTCAAATGATGGCTTCAGCTCTTGGGTACAGCACAGTCTGGGGCACAGACATGGTTCAAAAAAGCCTAAAATGGGGCCTGAGAAGGCTAAGCCAGTGAATAGGCTGCTGGGCTTCAGTGACAATGGACTGAGCTAACAGAACCTTTATCCCTGTCTGATCTGTTTCCTTGCATACTTCTAATGCATCCATGCCAATCCACCAAGTATTTACATGGCAAACTCTTCCAACACAGTATTTATTTACCCAGTCTAGTAGATTCCCACAACATATAGATGACAATTATTAAAGATCAGTAAATTAGATCAGTGTTTCCCAAACTGGGGTGAACTATTTTTCTGGATTAAAATTGGTGGCACACTGGACTGTTACACCCAAAAAGGGTTGGGGGGGGGGGTGTGAGTATATACCCATACACAGGTGTGTGTGCATTACTCAGTGATGCCCAATCTTTTGTCTCCATGGGCCAGATAAGCAGTGCTGGGTTGGTCTCTGTACCAGCTCCTGTCTATGATCCCAGTCCTGCTGTATGGGGCTGGAGCAACCAGCATCTGATCCCACCACTTGGGGTTTGGAAATTTGGTGGTGGGGGAGGGGTGGCAGTATTAATTGCCACTGCTCCCGCACCACTGAATTTCCAAACCCATGGGGAGCGCCACAGGCAAGATAATATGTCTCTATGGGCCAGACCTGATACCAATAGATAATATATTATTTTTCATGGCACACTTCTGCCACTTCCACAGAACACTAGTGTACTACAGCACACCCTTTGGCAATCACTGGGTTTAGATGCATGTAAAATCTTCAGAAGAGGGAATGTCTTTCCCACACCCCAACAATGACAGACTGCAGCTTCCAAGCCACAAGCACCTCTTCAATTTACCATCATCAGCTCTTTGCAGAAAATGTGATTGAAGTATTTTGTTTCAGCTGCATGCATGGAGTGTGTCCTCGCTACAGTCCTGAGTAATACAACATACTATGCAAATTGCTAGTTTTTGCTTCTGAACTGGCATGTGTTTGTCCCAGTTCACCTGGGGGGAGTCCACATTGTTGTGGTTCTGTCAGAAAGATTGACTGTTCAAGTGGCTTCTGAGTCAGTCACGACTGAGATTCACTGCTCTGGGTGCTATGGTTGCACCATAATGCAACAACAAATGCACATAATAGAAGCATCACTGATAACTGGAAAAATGGTCTCTCCTCACAGGAAAGTAATGCCGGAGTTGTGTTATTTCATTTCTTGATATACAATTATGTAAATGTGTATGTGAAATGAGGCTTCTCTTGCAACCCTGTGTTGCCAAGCTTGAATCTTCTTCCTTCTGGTTTATTTATGGGCCTTTACTAAGTCAGATGTGAATTCTCCAATGCAACAGCAAGAATATTTACATCCAGAGTTTTAAAAACAGTTTCTTATGTCTTTATGAGCCGTTGGTGTGCAGAGTCAGGGAGATGTTTACATCTCTGCAAAGGGCAAGAAAAACAGACCAGATGCTCAACATACAAAGATACTGCGGAAGGGTTAAATGAGCATATTTCTGGTAGTGATCCTTTCCCCCATGGAATCTTTGGACTCATATCTGTTGCCCTGCACCTTGTGCTGCAATTCATACACTCAAGCAAAGTGATACGTTACTACTAGTCTGCTTTGGTAGAATTATACACACCATTTACACTGGTGCAAATGACAGCTCACATGCAGGGCAATAGAGCATCAGGCCTATAGACTTTAGAGGTGCAAAAAGATGTATTAACCCAACCATTCTGTCTCCTTTCTCTTTATTGCACCTTTATTAGCACTTTATCTAATCCAGTTTAAAACTTCCCAATTTTACTTTCACTATTTCCCTCAGGAGACAATTTTATCGCCTGATGGATCTCTTCTGTCAGGAAGTTTATATTATATTCAGTTTATGTTTTCCCTTTCCTAATTCCTCTTGGATAAGGCACTTCTACTTTTTTCTTATGCTAAAGCATTCACCTTTCAAAAGTTTGCAAGCTGTTTTCACAATCCCTCTTCGTAGCCCCTTAGCCATCCTCCTGACCTAAGTCAATCTCTCGTCTCCAACCATGATCAGTTTTCCTCTAAACATTTTCCAAATTGTCAATATCTTTCTAATAATGAAGTACCTAGAACTGAACACAGGACTCCATATGCTATGGTACCAGAGCTCAGTGGAGGAGGCCAATTACCTCTGCCCTGTATCAGGATGCCTTTCTGTGGCATTGACCTTTTTCAGTTTTGTATCTTGTTGCAAGCCACATCTTACTGGCTATTGTTCCTAAATTTTCATCAATATGAATCTGCCCAGGAGCCTCCTTCCCAGTGAATATTTGGCTGCTGGGTTATTTCCCCCTTAGTACAGCAGTTTGTGTTTTACAGACTGAATCTCCTTTCACTCTGTGTTTTCTTCCTTGGGGCTGTGCTCACACAGAGATTCATAGATTCATAGATGTTAGGGTCAGAAGGGACCTCAGTAGGTCATTGAATCTGACCCCATGCTCTGGGGAGGAAAGAGCGCTGAGGTCAGACAACCCCAGCTAAGTGTTTGTCCAGTCTCCTCTTTAAGACTCCCAAGGTAGGGGAGAGCACCACCTCCCTTGGAAGCCCATTCCAGATTCTGGCTAATGCACGATAAAGTGCGGTTAGTCTTGTCGATCATTTTGTGACATTGATGATTCATGTTCATCTTGGAGTCCACTATGACTCCAAGATCCCTTTCCACTGCTGTGCTGCTGAGAAGGTCACCCCCCAGCCTGTAAGTGTGTTGGTGGTTCTTTTTGCCCAGGTGCAGCACTTTGCACTTGTCTTTGTTGAACTTCACAAGGTTCAGTCACAAGCTGGCTTTAATTTACCAGTAGCTTGCTCATGCACCAAGAGTAGTGAAGCCAATGTGACAGCTCTCCAACTTTTCAAGTAAGTAGCAGCCTGAACAGTCCATGCTATAGTGGTTTAATTGTTACTATTGCCTAAATTCACTGGAGGAAAGCAAGCTCAGGTATGTCAGCTTGTGCTGCAGTCACACCTCCGACTCAGTGCAGGCACACACTGGGTCTCTTTATACCAGCTTGTGTTCACCAGGCTTCTCTACCTTTGAGCCAGACTAGAATTTTCCCAATGAGTGATGCTGCTCCAGACCACTCTCAAGATTGTCAAGCACAATGGGGTCCTGTGTCTCAGCTGGAAGTCTGATGACAACACTGCTCATTCTCTTTCCTAAACCTTTAATGAAGATATTAAATACAGCAAGACCCTACACCTAGCCTTGGGCACCTCTTTCCAGCTTAGTCCTTTGCTGCAAGTTACCATCCATTGGTCACAGACCCTTCCCCAAATTTTGGTCTGTGGGTCTCATTTTAGTCAAGTTGCTTTGAGCAATGGTGAGTGCCAGATTCTCGGGGGCACTGTGCACTGTGACCCAAGTCCCAGCTAGAGGGGAATCTGGGCATCCTTTTACCTACTTCTTTGGTGGAAATGAGCAGATCCTGTCTATCTTCTTCCCTTCCATCCCTTGGTTCTTTCCCCTTAGTCCTTTCACCAGATCCCCATGCCACTTTCCTCCCATTTAGTTTCTTCCATAAGAGCTGTTCTACACCGTTGTGTCTGCAGCCCTGGAGTCATTTACAGTGAAGCTGATCAGCAATAGAGACTGCTGTGCTCCTATACACGGCCAGCAGAGAAGCTCAGCATAGAGGTCAATTTAATGTTAAAGTCTGTGGCTGTGCTTCAAACACAGCACATCAGTCTACTGGAATGGATCTGGTCCATTAGGAATGAGAGCAAAGGACAGATAAACAGGGAGTAGAACAGCTAGCAGAGGGCATCAGAAGCAAGCAGAAGATAATAAAAAGCTTACAGGGAGTAGGAGAAAATGTAAGCAACAACCACTGGAAGCTGGATATTTGAAAGCAAAATCTGACCTGACACTCATAATTTGAAAAGACATTTTAAGAGTTTAGGCCCTTTCTACATAAAGGAAATTTGCCACTAATGTAATTGTATTGATGTTTGCTTTGATTACTGCTGTCCTTTGGCTATAAGATGGACTTTTAAAAATGAAATTTCTTCTAAAAATAGCCAGCATCTTATATTTGAGAAAGGAGGAAAAAAAGGCAAAATGGTTTATGTGCATCTTTATTTACAGCTTGTTTGTTTGTTTTCTTAAATTGACTCACAAAATTGGGGTATGTCTTAAATTCAAGAGTGTCACATATTTGAAGGACTATGATATGCTGAACTAACACAAGCCCTGCCTTGCACTGAGGAAGTGTACCAACGCTAGGGATTTGTACATAAGTAAAATTACAAGAGCTGGCTGAAAAGTAGGGGGGAACAGTTTTCTCAAAGGAAAACAAATTATGGAAATCAGGTGCACCAATAAAGATTTTCTTGGCCGATACAAATAGCCAGTTATTCACCAGGCATATCGGTCAATACCCATCCAATAACCAATATACAGGAGAACAGCCAGGCAGTGTGGAGAGCAGCTCCCTGCAGGTAAGTCTGTGGAGAGGAAGGGGCATGGGGGAGGAAAGGGGTATGGGGGTTGCAGATTGAAGCCCCCATGGTGACAGAGGGAGTAGGCCAGGAACTGGGGCTGGGCACGTTGCCCAGCCAGGGCAGCCTTAAAAATGGCGGTGCAGGTGCTTGAACTAAAGTTTGTCACATGAGCTTAGTTCAAGCACTGCCAGCACCATTTTTAAGCATGGGGGATACTTTTAACCAGAACTGAGCTGAGCGAGGCAAGGCTGGATGTGGGCTGCCCACTGTGGGCTCAGGGCTCTCCACCCTGCTGTATTTGCCCCAGAAGCCACATGCTGGGTGCACGTCCCCTGCCTGCACCACAGTGGGAGGCACAACTCACCACCACCACTGCTGCCGGACAGGCAGGGCGTGTGTGGCCAGTGCACGGCTCCCAGGGAAAAGGCAACAGAGCAGAGACCCCTGAGCCCACAGCAGGCAGCCTGCATCTGCCCTACACACAAATCCAGGAGAGCACGTGTCCCCATGCCTCCCCTGGGGGTGCATGCAGCAGCCCACCCCACCTACCGCCCTCCACACTCCCTGGATGAGCCACCCATGGCTCTGTCCTGCTCCCCACCCCAGCCCTAGGTCCCATTCACTGCCCTGGCTGGGCAGCGCCCGCCCACTCCTGCCCCTGCCCCACTCCCTCATTGCGGGGGCCTCGTTCTGCACCCCCTACACCCCTTCCCTGACCCACACCCCTTTCCCTCCATAGACTTACTTGCAGGGCACTGCTCTCCACACTGCCTGGCTGTGATCTTGGCTGCATGCATACTGTGGCTGCATACATGCACTTGGTGTCTGAGGGCACCAGCCAGAATGCGTATTATATTTATTGGTACATATCAGCCACACCAGCCAAAAAAAGCTGATAGCCAATAATGTTATTTTTCCTTTAAGTGGTGCTAATCCCATATGGCACCAATATATTGGTGCACCTCTAATGAAAAAGAAAAAATAGTTTCTATTTCAATGTTCTATGAGAAAAGTTTACTTTTTTCAGCAGAAATCCAAATAGTGAAATATTTTGGTAAAAACCTGAAATATGTCAACCTGGAAACACTTCTGCAGTGCTTCATGCTCCTATTCTTTTCCCCAGACAAGTCACTCTGGTGGGAATTTACTTCTAGCTCTTGGAGACGGGCAATGGGGAATGGTAACAGGAATTGCTAATCGTGCTACATTATGGAACAGAGTTGGGCTGGAGAGCTGGAACTGTAGAGTAGGGTAAAGCCATGAGAAAGCCACATGCTCTGATTCTAACAGGAATTAATTCTAGCAAGTCCTATGTTCTGTGTCAGGGGTAGGCAACCTACAACCCCCATGAGCTGGATCCAGCTGGAAAAAAGGTCCAGTCCAGGCCCCAAAGGTCCAGTCCAGCATAATGGATTGGTGGCACAGAGCTTCTCCCCTCTACTGTGGAGCCTGCTCCTTCACAACACCTGAGCTTACCTTCTTTGCAGAGGGGTTGGGGGTCAGTGGTAAGGGTAGCCACAGGCAGCTGGGCTCTGGATGGAGGAGGGCGTCAACCCTCACCAAGAAATGAGGGGGGTCACAAGTGGCAACCTGCACCAGCAAAAGGCTGCTAACCCGTGGTCTGTGTTATGAAGGACATAGGATTATCCCAATGGTCCTTTCTGGCCTTATAGTCTGTGAATGAAACTACAGCACACAGGAGGTACTCAAGCGGCCTATCTAGATAGGGGTATTTTGTGGGGAGGTTGTGCCAAAACAGTTTGGTTTTGGGGAATTCCTTTTGTCAACAAAAAATGAAAAATTTCCACAGCAAGTAATAGAGACACTTTTTCTTAAAAACATGTTTAACTGAAAACCCAACTTTGTATTGAAAAAACATTTTGACAAGGTTTTTAGCCAAACTTAGTAATCACATGAGTGCCAGTTTCCTTGATGTAGCCGGCGCCTCATGTCTGTGTTCTGGTCCTAACACAGCTGGGCCCCAATGCTTAATTAGGCCATTAGCCACTATCACTGTACCATTCTGGTTGTTAAATAAGTGGCCTAACTCAATTATTTGCATAAACAAGTGCCAATAGCTAATAAAACCAATGGAAATCCATTATATCGTCTAACAGGAGTAGAAATGTTAAAATCCACTGAAAACTTGTTTCTCAACAAATGACTGTGCTTCCATAGCAATCACTATTCTAGAACTGCAGTACTGTATTATTGCATGAGCACCAGAAAAACAACAGAGAAAATGATAGGTTTGGTTGTCCTGCCCAAGGTGAATGATCAGCAAAATGTAACCATGCAGAATAATTGATAAAATGGAAGTAGATAGGTAACATTATTTTTGCTTTCGATAATCTAAGGGGTTATTTGTAAAATGGGAAAGGAATTATTTCTTCTTTCTGTGTAATTTTTAACCTGATTGCACCATGGATTTTTTTGTATTAAGGACACTGTGACATTGTAGTTCTTTTCAAATTTTCAGGGGAATTGTTTAAATCTTTCTGCCCTTCTCTGTCCTATACATATGAAAAATAACTCTAAAGCTATGCTTTCCAGGAATATAATCCAATGTTCCAGTGTAATTTAGTGTTCCTCTTGCATGCATGGCTTTTAATTGTTCTATCCCACTGATGACATCTCATGGGGCTCACAACCATGAGGAAGGGGTGAGATATATACCTCTGTTCTTTTCTTTGGGTAAAGCATAGCACAGGGGACTAAGTGGCAGCAAGGGGTCACATTCTTCACTATTTTATTCCTTGTGTAGTCACTTGTACTGAGTACAATACATTAGAAATCATAAAAAATAATAGAAATAATAGAAATTAAGGTCTGGAAGGGACCTCAAAAGATCAAGTCCAACCCCTCTGGTCTGGGCAGGAATACTGCTGAGATCAAAGGATCCCAGCAAAGTGTCTGTCTAGTGTCCTCTTGAAGACTACCAAGGTCAGGGACTGCACCACCTTCTTGGGAAAGCTATTCCAGATTCTGGTCACCCTTACCATAAAGAAATTCTTTCTTACATCCAACCTGAAATCATCCTCTAACTGTTTATGGCCATTGCTCCTTGTCCTCCCCTGGGGCACCCTAGTGAACAGTTTTTCTCTCAGCTCCTGATAGTCACCCTTTACATACTTATAGACAGCCACCAAGTCTCCCCTCAGTCTTCTCTTCCCCAGGCTGATAGTCCCAGATCCCTTAGTCTTTCCTCATAAGGTTTGTCGTCCAAGCCCTTAGTCATTCTTGTCCCCCTTCTCTGGACCCTTTCAAGAATCTCCACAACTTTTTTGAAATGCGGCACCCAGAACTGGACATAGTACTCTAGCTGGGTCTCACCAGTGACGAGTAGAGAGGAAGTATCACTTCCTTAGCCCTTCTCGCGTTGCATCAGCTAATGCATCCCAGTATGCTGTTAGCTCTGGTGACTACAGCATTGCGCTGGCGGCTCATGTTCATCCTGTGATCAACCATAACCCTGAGGTCCCTTTCAGCCATCATGGTGGCCAAGACATCTTGCCAGCCCCCCTGCTTTGGTCTCCGGGGGATGGAGACCAAAGCCCTGAGATAGGTGGGGAAGTGGGAGACCTGAAGGAAGAGCAAGCAGGAGCGGGCAACAGGGGAGTTGCTCTCATGCTTTCTGAGAAATCAGGGCAATCAGCTAGTTACTTCAGGTACCTATACACAAATGCATGGAGCCTGGGAAACAAGCAGGAAGAATTGAAAGTCCTTGCACAGTAACAGAACTATGACGTGACTGGAATAACAGGGACTCGGTGGGAGCTCGCATGAATGGAGCATGGTCATGGATGGCTATAAACTGTTCAGGAAGGACAGGCAGGGGAGAAGAGGAGGAGGGGGAGTCGCACTTTATGTAAAAGATCCATATGATTACTCAGAGCTACAGTACGAAGCTGGAGATAGGTCTGTTAAGAGTCTCTGGGTTAGGGCCAGAGGGGAAAGCAACAAGGGTGATGTTGTGGTGGGGGTCTGCTATAGACCACCAGACCAGGAGGAAGTAGTGGATGAGGCTTTCTTCAAACAGCTAGCAGAAGTTTCCCAATTACAGCCCTCGTACTCATGGGGGACTTCAATCTCCCTGACACCTGCTGCGGGGGCAATACAGTGGCAATCTAGGAAGTTTTTGGAGAGCGTTGGGGACAACTTTATGGTGCAAGTTCTGGAGCGGCCAAGTAGGGGTCATGTTCTTCTTGACCTGGTGCTCACAAACAGGGATGAATTGATGGGGAATGTAGTAATGGATGGCAACTTGGGCAGCAGTGACCACAAGATGAGCCCACCTGCTGGGCTCACTTCCTGCCCCAGGGCGATCTAGTGTGGGGGATGATAAGCCAACCCAGCTGGGCTGACTTTCCACCCCCGGCCTGATCTAGCTCAGGTGATGGGAAGTCAGCCCAGTTGGGTTGAATTCCTGCCCCCAGACCGATCTAGTGCAGGGGATGGGGAGTCAACCCAGCTGGGCTGACTTCCCGTCTCCTGCCAATCTAGCAAAACACCAAAACATGGTCGAAACAGCCTTACTGTTTTGATGAAGCAAAATGGAACAGCTGTTTCAAATTGAAATTAAATTCGATATGAAACACTGTTCCGTCCAAACCTCAAAACTCAAGGCGAAATGGAACGGTGCTGTTTCGCACAGCCCTATTAGCTACCTGCCCACAGTATGCCGGTAACTGCTAGTCCATGGCTTGCCATTCCATGGTCACTTCTGGTCCACAGTTTACTAGTCCTCAGCCTAAAAAGTTTGGGAACCCCTACGTTAAAGAGTTTAGCTTTCTCCTGAATGTCTGTTATCAGTTGTCCTGTCCCATTCTTTAAGGGCCCCACTTTTCCCTTGGTCTTCCTCCTGCTCCCTATATATCTAAAGAAGGACTTATCACTATCCTTGATTTTGGTCACCAACCTGATCTCAGTCACCACCCTTGCCTTCCTTATCCTCTCCCTACAAATTTGCGCTATAGTTATGTATTCCTTCTTCGTGAGTACCCCTTGTTTCCACTGTCCATAAGCCTCCTGTTTCTTTTTTAAATGCTCCTTGACTCCTCTGGTAAGCCAAGAGGTCTTCCTGGCCCCTTTACCACCTTTCCTGCATATAGGAATGGACTTTTTCTGCGCTCTGAGGATTGCTCCTTTGAGGAACAACCACCCTTTCTAAATTCCCTTTCCCTCCTGTCCCTCTTCCCATAGGATCTCTCCCACTATTTTCCTAAGCTCATTGAAGTCAGCCTTCCTGAAGTCAAGCACCTCTCCCCTACCATCTGACTTCCCTGTCCTACAACAGATAGTAAATTCTATCATCTCATGGTCGCTATCTCCCACATTACCTTCAATCCTCAGATCTCCAGCCAGGTCATCCCTTTTGGCTAGAACCAAATCAAACAAAGCCTTCCCCCTGGTCAGCCCGTTCAACTCTTGTACTAAATAAAGTTCTTCCACGCAGATCAAAAACCTATGTGACCGATCAGATCTGGCTGAGTGCTCCTCCCAACAGATGTCATGGTAACTGAGGTCACCCATGACAACCATGTCCTTTGAACATGCAGCCTCCATCAGTTCTCTGGAAAATCGCATATCCAGCTCCTCCTGGTGTGGCGATCTGTAGTAGACCTCTACCATCAAGTCCCTTTCTCCTCGTCCTCCCATATCTTGACTCAAAGGATCTCAAGTCATCCTTCTCTCAAACCAATTTGGGTCTCCAAGGAGGCATACCACTCCTTTACATATGTTTCCTCCCTTCTTCCCTACCTGATCCCTTCTGTGCAGCTTGTAGCCCTCTATGCATACAGCCCAGTCATGCGTGGTATCCCACCAGGTCTCTGTTATTCCAATGAGAGCATATTCCCTATTTGCTAGCAAGAGTGCCAATTTTTCCTGCTTATTCCCCATTCTCCTAGCATTTGTATATAGACACTTAGGTACTAGGGGCTTCGGACCGTGCTTCGGATCTGGAGAAGTTTTGGATGGTTCGGTGTCCAAAGCAGCATGTCCAGATTGAAGCACTGGCTTTGTTAGGATTTCCAAAGTGTTTCAGAGCTTCTGAAGAGCTTCGGAAAAGCTTCGGAGCCGCTTCAGAGATCCGGCCATAGTGTATAATGGGGAATCAATGAAAGATCTATAACTTTGTTGGTTTTTTGTCTGATTTGGATGAAATTTGCAGGGGTGGTAGCCTCTGCTAAGGGCATGAACCCTGCCAAGTTTCAAGGAGGTGGTGCAGGGGTTCAGGGGGAACTGCACCCCAAATTCTTGAAAGGAAACTCATGTCATGTCTATGTGTTACAACACAGGGGGGCGAAAACTACAGGGATGGTGGCCACTGCTGAGGCCACAAAGCCTGTCAAGTTTCAAGGAGATAGGTGCAGGGGTTTGGGGGAACTGCACCTCAAGCTGCGGACAAGCAAAACTCATGACATGAGTGACACTGTATGTGTTAAGGCACAGCAGGGTGAAAGCTGCAGGTATGGTAGCCCCTGCTGCGGCCACCACTGTCAAGAAGATAGGTGCAGGGCTTCTGGGTTCTGAGGCCCTGCACCTGTAGCTGCTGACAGACAAAACTCATGACATGGGTGACATGGTGTGTGTTAAGGTGCAGCAGGGTGAAAGCTGCAGGGATGGTAGACCCTGCTACGGCCACGAAGCCTGCCAGGTGTCAAGGAGATAGGTGCAAGGGGGGGGCTCTGGGCCCTGCACCTCTGGCTGCAGACAGGCAAAACTCATGACATGGGTGCTTGTGCAACTGTGTCTGTCTTGGGGCAGAGGGGGTGGAGGGGCAACTACTGCAGGCCTGGCTGCTAAGCTACTGTGTTACCAATTACCAATCAATCATGATTCACTCAGGGACCAGCTCAATACACAGTTGCTAGCGAATGTAACCAATTAATTAGCAACAATTAACACCTACAAAACCACAGACTAAGGAGAGGAAAGAATCAATACAGATAATCAACTACCTGAGGACAGACACAGTCAGTTGCATAAGCACCCATGTCACAAGTTTTGCCTGTCAGCAGCTAGAGTTGCAGGGCCCCAGAACCCCTACACCTATTATTTAATACAAAGTGATAAATTCTATGCTTTAAGTGTCAGTTGTCAACTTGTTCTAACCAGGGAGGTTCTCCCAGCACGAACATCGTGTGGGTGCTATTCTCCCATTTTCCCCCAACTGCTTCAAGAAGAGGGAAGCAATTCTGAGTGATGAAACACTATGGCTGCAGGAGGTGCCAAACTAATGTTACTTTTCCTTTACATTGACAGCTGGGAATACTGCCAGGTCAAAGATTGCTGTGGGGAAAATCTTCCTAATTCTGATAATGTTTGGAATAAGCTTCTATGCCAGCTGTTGCCCCAGAAAGCATGAAAGCCTCTGGACAGGAGTTGTTATATGCTGCACTTGCAATTTGCTTGTTCTGAGGTTCTATTGGAGAAAAAAAAAAGTAACTCCATAAGGTTACCAGTGTCATTGTATGTAGCAATTTTATACCAAATAATCCAACTTCATGTGTACAGAACAAACTGGGTATCAAAAGGTTAATTGATATAACTTAAAGGAAAACTGCTGCGTAATATAAAAGATTCTATAGTCATATGTAATTACAATGAAGAGTAAGTCTATAGATAAGTGCCTTTCATATATAGAACTTCAGAATAGGAAGCTGACAGCTTATCACTGACAGTATAGAGGAGTACACAGGGCATGTAGCTCTCTTTTGGGAGAGAAGGTGGTTTATCTGTTAGGGCCCTTAGCCTGAGACCTGGGAGTCTTGGATTCAGTTTTCAGCTCTACCCAGCCTGTCTGTATGATTGAGGGCAAGTAGCTTAGGCCCAGGGCCTCAAAGGTATTTCATCTCTCTCTTCCCCGCTGTATATTATACACAGAGGAGAGTAGCATTTCCCTGTGAAGTGTTGGAGGCCATATGTAAGTACTTCAGCTAAATTTGAATGCATGAGAAAGCAGGAGACAGCAGCTCCCAAATCAGGGATTGCAACCCAACTTGGGGTCACAGCACTTGTGGGGTTTTGGTCCACAGGGAACTTCACTTATTGCAGATTGAGCTGAACCAGAAGTGAAGTTGCAGCCCAAGAAAAATTGGAAACTGCTGGCTTTGATTCAGCAGGTAACTTCTACTGTTTATAGTTATTCAAACAAAAATAGAACTTGGCTTCTGAAAACTCTGATGCTCCTTTCATGCAAGCAAGAACTGCATTTATTATGCACCTTCATCCTAGAGGCCATGCCTGTCCATTGAAGGGCAGCCTTTATTGCAGAAGACACCAGCACTACTTATTGCCATAAATAGCGAAAAAGTGACAGGTGTTTCTAAAAACAGCTCTGCAGAATTCCTTTTTAAAATATAAAAGCGTATATCAAGCCCAATTCTGCAGCCTTTACATTCTTACCTTGGACTCAGTAGCCACGATTCTCAGTTTTGTTGCAGCTCCTTTCAGTAGTCCTGTCTGTTGAAATGCAGAAACAAAATGAGGTTATGACCTCAGGTGAAAGAATATTCAGAGCATAGAAGGATGGACAGAAAGTAAGTACTAAGACTGATGAAAACAGTATCTAGGTAGGTGATAGTTGGTGAAAGGACTGTAAGTAGGCTTCCTAGAAAACTGGGTGTGTTCACTAAGGAACAACTGTAATGTTTGTATTCTAACGCAAGAAGTCTAGGCAACAGAATAGAAGAACTAGAACTACCGGTGCAGGTATAGGGATAACATAAACACAGTGAAATAGCAATCATGACTGGAAATCATTATTAAAGGCTATGTGCTGTTCAGGAAAGAAAAATAAAGGAAAAGCTGGTGGGGTAGGTGATCCAATAGAGTTTAAAGAATAAGGAAGAGTATGGATAAAAATCAGTTTGGAAAACTGAAAGAGGTTCTACTAGGGTAGTGCTAAGATCCTGCAGAAGACCTTCAGGATTGGATTTGGATATGGATAGAGATCTTTGTAATGTTATTAGAGAGATAAATAATACTCTCTAATAACATTATGGAAAGCTTTACTTTCCTAGATATATACTAAAAGAACAAATGCCACTAATAACAGTGGGTCCAAGTTGTTCCTGGATGTGTTAGCTAAGTGATTTATTCACCAAATATCTATTAACCCAGAAAGAAAATAATACTATTTTTTATTTGTTTTTTCAGAAACTGAGGGTGTTAGGGATGGTCATAGAAAATATATGGTCATCAAGCATAATCTTGGAATCGGTGATCAGGAGTTTATCCACTTTAAATTAAATTGAAGGATAGAAAATAGATCTATAAGTGTTTTAATTCAAAAAGGCAAACTTTGCTGAACTTGAAAAAATAATTAATGAAGTCATCTGGACTGACAGACCCAGGGACTTGAATGTGGAGGAGGCCTGTTATTGTATTAAGTCAAATTTCCTAAACTATTTGCAACTTGTACCCAAGCAAGG
>NW_005842135.1:1382873-1400076 GCF_000455745.1 Alligator sinensis | reverse complement strand
TAGGGAAAGGTTCTTGACTTAACTAGATAAATAAATATAGGCTGGAAATTAAAGAAGATTGTGAACTGTGAGAGCAGAAAGGTGCAGTAAGAGTTTTCCCGTTAAATTAGCGTAGCTTAAAGACCTAAATAATTTTAACTTAGAGATATATCAGCCTATGAAAGGGATTCTGGGACATTTTGCCTGCGATATAGCAGGGAATTGGACTCAGTGACTTAGCCAGTCCCTTCCATTACATTTCTCAATCCTTTTTATTGGAGAATCTTGATTCTGTTGATCATCCCAATCAGTATAACTGAGATGAGAGAGTGGCCACTGCGAATTTCTTTGTTGCTATCCTTGGATTCAAGCCTTGATCCTGCATGCTGAGAAGCATGTCAGGATTTGCTTAGCATGTTGCATGACTGAGCCTGTGATCAGTGAGCTAAGTCATGATTCCTCCATGTCCTAGTTTTTGCTGTAAAATGTTACTTAAATTGTAAGCTTTCTGAGGTAGGGGCCATCCTTTTGTCTAGTATTTATACAGCATAAACACAGTAGGGTCTTGGTTCTAGACTGTGGCTTCTGGGTGCTATTACCATTATCAGGTAGTGCTTGTAGAGGATCGGAACCTGGGACCTGGAGAAGGAGCTCCCTCAGAAATGCTAGAGGTAGGCAGCTGAAGTAGCTGGACCCAAGTGGGAGAAGATGAAGGAATAATGTGGGCAGAAAGGGCACAAGCAGAAGTTACATTTGTCAAATGATCAGCTCCCTGAAAGTCTTCTACAGCCATACCATGATACACATGCACAACTGCAGAGTGCTGTTAAAGTGACTGTTCATGCAACAAATTAAACCTCATCTAACAAGGGATCAGATGAAGGCACTCCACTTTGGAGCACCTTAGGGAACTTGTGTTCACTAGGCTTAATATGTCATGCAATCGAGGCTGGGCTGATGCAGCCCAGACCCACCCCTGGGACTGTCCAAAGGAGCGGGGGGGGGATGAGGGAAGGAGAGTGAGCTGTGGCTGGGATTTGCCCACACTGAACTGTGGGGGGAGGGGTGGAGCCCATCTGCCTTGCACACTTCCTCCCCCAGCTCAGGCCAGGGGAGTGAGCTGCAGCTGGGGTTTGCACATTCTGACCTGCAGGGGAAGGCAAGTGGACTAGAGCACCCCTCCTTCATCCCCTCCCCACTCTAGATCAGGTTGGGTAAACCGCAGGTGGCAGCTTGCTCCTCCTTCCCTATCTGCCTTCCTTTCCTGCAGACAGTCATAGAGCTGCAGTGGGGGCCAGGGCTAGGAAAGAGAGGCTGCAGACAGGCTTAATCCTCCTCCTCTCCTCCCTGACCCAACAGGGGAATGACTGCTGGTTCAGGGCAGAGGGGGGCACTCTAACTCATGGCACTTTATAGATTTCATAGACATTAGGGCTAGAAGGGACCTTGGAAGATCATCAAGTCCAGCCCCCTGCTCCAGGGGCAGGAAGTCAGCTGAGGTCACAGGATCCCAGCAAGATAAACATCAAATTGACTCTTAAGGGAATCCAGAGTAAGTTGCATCATTACAGTGAAATGAAAGCTGTTTCACCAGGGCTTTATAATCATGTTGCTAAAAAATCTTCTCTGGGCCCCAAATTAGTATACAAGGTCTAAGTCCAGAAGAGCTCTCTGAAAGTTTTAGAACGGGTTCATTCATTCAAGTTGTAGAGATGCTACATCACCTCCTGCTATTATCACCATCCTTTTGTATATTTAAGCAGAGGAATCTAAAACTTAAGTTTGTTGTGTTTTCTAGTAGTCAGTCTCAACATCAATACAGAAAATTATGGAAGCCAGCTTAGTATGTGAAGCATGAGCTACATTTTCAAAAAGCACATGCAACAACTAACATCTGACAATTCCAACCCCGTAAGGGCCATTCAAATAGAAACACATACCCTATCGAGACATAGATACCCCAAGATATCTTGATCCTGGCAAGTAGAGCACTAGGTGCAAATACAATGTAAAGCGCCATGAGTTAGAGAGCGAGGGCCTGCACATCTGTCAGCACCCAAAGTGGCTGCTACTCCATTGTGAAATAATTCTGCTCCTCCCCTCTGGGTAGGTTTCAGTCTATCTGCATGTTTTTTCATGAGGGTTGTTCTTTTTTTTTTCATGTTGTGAGTCCAGTCTTCTGAATAAGCAGCACAGAAAGGTGAGGATGGCTTTTTTTTTTGGTAAAGATATTTACTAGGTATTGGCTCTCTGAGACTAAATGGAAATTTTCCCAGTGATTTTTTTTGGTGAGGCTCTGAAATTGGGTCCTACTGCAGAAACCCATGCTGCCTGTAAAATTTAGTGCCAATTAAGTCTTTGGAAATGGACAGCCTGTAAGCAACAATCTTTCTTTTCCATGGAGAAACAATAGATAGGTCAAGAAGAAGTAGGAAAGAGCTCTAGGCCAATCTTGAAGCTTCCAAGTAATTATCTCTTTATGTAGGAGGGGTCCAAAGCACAGTGACAATTACATGCTATAATCCAGTAGAAGCAAAGATCTCTAAGTGGATGGTGAGCCCTCCATGTTCATCTTTTTTTTGTGGCAAGGATCATTTAGGGGCTACGTCACTGTTGTCTGAACCCTCATGGTGAAGTAGCTGTGAAAGTGTCACTCCCAGTTCAGTTTCTACCTGGACTGTTGAGGGCCCAGTAAGGAGCAATTCTAGTTGCCTCTGATGGCATCATCACTGTATTATCTAAGTGCCTTGAAGTCACTAGCATAACTGAAAGGTGCACTGCCTAAGTTACAGGTATGTGCTATCATATAGGATATGTTTAATTCTTCTTTGGTGGCTGCCTAAGAAACTTGTTAAGAAGCTTCCTATAAAATTTGCCTGATTTTGCTGTATTAACACATTAACAGATATGCTGCATCATGCATACATTTTATACATACAGGATGTGTCCAACATGCATGCACCTTTGGTTCCCTGGGGCCAACTAGCAGCGGTGCACCTTACGCCACAGCTATTTGTCCCCAGGGAATGCCCATGTCATGTGTGCTTTGGCATGCAGCAAGTTACCCCAGGGGTGGCATGGGAGGCTGGGGCCAGCACTGTGCTGGCCCCAGCAGCTTTACTTGGGGGCCTGGGGGCCTCCTGGGGCTGCAGCCATGGCGATCCTGCTGGGCAGAACTTGGCCAGCAGCCACAGCACAGCTCTTGGTGGCCCAGCTCCGTTTTTCAGCAGTGCATGCTGCTGAGCGTGTGCTGCACCAGGTTTTTTTTCTGGGTTCTTTTTCCTTTTGACCCCTGGATATTCAGGGGTCGAAAAAACCTGCAGAAAAAAAAATGATGCAGTGCACAATCGGGCAGTGCTCCCTTGCAGGGCAGGGAACACCTCAGTGTGCAGTATGTGGCACTGCAAACATGTTGCACGACTGTGCTCATCTAGACACACCCATTGGCAATGCATAGGGGTACACGCAGGTGCACATGCACCCCCTGAGTGTGGCGATGCACTGCCTGCGAAAAGGCGCCGCTGACATTGTCGGTGATGCCTGTGGTCATTCGCCACTCGCCACCCCCACTGCCACCAACACCGCCAGTGGCATCTGCGGGTAGTCACTGATTGCCACTGGCCACTGCTGCCACTTCCAGCAGCATCTGCAGGTGGTCGCCAACCACTGGTCAGCGCTCGCCACCCCCATCCCGACAGCACTGTGGCTGCCTGCAGCAGTTCCCCACTTGCCTCCGCCACACTCCTACTGTTGACAGTGCCACTGCTG
The DNA here is from genome assembly GCF_000455745.1 of Alligator sinensis. Taxonomy (NCBI): domain Eukaryota; kingdom Metazoa; phylum Chordata; order Crocodylia; family Alligatoridae; genus Alligator; species Alligator sinensis. The sequence goes on along the minus strand of NW_005842135.1, from coordinate 1,396,329 downwards.
CCTACAGGATCTCACCATGCCCCCCCCAGACTCCAGGGACATGTGGCGTTCATGGACTCACCTACAAACTCTAATGAAGTTGCTGCCATTGAAGTCAATGGTAATTTTGTTATTGACTTCAAAAGGAGCTGGATATAAGTATTCAACTCTGTTTTCAACTCTGACCATCGTACAGTTTGGCCTTAAATTGAGGTCCAACTCATGCTGGTTAGGATTGAAAAATCTATTGACAAAAACGTTGTAGCCACTTGACTGCTTCTCTGTGTTCTCTGTACAAGTAGGAAGGTATCACCTTCTTCATGGTTAGATGTTCCTGGGGCTATGTCCTGCCATAATGTGGAGATGAGACCAGTGTCCTTCCCTGAGGAAGGACCATAGGATCAGGCCACTTCCCTGTTGAAGTGCTGACTAGAATGAACCACTGGGACGAGTCAAGGGAACTGGCTCTCTTAACTGAGGGGAATTAATTGTGAGGGGAGCCCTGGGAATCTCTCTGGTCATTTCTGAGTTTTTGTCATCTTTATTGGGGAGGTAGTAAATGGAGCAGTGGCGTGTAAAAGAGCCACATCACAGACTAGAACAACCATCAGCATCAATAAACTAAACCAATGGGCCTGGAGAGGGAAATTATGTAACACTATATGGTGACATTGTTGGAGAATCAAGGGCAGGGACTGAGTTTTTTCCTCTCACTCAGTGGTTAGACTGCTGTGAGACCCCTCCCTGCTGAGCTTTCCAACCAGCATTCATGCATTATCTATTTGTCCTCCCTCAGGAAAAAGATTAACTTGAAATTAGTGTCATGATAGACACCGGGAGCTCAGACAGGCATCCAGAATTTGCACAGCTCATCTTGGGATAGAAGGGGCAAGGATATGTCTTTACTGAGTCACTTGTTATTCCAAGGATGCAAAAGGATCTCACCACTTTGAAAAGGAAGAGAAGGTTCTTGTTACTGGTAATAAGGGTTGGAAAGGCTTCTTTCCCCCTAGTATAGCTTGTAGCAGATCTGGGGCTGGAAGGTGGCAGCTGCCTCTGTGGAGCTTATCAGACTACAGAATATTAGGCTCTAGCTCAGGGGCAGGCAATTATTTTGGGCAGAGGGCTGCTTACTGAGTTTTGGCAAGCCATCAAGGGCCACATGACAGGCAGCCCAGGGCAGATTAATATTAATTTTCTAAATGTTTTAGGGGCCCCGCGGGCCGGATAGAATGTCCTGGCGGGCCGCATCCGGGCCCCAGGTCGCATTTTGCCCACCCCTGCATCTAGCTGTATTGTGTATTTTGCGCTTAGCTGGACAAGGGTAGATACCCTGCACCAATGGGAGCCCAATGGTAGGTAAGGCTCTGGCTTCTAGCATTCTGCCAGTTGGTTTAACTGATGTGATAGCAAAGCTATTGTCATTTCTGGTGTGTACCTGGGCTCCTACTGCTGCAACTAATGTAACTAGTCACAATTCTCCTTAAAATTCCCCCCTGAAATGAATACAAGGCTTCCCTGTTAAGGGTTTAACAAGCAGGTAAAGAGTGGGCAGGGAAAAGCCCAGAAAGCCAGTATTTTGAATGAATATTATGTTAGATTTTCAGTCGGTGACTTACTGAAAGGAAAGGGGAATTGCAGCTAGTGGAGCCAGTGGGAAACAGCCTCTGCCATGTGATAGCGTATTCAGTCTTGTAATCCTGGTAGAACTCAGTAACTGAAAGTAGGAAACAAAGCTGAGTGTCAGGAAGAAACTTTTGTGTGCGTGACACCTTTATTGCATGCTGTGGCACACTGGCAGCTTTCAGGTCTCCTTCCATGGAAATGTAAAAACATTAAGACAGAGGCCTGAGCCAAACCTTTTATACTGAAAGCCCTGCAATGTTAGCAGTGTTCGACTCCAAGTGGGTCCAAGCCACAAAATTCCTAACCCGAACAAAGACAAACAAGAATTAGTTACATGCATAGGACAACTTTTATTTTGCACATGTTGGCAACACCCAGATGTGGATTTTATATACCTAGTTAGGTCCTTACATCCCTTCTGCATGCATACAAAATGGAGGGGAGTTGTTTTGCCTTTATCAAGCCAAGTCACTGATCTTGATATTATTTTTGTTTTTTTCCACCAGAGGGCACTCGCTGTTCAGCTAATGTAACTCAAAAGGTGCCACTGTGGTAAAAAGCCCAGATCTCTGTCTCAGTCCTGGGGTGTAGGTAATTGGGGAAAAGGGGGTGTGTTAAGTAAGAAAAAGGCTTGGAGTTATGTAGCTAAAACCAAGTTGGAAGCTGTCCAGTTCTGTTAAGTAAAGTAGCAGTTCAGTCTCTGCCTCTCACTCACTGAGCACAGGGAAGCCTCTTATCTGCTGCTTTCTATCTTGGCCTCCCTTTTTCTGAGCTTGTGGTCCTCACTCGGGCAGAAGTCTTAACGATTTCAAGGAGCCCACTGATCATATTCCCTGAATGAAAGAGCCAAAGCTTTGTTCCTCAGGGAAGGTGGGAAGTAAGAGCTGGACTCGATCCATTCCCGTGCTTCAGAATGCAAATACAGTATAGATCCCCAGAGAAAGTGTATTTGGTTTGATTCTAGTTTCTCATGGACTTTTGTTTCTCTTACTTGCAGGTACATGTGAACGCCCATACCCACAACCTACTACCAAACTAATTAGTACAATTGGCAGCCTCTTCTCAGGAGAGAATTGTGTGCCAGGGGAAAAGTGGTTCTCCAAAACACTGCCTGAACTCCATGTGCCATGTAGCATGAGTCCCTCATGCCTAGAGGTTGTACCAAGAAGTTGACAACGTGGAAGGAAAGAGTATGTACCTGAAAGTACAAAGGTTTTTGGTTTTGACACTGATAAGGCAACTGTGACTGTGAGGCGCCGGAGGTGTTCAGCCCTGTGCTGGTGGTTTGGCTTCCCTTTTTGAAAAACGGTGTATTAAGCTCTTAAATGGGTTTATAGGAAGATAACTCCCTGAAGTGCACTTGTGTCAGACCCCTCGTGACATGACAGCTCACTCCTTTCTAGCTGTGCTTCTGCATCTCTGATTCAGTTAATGAACAAAGTGCATCTCTACCCCACCTTCTAACTGTGTTTCTGAGATTTTTAGGGCATGCAGCAGATTCAGGAAAGCAGTACTTCCCTCCCTAGTGTGTCTTATGCCAACTGGCTACAGTATAAGATGCCCATAAAAGTCATTGCCAAACCATAATTCATTGACAAAGTGGAACTGGTGTGATACAGTACCACGCCTGCTGAGTAAAAGCAAAATCTACAACCACTGGATTAGGAATTAATTTATGAATCAAATGGAACTGCAACAATAAGCATGCTTTGACCTTTGTGTGACATTTGTCTTGCATGCACACCAACCTCTGGCTTCTTTACTATTCATTCCATCCAGGAAGAGCACACACCAACTGCAGATGCTTCCTCAGCCTGACAAAGGGTATTTGTACCTGAAAGCTTGCAAAGGAGAATTTTCCAACTATTTGAGTTGGTCTAATAAAAGATACCAGATTTACCTAGAGAACCTTGTCTGCCTATGTCCTTAGACCAACACGGCTACAACCTATACCCCTGTAACCTGGCTGGTTTCACACTGCAGTGATTCAGATTAACAGTGTACACATGGATCTTATGAGAACTAACCAGAGAATGATGCTTCCATTTACTGGCAAATATTAAGCTTCAAAATGGTTAGAACAAGACCACTGAAACTTCTTGGAAAAAAAGAAAGAAAGAAAATATGCCCCACAAAAATCCATTCTCTTGAACAAATATGGGAGCTTTTTTATTCAAAAGCAGGCCCCTGGGTGGTGTCTTATCTGAGACCTCTGTGCATCAAGCAGCAAAGAGACTCAAGTCAGATTTTCTTACATCTCAGCTCATGCCCTAAACATGTTTATTGCACAAGGAAAACATTTTTTTCCAGTTCAGACTGATGTAGGGAGAACAAAGCAGTGAGGAATAAGAAACTAAAGTAAGTCAAGACAAACTCTTTTTCAATTGTGCTCACTGTGTTGTGTTTCAGAAGCCCTCAGCATCAGTCAGAGCAGAGGTATGTGCATAGCAAGGCCACTGCATCCTTATTAAGCATGGTTATTTGGGACCCAACAATGCCTGGGTGGCTTCTTCATGATACATTTGTTTAATGAGGAATGGAAGATACAGAAGGCACAGCAGAAAGGACCTGAAATTACTAAGATTCTGGTTTTCTGAACTAGGGGCTCCTGTGAGTCCTTGGGAAAGTCTTGTGGTCTCCTGGAAAAGGATTAAGATTTGATGTGGAAAGGTTGACCAAACTGTAGGATACCTGACAACCCTGTATGGATTTTGAAGTAAGGCTATTCCTCTCTTTTGAACCCTATTTCAAGGAAGACTTTCAGGAACACTTTTCATTGGTATACTGATCCTTCTTTTACCACATGGATGCTAATACCCACTGGGGGTATCATAGTCTCATAAGCAGTATATAAGTGGCCCTGGATGAATGTCAACCTCTGTAACCTCATGAATAGCATAGACGTAAATCCTCTTTCTAGGGAGTAATAGAACTGCAAAGTGTGAAATTCTGTATTTGCTTATATCTTGGGAAGCCACTGGGCAAGGCTGCAACCTGAATTTTGCTTGCATATGATTTCAGGGAGGAAGTGAATTCAAAACATTGGTAACACTCCTTGGAAGAGCCTCTTTAGTTGTGCTTTAATCTGCCTTTGGCCTCAGCTGATCTGGAAACCGCCAGGAAACTTGCTGTAAGTCAAATATATCTGCCTGAGATGACCTTTCTTGGGAAGAAAAATTAACTGGTAAACCACTCATGATATGGTAATCATGACACAAATGTACAGAAAAAATCACAGCTGGGTCCCATCTAGCATCCTTAAGTAGGGCTCTGTCACTATTCTCCTCTCAAAAAAAGTGAGTTAATTCTACAAAGCAGCTAAAATGATGACAGGATTAATTAGATATCGAGCTTCAGAGTGCAAACTGATTGACAACCAGATCAGGATGGTAATCCCAATCCCCATTCAAATGCAATGCACAATTTGCCAGTGGTCTTATGGGGAAGGTCTGTGGTACAGCAATCCTACGTAAAAGCATTCATTGATGTCTGTACTGTACCTGGAATGTGGCAAGTTTTATATAAATGCCAACTATCATTACTCCTCAAAAAATAAAACACAGGAGTAGTTAAATGTTAGTATCTAAGGAAAACCTTAAGGGAATACTGCTGTGTTTTTATTACTGTCTTTGATGACTGTAGAACAAAAACAGAAACAAAATCCTGTAATCAGAACACATAGGTTAAAGGAAGGAAAGTGCAATGCAGCAATTAAAGAATACCCCCAAAATACTTTAGACTCTGATGTGATTGAATTGGGGCCTTTACCTGCAGAGAGATGCCATTTTAATGAGGATTACAACAGACAAAGAACATCTTTAAGGTCATGACAATCAACAATCAAAGCAGTGGTCAAAGATACCAGAAACAGTAGGAGACTTTTCAGAGCTCTCTTCAGATGTCTGGAGGTTTTTTTCCCCTCCCTGACCTTTTTCTTTCTGTTTGAGGGCAGATAGAATCATTAAACCAAGAAGAAAAAGTTGATGGTAGAGGAGCCAAAGTAAAAATAATATAAAATAGAGAATGTATCAAACAGCAGCTGTGGAAACTCCTGGAGCCTTCTGTTTCTGGTTCTAGCTTCTGTCTTCCTCTCTTGGTTCATGTTTTTCAGCTGACGTGGCTTCTTTCTGCATCTTTATTTCAATGTGTTTACACAGAGGGCATTATTAATAAAGAGTTATTTGTCACATAAACTAATCATGTCTTCCATTGGATCAAACCAAATGATTGGAAATTGTTGCTACAGCTTATCATGGTTTTCCTGTAGTTTGTGATCCTTTTACTGCTATTATCAGAAGCAAAAATGAAGCTAGATGAGGCTGTTTTGCTTGAATAGTCTCTGCCCTCCCATATCTTATTTGTGGCTAATGATCTCTTATTTTGCATATGGGGAAGAAGAACCCAATAGGAACATATGAAATAGGAGATCTACAGTTATATGTTAATTTGAGGAAGAACAAAAGAATATAAAAGAACTCCAGTGGTCCATAGTCAATAGTGGCATAGGCAATAACAGATCTATATGTTAAGTGTTAATTTGAGGAAGGAGAGAGAAAAAAAAAACCCCAAAAGCCCTTCTTAATTCCATGCTGGAATTGATGGGTAATTGATGTTATGCATATGTGATTCTGTCGTGGTACAATTTCGCCCCAGGATGAAGTAGGATTAAAGTTGGGGCATGAGCCTATAGTACAGTTTTGCTGTACTATAGGCTCATGCACACCTAACAATTACAGCATAACAGCTGCTGCATCTGGAGCAGCAGCTCCTCCTTCTTCCCTTTAGAAGCTATTATAAGTGCATGTTTATCCATGTCCTCATTTGGGCCAGTTTGGTAAGTATGTCTATTACATCCACAGTGGCATGCAGTCAGTAGCCTAAGACAGCCCATACTGCTCTGAACAAGTTAATCTACTAAGTGCCATAGTCACAGTGCAATAAATACTACCTAAAATATAGACAAGCTGGATACTATTTCTGACATGATAAACAATGTTGGCATTTAAGCTGTTGCCATAAAGCTGTGGTAAGCATTTTATTAAGATGACAGGGCACAGTTCACACCTACCTACAAGTCATTACTTTGAGGTTTTGAGTTTTATACCAGCAGAAGTTTACTGGTATAAATATGGCTGTCAGGGGTGTAAAGAGGTGTAATCCTCAATTAACACAGTTGTGCTACCAGAAGCCCCAAGCATGTTTACTGGAATAGCTTGTTTTACTTGTATGGGCACAGGAAAATAAACCTTGCAAAGTGCAGCTATGCCATTCTATCTGATGTGGCATGGCAATATTGCTCTAGTAGTCTTAATATAGATATGACCTGGGAACATGGGAAAAAGTCTTCCAAACAATACCAACTGGAGCCACTTGGAAGTTCTGCACTAGATCCTCAGCAGCTGGCATAAATCATAGAATATAATGAGCTGAACCAGTTTATATGGAGTGAGGATCTGCATCTTTAAAAACAAAAAAAGGAAAAACAGGTATTAACAGGTATCCAGAAATGGATGGGCCACCAGCAAAGTGCTGCCATGACATACCACTGTTCGCCATATTGATCTTCTCCTTGTCTAAAATGCTGTTTTTATCATTGGATGAAAAAAAAAATCTATGATTTTGGAAGTAGTGGATCATTATTTATAATACCAGACCCAGTATGGACTTTTGCTCTAGTAGAGAGCAAAAAAGCATGCCTGTGGGTATGGGATTTGACTCCACCCAGCATACAGGCAAGAGCTCCTGCCTATATTCATGGAAATAATGCGTATTTAAAAGAAAAACAAACTTGGGGGTAGATGTGTGCAGTGCTGATAGGCTCACAGCTGAAGACACCCTTTTGTCGCTAAACTTCTTTTTTTACTTGTGCATATTTAAGGTTTTGAACTCCTGAGTATCAGAAAAATTAAGGTGTGTAAATTTATGACCTATTGCTGCCATCTGACTAATTCAGTCCATTTTTGGTAGAATCTTACATTAACTTTCTTTTCCTGCTCTTTGATCACAGGCATTTTATTTTAATGCCACGACATACACCAACAGTGGTCACTTCAAATTCACCACCATTTAATTTGTTCAGAAAGGCACAATCTTTTGTGGGCGACATCCTATTTCATCAGATGCTTAAAAGTTAATCTCTAAGGCAGGGGTGGGCAAAGTCCAGCCTGCAGACTGGATTGGGCCTGCAGTGTACTTCATTTCCCAGCAGCCCCTGACTGTGTTGCTGTGGCTGTTTTCCATGGAGACCCCAGTAGCGGTGGTGCCATGACAGCGCGGAAGCAGGGTTTCCATGGAGACGGGGCCCCAGCAGCAATGGCAGGATGCGCTGCTGGGTGGGGAACCGGGGACGTGTGGGCAAAGGATTGCAGCTCTGCCCCAGCTCCGGACCACACTGTCACTTCTGCAGGATCCCAATCCCAGCCCTGGAACAGCTCCCTGCCCAGCCATGAGCCCTGCCAGTGTTGCTGGGGCTGGTTTCCACTGAAACCCTGGCCTCCTGCTGTCACAGTGCCACCGCTACTGGGGTCTCCATGGAAACCAGCCGCAGAGACGCTGAGCAAAGACTGCTGGGAAATAGAGTCGGGCTGCTGGCTGGATCTGCCATTTTGCCCACCCCTGCTCTACGGTGTGACTCTGCCCTACCTCCAGCCTGACATTAAACTAACAGGCTAATGACCTCTCTCATCTTTTCTGTGTTTCTGTTCATCTCCCTGTTTTCTTACCTTGCCCAGTTCTTTTCTCTTCTGCACCCTTTGTGCATCTCCAGATGAGTATGCACATGCAGTTTGTTGCACCACAAAGCAGTCTGAGATGCCAGAAACTGCATGTGGTACATACTCACCCATTCACATAGTGTCAAAAAAAAACAAGTGTTACGTCTCAGCTCTGTATTCTTGGGGAACCCTGGTACAGGATGCAGTCTGTCTGACTCACAAAGGACTCACCCCCCTCCCCTCCTCTACCTAAACGAAACTGATTAAGATGCAGTGAGAGACGCACCTAAGACCCTCACCAGATAAGGGTGACGAGTGAATCAACTGCCCTAGGTCTCATTTACATGAGAGATGGAAAACAGAAAGCCTGAAGCAGAGGCTGCAGTGAATTCTGGGACCAGAGAAGCAGGAGAGCGCTGCATGATGGGGAATCTGTGCTTCCAATGTTAATCAACCCATGTTCACACACATCCAGCTCAGCATTTATCAGACCAGTTCTAATCTGGATTTGCTAAGGACTTTTCCCCCCCCAGACACACACACACAGCTCTAAGTTTAATAGGCATCTCGGGCCGTACATTCCCCGGTCCCACTATGGGAGGCCTATTTAAACTTGATTGACTAAAACTCGGTTGCCGGGTTAGGGAATGCTGAGGCAAGAGACCGAGTCAGAGGGGGTATGGGCAACATTTGAACAATGGTTAAGGGTTCATCACAGCATCCAGCCTGCTGGAGCCCTAATCCCAGGTGTTGTCATATCTTTCCCGAGACGACTGGTGGGAGTCCTCTCCACAAAAGGTTATGAGCACCCCAATAATTGTTTTAAGTCTGTTAAAAGACTATAGTAAGATCTGGAAAAGTCATGCTAAGCTGAGGCTTGTGCACAACAAGTAAAAATCCAAAATCCTGATGCTGCAAGCTATCTATTGTTCCTGAAGAAACCATGAGATATCCCATCAGTATATCTGCCACCCATAGGAATCTCAAGCTGGCTCCCAAGTATTTGGGTTACTCCCTAATCTTAAGTGTTTCCTGATTATCAATCAGTTTCCTGAGATGGTCCAAACCAGATAACCCCTTGTCAATAGAAAAGACAATGATTTACACTACTGAGGGTGCTTCAAAGCAGCTGAACTGAGGGTATAAAAATCTGTAAGTGTGTGTGCTGCTAGAGGGAGAAGAGGAAGAGGAAAAGGAAGGAAAAGAAGTAGAAGCAGGAGGAAAGAAGGAGAAGAAGAAAACCCCTGTGCTGACACCATCCCCTGTCGTTCTTGGGACGCTGGAAGAACAGATCATCTCTCCCTTCAAGGACTGTGCTACAGACTGTGCCTGTCAGCTTTGCAGCCTGAGTACCGTGGACTAGGTGAGATCCCAGCGTTCTCTGTCTTCTTTCTAGGCATAAACTTCTGAACCTGAACTGTATCAGTTAAGCTTGAGCTAAGTTTCCCCAAATACTTAGTGAAACCAGGGTAGTATTGTCATTGTTGGTGTTTGTTTTTCTTTTGCATGTCTATTACTACTAGTACTATTATATATTTCATATGCTTAGCAATAAATAACTTTTATAGTCAAACTGGTAGTAATTGGGTATATTTTTTCCTTCGCTGCTTCTCTTTCCTCCCGTGCTCTGCAGCAACGCTTCTTTTACCTATGCTAAAGATCCCTGTGAAGCCCAAATTATTGTGGGGTCTGCTCATCAAGAGGCCAAAGATTGGGACGTGCTGAGTTTGAAACACATAAGGGGATCAGCTTGTATAGGCTGATTGACCCAGTTTGACTCAGACGTGCCCTTATGAACTGAATGCTGGCCCATGAGGGTGTCAGCTGGACACCCAGCCGGATTCAGAGGGATTCTGTTTACCTGTGTGCTTGTGTCTGACTGCATTTTATTGTTGCTCTTATGAACTGATTCTTGGCATATGAGGGTGTCAGCCTGTCCATGCTGATCAGCCCGGCCAGGTCAGGCGTGTCACGTTAATTTGTGTGTGTTTGTGTGTATGACTGATTTGGTGACTGGAGGAACCCAGCCCATTGAGATTGAGTCCTGCAAGATAGCTCCACTGGGGGTCAGGGCTTGCAGAAGGGAGAAATACAGCTCTGTATAGTAACACAAGCAGCACATTGACAGAATCACCAAGACCCTAGAAACTATCCCTAATAAATGAGCACACTCCAAAGTAATGGGCAGATTTGGTAACACAAGCCACCCGCTAAAAAAAGTAGTGTGGTGCACACGGCAGCAGCATACGTCAACAGAAAGGGAGCCTGGTCAGGCAGAGCCATGCTCTTGCTGCCAGCCAGGCTCCAAGCAGCTGGTTCAGCACTGCTGCTGCCCTGGGAGGTCCCCAGGTAAGGCTGCTGGGGCCAGCACAGGTGCTGGTCCTAGCCTCCCCTACCCCACCCAGGTCACTTTGCCGTGCACTGGAGCACACATGCAGAGGCATGCCTGGAGACAAATAGCACTGGCACAAATATGTGTCACTATTTGTCCCATGGGAAACGCATGCCCCTGCACATGTGTGCTCATTGAGATGTGCCCTTTGGGTCTTCAGGTTTTTAGTTCCTAACCTTCCTCCACTTCCCTGTCTGACATCCCTCCTAAGTTACCTTATCACCATTTTACTATCTCGACCTTTTCTTCAGCATTATATTTTGACAAAAACACCAAAATGAAATAGAACCATGACATGTTTTCTTCTAAAAATCAACTTATTATTAAGAGACATGAACAAATGAAAACCCTAAAACCAATAAAATTAATAGTAGTGTTGATGTTGTTACCAGGATGGCCCAGGAAATATGTGAGAGGCAAGAATTCTTGTGCGGGAATCTTTTATTGGACCAACTGAACCACTGGGATATACACAGGCAGGGTATCAGACATCACAAGCTTGCCTGTGTCTATCCCAACCATGGAGGTGGTTCACCTGTGACAATTCTTGCTTCTTGCAAAAAAGTTGATGACATGATTACAGATTATGACCTTTCACTGACCCCCCACTTCCATTTCCTGCTACCTCTTCTTGTATAATGCTGAACTGTTTGTTAAGTTTTTTGAGAGACTGACTCTGTTTTTATAAGGCTTGAAAGGAGTCATAATTTTGATATGAGTGCCAACCCTCTAGAGGTGCAAGATGTAGGTAGTCCTCTACATAGGATGAAAGAATGGAAGGGCCTGTTTCCTGCCTTTGTCTGTCAGGGGAAATAAACTTTCTGTAATGAGGTCCTTATCAGTTGATGGGACTAGGTCTCTAAGTCAAATGTTCCATGTAGAGAGGGGTAGTTAGCCTTACTAGTCTGTAGTAGGGCAGAGGGCAGGGTAGAGTGGCACCTTATAGACTAACTAAATACCTAAAAGGCAATGAGAAAGAGCATGGAGATGAGCTTATATCTATGACCATGGAGGAAAGGAGCAATGGACTCAAACTTCATAAAGATAAATTGTGGATTCTCCATCCCTGGAAATGTTTAAGAACAGGTTGGACAGACACTTGGCTGGGGTGATTTAGTCAGGGTTGATCCTGCCTTGAGCAGGGGGCTGGCCTAGGTAGCATCGTGACGTCCCTTCCGGCCCAATGTTTCTGCCATCCTAATGCACAGAGGCATGAGCCATGATAAGGAACAACTTGCTTTGCCATACTACCTGGTATCTGATGAAATAAGCTGCTATGAATGAAAACTTATGCTTCTCTAAGTTAGTGCCCCTCTACCCCCCCTGCCTTCTGCCAGTGTTCAGGGGCACTGGGAGTCTGAAGATGGAAACAGTGTTTGGAGAAGCAAGGATAGAGATACATTGTAGACCAGCAGTTCTCAGCTTTTTTAGACAAGGCACCTCTCAGAAAATGCCAGGTGTTAGTTTTCACTTCCTTTTTTACTTCTGTTTCAATTCTTCTGTTTCAAAGAACTCAGAAAGACTGCATCAGCACAAAGCGTTGCTAACAACTGGATTCCCATTTGAAATCTCCGGGTTTATCTTGATGATCACATTTGCACACCTGTCAGTGCTAACACCCCAGGGAATGGATCTCAAGGCACTGCAGAATGCTGGGCCCTGTGGTTGTAATCACTGTTACAGACCAACAAATCGGAGATTTGGGGCTTTCTCCTGTTCATTCCCTTCTCTCCCCACCATGTATCATAGAATCATAGAGAAGTCGGGCTGGAAAGGACCTCCAGAGTCATCAAGACCAACCCCCTGCCTGAGGCCAGATCATCCCTATCCAAACCATAAGGATCAGGATTGTATTGGTTGCTTGGTTGACTAAGTGTGTTGGCTGCAACCAAGGCTGGGGATTGCAACTGGGCTCCTGCCAGGATCTAAACCAAGAGGTTCCTGGCTAGAGGTCTTGCCCCTCCACTTGTGGTCGACCGATCACTGTACTTGGGGTCAGGAAGGAATTTTACCCCATGACCAGATAGATGTGGATTAGGGTGTTTGCCTTCCTTTGCAGTGGGGAACACAGCCCTCCTCATGGCGTCTCTTTGCTGGTTGCTCCTGCCTCCTCCCCCGCTCCCCTTTTTGTGCTATATGTGTCAGGGTATTTTTAAGCCTCCCCAGAGGCCTCGCACGTTGGCTGCGGATAAGGCTGGGGACTTCAACTGGCCTGTGCCAATGCTTCTGCCTGGAGCCAAGCCAGAGGTCTCTGGCCAGAGGGGCTTGCCCTCTCCTCCGAGTGCCGTATTTGAGGTCAGGAGGGAATTGCATCCTCTGGTCAGCTGGGTCCAGACTGGGTGGGGGGGTTGTCTGCCTCTGTGGCAGGGTGCGTGGCCTGGACCCCAGACCTCTGGAGTACGTAGACAGCAGTGTTGCCAACTCCGGATTTTTGGCATTGTTCTTAAAGACTTTTCCCCGAAGCTTTGCGGTGCCAGGGCGGGGGGCAGTCAGGCAGAGCGGGCCCAGGCTGGGGGGTGAGTGGGACCAGAGCGGCCCGCGGGGCCCTGCGCTGTGCCCTCTGGGGCGCCTTTGCAGCCCCACGTCTCCACTGCTCTCGGCCCATCTGTGGTACGCAGACAACCTGCCAGTGATAGGCACCAACAGGTTAATTATAATAACTTTGTATGACAGAAGTGTGCTGGTGGGACTCGAGGTGGCACGCTTTTAAGTGGGTGATGCGCAACGTGTCCGAGCTCGGCCACCG
>NW_005842135.1:1369895-1382450 GCF_000455745.1 Alligator sinensis | reverse complement strand
TCCGTCCTTTGTGTCTCCTGCGGGGGCGGGGGGCTTCTCGGGGAAAGTTGCCTCCTGTGTGTGTGTGTGTGTGCGCGCGCACAGGCGTGTCCCGGCCGGCATGCTCCTGCTTGCTTCTCTCCTCTTCCTCACGCGTGTTGCCCTACGTGGGGCACTCGGCAACGGGCGACTGCCTCGGAGAGACGGGCTCATCACTGCCGGGGTGCGCAACCATCCCGGCCCGTGAGCCGCATTCGGCCCCCGAGCCTCGTCGTCCGGCCTGTGGGGCTCCCCATGGGTCCTGAAATTGGGGAGAAGGGTCGTGGTGGTACCTTCCCCCGAGCAACCTGGACTCTGGGGAGGAGCCCCGCAGGCCAGGTGCCTGGCTCTGAGCGGGGTCAGACAGGACAGGGCCCATAGGGCCAAAACATATCACCACTGATCTGCACTTATTTATTTTTTTAATTGATGCCTGGTGTTTTTACGCCCTTCTGCCTACTGCTTCTTATGGAGCTGCATTTAAAAAAATAAATGGCTTGTAAATTGAATAAAGCGGGGGGTAGGGGCAAGCAAGATCTGAAGCTCCTTAGTGGAGGAGAGAACTTCAAGAAGCACCTTCTTCCAGGAGACTTTGACATATGAAGGGTTAATCATACGATGTTAGCAATCAAGAGCAACAGGGTTATGCACAAGTCAGCTTGCTAGAGGCCAGAGTGTATGTTCTATAACTAACAGGCAAAAAAACCCAAAAAGGGGGTGGGGGTGGGAAGCCACACTTCCTGTGCCTGATGTGAGAAATGCAGTTTGTTCCATTTCCACTAAAATATGTATGAACACATTTTAAATGAAAATCTCCTCTTCATCAAGTAGTAAGTAATAAAGAAGAAAATAACACGGCATTTGATGACTTGTAAACAAATTCCATTACATCAAGTCTTCTATATGTTAGAATAGATACAAGTTGAGCAGCATAGTTTCTTAGTATGCAGTATACATGCTCAGTAACTGGCAGCTGAATTTTCTTATCTTCTGTCTCTAAAATTACCTTAAGTCATTTGGAGTCCTCTTTTCTGCAGCAGAGGCTTCCACACCATGGATCGTAGCAGATGTACGTGTGTACACTAATTTAAATTGGATTAGTTTAAGCTGGCTCTTGCTCTCCTCTCTCAAATTCATGCAGGTGTGTAGGGAAGAGGCATCTTTCAGGAGTCGATGTTGGGTGAGGTGGTGTAGCAGGTGATTTTAGCATGTGACATTTTTATTTGTTGAGGGTGTGGTGTCATTGCCCTTCTCTCTGTGCAGTGTGGTAGAGTCTGTATGTTAGGGCCTTTGTTTGTAAAGTGCCTAACACAGCAAACACACTGTCACCCAAGGAACCTTGTCTGCCTGTCACACTTGAGGCATTTATAACCTATGCATCAAAACAAGTTCTTGTTAGATATCCCCAAATATTTGTAACGCAAATATTGTAACATGGGGCTTGAATTTATAGCAGGGAGGTGAAAATGGCTGTAAGCAAAAGTGAAACTATCTGTAAATTGTCAATAAGCACACGGAAATGGAGAAAAATACAATATATATAAAAACCGCAGTTTACTTGCTATTATGCACACCACAAATAAGAACTTTCCTTTTTAAAGTTCCTTTTTAATCTGGTAGTGGTCCTTGAAAAAGGCTGCTGCAAGCATATTGTTTTGAATGGGTTTATTCTTTGATAAAACCCATCCGCTCCCAGTAATGTAAACTTATTTGGTGGAGGGAGGAGGCAAAAACATAAAATAAAAGGTTGTGAAGTGTTTGGGATTGCAGAGAGCTGACAAAACTGTGAGGATTTAGCACTTGGCTTGTTGTCTCTCCTGGTGGCTTTTTGTGCGTGTTCCCATAAATGCCATTATGTAATAGAGCTTCTCTTGGCAGGAGTCTGTGTCACAGTAATTCCTGAGGTTTCTTGAGATATGCAGTTTGTTTAGGAGAGTAACAGGAAGAACAATAGGGGAAAGTTCTTTATAACTAATTAAGAAGAGGTTTTAACCTTTATTTCTCATGCTGTAGGGATAAGCTCTACATTTCTGGATCCCTTCCAAAGTATCTTTACTGTCCTCTGTTGTTCAGCCTGTTTCTTTTTTCCTTTTGCTTTTTCTTCCCCCTTGCTGGCTGCACTCAAGACATGAGCTACCGGCTTGCTGCCTGCAGCCTGCGTCAGTATTGGGAAGCTGATTGCTTTGTCTCCTCTTCCTTTGAATGATTTACTACTAATCACTTCCCTGTTTCCAGTATTAAAGCAGAAGTGAAATTGTCTGTTTTCAGATACCTGAAGCATAGTTCAGGCCACATGCAGACTGAAGGCAGAAGCCCTCTCTCCTGTCTGCATCTGTTACTGGAATTTGTGCATTAAAGGATGCAAAATGCCGATGCAGAGGGTGATTTGTATATTAAACTTGCAAGCCCTGGTGATTACTGAACAGTATAATTGTGGTAGCAATTTATGGCTGATATTTCTATCAGGTGCTTAGTAGAGAGACAGTTGCAAAGAGGCCTTTGTCTGTCTTTTTTTCTTCCTTCTTCTATGCAGCGGTAATAATTATTTGTGGCATCATAATCTCTAGCTATTTATGAGATTAAAGGAACACTGGCAGAGAATAGCATATTTTAAAAAATGGAAAAACACAATTTGTAAAACCACAAAAAATTGGCAGAGGGACTTTATAGAAAGTGTGCCTGTAACCTCTTTAAAAATAGGTTAAAATTGGCTATAATTCAAGGTAACTGTTTAATTTTCTAGTATTCCTTCTGAGTGAAGAGTGAGCAACTGGTCAGGACCAGGAAAATGAGATTTCTAGCTGAAAGGCCATTTAACCTACCTTAGTAGTAGTCTTTTTAGATGGGAATATATTAGTGAATCCAGTGCTGGTAAAAGGTACTGGACAGGAGCCTGAAGTAGTTTAACCACACAGCAGTTACAGGGTGAATTTCCATTGCGGCTCTTTACCCTGTTGATCTGTTGGAGTCCTGACTTGGAGTGACTTTCTCTAGGGGACTTAGAAGAGTTCAGTCTCGAAAGCTGTTTGCTTCTTTACCTTCTTGCACAGACCGAGACACAATAATCGTTAATGCCAATAATGGGCTGAGACTGCTGCTTTATTTCACACAGGCTGTTGAAGAGCCAGCCAGGACTAATTATTTTGGGTGCAAGCAGCTTGTCCCAGATTCAGTATGGCGACCCAGAAGTGAAAGACTCTGTGTCTCAGGAGTAGGCTAGTCCCAACGCTTAACTCTTTCCTTAATACAGAGAGGCTCTTTCAAGCTCTGTGAAATGTGAGCTGCAAAGCCATTAATAATCTGTTTCTTGGCTGTGCAGCCTGCCAGCAACATGCGTCAAAGTTCTGCGTTTGTAGTTGGTTATGTTGCGTCATTTCTTTTATCTGTCTTTTCCTTTTCACCACATCTATCACTGCAGCATCTCAGCACCTGTGTAGCTTGCCTTAGTTCTGTGAGGGAGGAAATGAAGGCTGCTCACTTTTCCTTGCTAGCTTAGGAAGCAGTGATGCTGTATCTACAGCCTAGTGAACCCCTTTTTGGAGGATTCCAGCTTTAATTCTTCTGTTAAAATGGTGCAGTCATCTCTTCCTCTTAACTTCATGTTTTCTGCAGGGGTCTGCCTGATCCCTACAGATTCTTCCCCTCAGCTGGGTGCTTGATGGAGACTTTTCTCCTGCCCCAGGAACCAACCTGTTTCTTGCATCTTTCTCTGTGATGGGCCACTTAGAGGCTTTTCTAGGTAGCTGATCTTTGACTGATAATGGTAGATGAAGCTTGGCTCAATTCTCCTTGAAGGGTCAGCTGCTCTGAGTTAGCAGGGTATCTAACTTTTTTCCAGGAGTAGATTCACAGAAACATGTGCATGCGTTTTTCAGTGTACAGACCAGAGAAGACTAAAAACAAGCAGAGAACAATCATGAAAAAGCCATATGTAATTTTCCTCCCCCAAATCTCTAGTATATTGCTATCAGTAAATTATTTAGTGCATTTCCAGAGAGCGCTTCTGCACTTTGAAATTTTGTGGGAAAAAAAACTCCATTTTTCATTTGTTCACTTACCCTTGACTAAGGACCTTTAAACATGCAAGTAAATTCTAGTTTTGCTTATACAGGCATAAATTGGAATTAATTCCAGCTAAACCCCAAATTAATGTGGATTCAAACTGATGATACATGTAGCTGTATTGGAAGGTCTTGTGGTACATGAGTAACTTAAATAGTGCCATGTATTTTTGTTGTTTTTTTAGTGTGTTTGTTTAGCAGGCCTGCAGTATGGTTCTAATTCTAGAAGTGGAATTTCTTTTGATTTCAGTGGGGTTCTTGTGGGTAAGAACAGCTGCAAAATCAGTCTTGAGTTTAGAACGATGGGAACAGGTTTACAGAGTTTACTTACGCAAGAAGCAGACTTGCATCTACAACAAGAAAGGGAACCTGATATTTGGTTTCTGTTGGTTGCAATATGAAAAAGTGTGCAAAAACAGGAAGTGACTAGTATTTTCATTTAGCTAGCTTCCCCCAGGACACAGACAGCTGGGTAGTTCTCAGAATTAACCTAATAATAACAATGTGCTTTGCAATAACGTGTCTAATAGGCTTTTTTCTGCTCGGTTTTGGTTCCTCACTCCATACCAATCAATGGCCATGTTGTCTGACACCCCTTCCCCCAACTACCCCCTTCCCCCCCCTTCCCCCCCCCCAATCTTTCCTTTCCTTTCTTTTCTGATAATGGTGGAAGACCATCCTGTAATCTATAGGTTTTGTTGTGGCAGTGTGATTGTTTGTGAAGGGGAGATTTCTCTGGTGACAAATTAGAGAAGTGAAGTGACCCCACTCAGTTGCCCCCAGACCTTTCTGAACCCGAATGTAAAAGGTGGTCAGGTTCTTGAAGCTGAGCCTGCACTGAGAACATTTTTTCACAGTGAAAAGGATCAGGGCATCTCATGTAATTTGGCTAATTCCCAAAGGGGATTTCTCTCCTGGAAACTAGCCCACCCAGCAGTAAATCTGCTTCCCTGATGTAAATGTGCATACACGGAATGTGATGGTATTAGTTAGCCATCACCTCTTTGACCATAACCTTGTCTACCAGGCAAAGTCAGAATTTCATAGTTGACAAGGCATAGTGAAGTGCATTTGATTCTGAAAGAACCTGTACGTAGATAGCAAATGCTGTTTGCTCTGCTATGCAGTCTGTTCGTGTTCAAGCTCTCTTAAACTAACTGGGTATGTGAAAGACTACACTTTTGGGTTTTTTTTGTTTTTAAAGAGACAGTTGGCTATATTAAATACTCGCTTTGCATGAATGTTTAAAGGAATGAGAGACTAACTAGCATTAACTACTGTTCTTGACCTTCTTAGACTTTATAAAATCTTACTGTGACTTTTTTTTTTTTTGAACTTCTAAATGTTTTAATTATTATTTTTAAGTGAGATTTAAACTTCTCCAGCTTTTCTTGTTAGACTTCTGTGAACTGTGCATCTTAAACCAATGAAGGAGCATGAAGAAATGAACAATATGAACAGAAAGTAACAGTGATCAGACTAATTTCACTGTTTGCATCTCATCTCAGAAACAAGGAAGATCATATTTTGGTTTAGCATTTTTCTGCAGGGCGTGAAGATAGTATTGAGTCCTCTTAACTTGTTAAAGAGGTAGGTTTCCCCATATGTGAGGGCTTACATCTCTTTCAACAGAATAAATGGTGCTTTGTGCTTGACTTTGAAGGGTTCTGGGCAGTATGTTTCTTGCTGGCTTGCCATGAAAGGATATACACTGTTTTAAATGCATGGATGAATGAAGTGCCTGAACATCTCTGACTTGAAAAAGCAGAGTTTCTGAAATGTGGTTCTTCTCTTCTAGTTTAGTAACTTGCACTATTGAATAGCAGATATTAAAACAACTTGTTACTAATGCAGTGATACTGAGGGGTCTATCAGCATTTCCATTGTACAGCAGAACTCACTTACACAAAATGTCTGTTAAGAGTCATTGCTTTGTCATACTACAAAACACAGCAATAATCTGCAGGTCATTAAATGGAAGAACTGGATAAAGATGCACACAGAACTACAGTGCTAAAAAGCACTAACAAATTGACCTGCAATGAGAGCTGCTGAATAAATGGCAAATGATCAGGATCTTCTGTCGGGGCCTCTTGACCGAACAAGAAAAAAACTGCCCCATATGTTACTTGTGCAAATTTTCCTTCAACGTTGTTATGTTACTTCAACAGTTAACCTAAGTAAAGTATGTTGTCTCTGCTTTTAAAAGCAAAAATGCCAAAGAAATACTAAAGCAGGGCTTTGATAGATGCAACACTGCAGAGCTTAGACACCACTGCTATGTAGGTCAGGGTTGAAAAAAATGGTGCTTTTTTTTAATTGGGGCTTTTAGTTTTGATTAACCTGTTGTTTTTTAAAAATAAAAACATTTGTTATAATTTGAAGTTGAAATTATGAATTTAATACAAAATATGTTAACATATACATTTACAACCTCTTATTCTGGATACTGTTGCAATCTGGGAACCTCTAGCTAAATTTTTTAGTTTCAACCATTTGTATTTCTATGTGAAAAAGGAATTGGGAGAAAAAGATATCGAACTTTTGAGGTCAGCCTATATAAAGATGGCACAACTGGCTGTGTATCATTAAAAGCTTGACCTTGTGGGGGACCCAGGTACTGTGTTACTGGGTGCAAGAAACTGGTAATATCATCACAGGTCTTGGGACTTGGCCACCATCCAGTACCTTATTATCAGGACCATCCATTGAGTAGCCTGGAGCAAAAATGATAGACCAAATCTAGTGTAAAAACTCTTCAGTTGTCAAATCTACGTATTTTACAGCCAATAAGAGCATACTTTTCTTTAGACGTGAACTGAAGTATAAATGGATAAAAATCACTGATCTAAATCACCTTGATTTTACATTTCTCATTTGTGTTAAATTTAATCAGGGGAAACAATCCGCTGTATATAGTACCTTCATAAAAAGACTGAAACCAAATGCTCCTCTTGGAGTTCTTTCTTTCAGTAAAGAATGGTACAGGGCAAACTGCAGGGGACAAAAGCAAAGCTAAGTATTTTATACGAAACTGTAGCACTGTCTTTCACCACAGCTGCGTTGCTGAAAATCTGTGCATTTCCACCTTGCCAACATTTAGTTCTTAAGTAATGTGCAAAATAGCTATGCTGGAAACTTCACGGGTATTGTAGTAGTTTTTGTTGGTCAATTGAAGATGAAGGGTCATGAATTCATTGATGCCAACTGGGCATCCCTACATCCAAGTAACAATTTTGGTTTTGATAGCAAAACCAATGCCATAGATACGTTTAGGCTTTTCCTTTCCAAAAATAGGTATAGCCGCCAGTAGGTCCTGTGAGCTGCCTGTCCTGTGTGTCGGGTCTCACTAAATGCAGCAGTGTCAATATTAATTGTGAAAGTTTTTGGCCACTAGTGCTGTCCTTTGTTCTGGTTGGTCATAATTAGTTTTGCCTCAGGGTGTGGATGTTCCATGTCACAAACTTCATTACTTGATTTGAACTGCAGATAGTCATCCCACTAGACATGGTTTTCCAGTTGGGTGAAATAAGGCAGATTGTGGTGCACCTTTTCTAGCCCTGTCCCCATACAAGGTGAGGAGAGTGGATCTTAAATAGGCCTGCCCAGTTTTCATTACAGCTGCCAAACTGCACATCTGTCTTGGTTCCAAGTACAAAACAAACATCATACAATTGTTGCTGCCATATGGGTCTATGACTAAGGGCTTCTGCTAATCGTGAGCACCTGCCCCTGTGGCCACTTGTCCATTGCTGTAGGACTTTTTATTGAAATAAGACATTTGCGCATGTTTTTTTAAGATATGTGGATGCTGTTGCACTTCAGCAACCACACAATACTTCACTGGAAGGAAACCGACTACTGGAAGTTTTTATTTTGCTGCAGCCTTTGTTTGCCTTTGCAGACATCGTGAAGTATGCTTTCTTCATCTACCTGCCCTGCTGTTGAGAACTTTGTGGTTTGTTGTTTTTTTTTGTTTGTTTGTTTTTTTGGATTGTTACTTGTCTAGAAACCTAACTCTTGACCTTGCCACTGTGGGTGACCCTCAGAGGCACAAAACTCCAGATGGAAATGCTCTTGAGGTCACTGGTAGTGCACAAGCCTTCCCACTACGTCAAGGTTGCAATCCTTGGGATATAGTTGAGTGTTCTGGCTCAAGCAAACACCACCAGCATTGAAGCCATGTTTTTGCAGCACCATCTCTGCTGGACAGGACATGTCATAAAGATGCCTGGCAACCAGCTCCCAAGACAGATCCTATACTTCCAACTCACTGGTCTCCAGTCTAGAGGTGGGCAAAAGAAGAGATTCAAGGGTACCTTGAAGGCCAGTCGGAAGAAATGTGATATTGACATCAATACCTGGGAGGCTCATGGCACCATTATCTACAATAAGGCATTGATCGTTGTGAGGAAACTCACTTCTCTATGGAGTTGGAAGACTAGAGAGAAAAAAGAAAAGAGCTGTGACATGACATTGCCAGGAACTACTCCTTCCTGTCACCGTTTGCCACATCTGCAGTCAAACATGAGAATCTTAGATTCACCGCCTCAGTCATCTGTGGGCTCACAAATGACTTCTTTACTTGCTGGAAGGCTGTTCTCCTTGTATCAAGGGGCTGATAACAACTAGCTTCACTTTAGCAGTGCGTAACAAAACCCACCCCCCAAAAAAAAACCCAACAAAAAAAACCCCACACAACCTTCTAACCATGATCTGCAAGAACCTTTCAGGGATGGGGAAGAGAAGGGCCTTCTCTGCTTTTGTTGTTGCTTAGGTTGAACAAAGGAGACCAAGGAGGGATTTATTCTTTTCCTTAGCTTTAGAAATCTCAAGCATGCTTAGTTCTAGCATTCACTAATTTTGCTAGGGACTAGCTCCCAGCCACTCCAAAGTCACTGGAGTTGTATGTTAACAAAATAAGCATTTATTTGAGCAGCATTGGTAAAAATTCCTTCTTTCAGTTGCTCAACTACCAGTTGTTTCTTTTTATGGCAACATATTGCTAGTATCTCTGTTTGTTATGATATCCTTCAAAGTAGAGAAGAGAGACATTTTGAATGTGCAGATTTTGTTTTTAGCCTCCTTTTATTACACAGAATCAAAAAAAAAATTATGCACCCAGTTTTATTTGTGTTTCACCTTCATCCAAATACTTTGTCTCTTGCACTTGTTTTTAAAAGGTTTCTGATGGGTTGTTTTTAAATGGCTGGAATTATTGCCAGTATAGTCCAGCAGATTCAAGGTGATATTTTTCAGTAGGGCTGAATCTACATTGAAATTTCCATAGGACTTAAATGCTCTTGAAAATTGTAACTTGTGTCTGCTCTGGAGGAAGATTGCAGCAGTATGAGAGTCTGGGGGACACTTTGCAAATGGTTAACCTATAATCTTTTCTGTTTGCTGTTTCTAATTCACTCAAATACCTTGTGCCTCTGCATCTACCCTTGCCCCTTCAGTGAAAGTTCTGGGATTATCTGGAACCAGTCTGTATCTGAAACGCCTCTTGTGTGTCTCAGTGGCTTTTAGAGAGCAACCTCTACTACTTATTCAGCTTCACGATTCTATTCTATGCATATGTGCTCTGTACCTTATGTATTTATTCATAGTTGACTTTGCTTTTCTTCACACATCTCCCAGGCATACAAATCTGTCACCTCTGAATCATCACTTCCATTGTGCTGTCCTGATTGCTGTTGTGTCCAAAATTATTAATGTCAGTGGCAGAGAAGATGAGGAATGTTGTAATTAACCTGTTTTCTCTGTGCCCTAGCTCTTAAGCTTAATTTTGTCCAAATGCAGTGGCTTTTTCTTGCTTGTTTGCTTCTTTGCTTTTCTCTGTTGTTGTTGTTGTTTGGGATGACAAATCTGTCTTCCATATTCTTCTGGACCCTTGACTGATCATCTGGCAGTTTTCATGTTTTGCCTGACTAGGAAACCAGTATTAAAATGTTTCTCTTGGTCTCCGAGGTTCTCTCTCGATTTTCATAGCCTCATCCAGTTCTGCAACTCACTCCTAGTTCTGTTTGAATACTAGGCTTCACTCTTGCTTTCCAACTCCCGTGGCTCACCAGAGCTGAGCCAGCGATACAAAGTGCCTCTCCTAGCTCGCGCTCTCTCTCTCTCCTTCCTTCTAGGACTCTTTCTTGCCTCATTCCCACATTCTTCATCTGAAAACATTTTATAGAAGTGTCTCCCTTCATGGAGACATGGGTGCTTCCTGTATATTAAAGAACTAAAAACTGTGAGCTGCCCCAGGACATTTCTTCTTTTGTATTTACAGCATAGTGTTTATCCAACAAACATCCTAGGATGCTTCCATGGTTTTGGCCACATCACTGTAGCACAGCTGGGAGCCCTACTGTAGACAAAGCTGGCATTAAATAGTTGGTTTTTCTCTCCTCAAGATCTACTAATGCTGACTCAGGCCTCTGAGTTTCTTACAGCCACCCACCTGAATTGCAGTGCCTCAGAACTTACTTGCTGAACATGCAGCCCGGTCCATTGTTAACTTTCAGGCCTTTCTTCAAGTCTTCACCCCACGTCCTTTGAGCTCTTCAAAAGCTCCTGTGTGACTTGT
Organism: Alligator sinensis; assembly: GCF_000455745.1. Taxonomy (NCBI): domain Eukaryota; kingdom Metazoa; phylum Chordata; order Crocodylia; family Alligatoridae; genus Alligator; species Alligator sinensis. Next base: position 1,371,791 of record NW_005842135.1, on the reverse strand, counting down.
AAGAACTTTTCTTTCCATGGGACTTATGCTCTTAGATGCTCGGGAACTTCTTTTGTAGTTCTGAAAATATTTTGGAGACCACTGACTCTGGGAAAAGAAATGTATCAGGCTTAAATCAGTTTTGTTGCCTCTCTTGCAACATGTTAGAACGTGTGCCTAAAAAATGCAGATATGCAAATAGATGAAACCTTGAACAAAAGTAGCTTCACTCCTCTGCTTCCTGCCTGTACACTTTTCTTTAGCTTAAGTGAACAACAAATGTGGTGGCTCTGAACTGTAAGTGTCCTGAAACTATGCCAGACGAAGGGTGTTTGTGTCCAAAAGCTTGCAAAGAACTAGAGGTGCACCCACAATATTGGTCCAAAGGAATATTGAAATTATTGGCAATTGGCTTTTTTTGGTTTGTGACTGATAATTAGGGCTGTGCGAAATTTCTCTGGCAGTTTCGTTTTGACTCATTTTGAGCTCGAAACTGTTAGTGACCACAGCACTCACCAGGCGGTTTACCAGTTGAACCAGGGGGTGGGTGGATGACCAACCCGCCTTATGGACAGGCCGGGGATGAAAGGGACACTGACTCAGTTGGAAGATAGTAAAATTGAACTTAACGTTTACTTACAGTAAGATTCCAACAGTGGTTACACAACAAAACGACAGTGGTGAAGCAGTAGTTAAAGATGACAGGTAGGAGATAGCAATTGCTTTTTCCGATGTACGTGCGGATGGAGAGCTCACTATTCGGTGAAATAATAGCCAGGGTGTGACTATTCATATGCGTATGACTATTCGTCCATGGGGACATGGATTCCTGGACAGGGTGATCAGTCCTGTCCGAGGCTTGTGTGGAACCTGGGACCCTGCGCTTTAGCGCGCTGTCCCTTTTATAAACTCTTCAGCCAATCGGAGGAGGCTGCTGATTTACAGTTGAGAGAGTGTGTCTGCCGGCCACGCCGTCACGCTTCTCCCTCGCAGCTCCTGATTTGTTAAGGCTGTCTGATCATGATCTGGTCGGCCTCATGATCATGAGCTCTTCACACGCTGAACATGACCCGTTCTCGTGTTCTGCATTGGTCTGGCATGTGGGCTGAGCGTTTGGTCACCTTTTGTACTCAGACAGAAACAGCAAAATCGAAATAAAACCGAGAGCTTCGAAACAGCCTTGAAACAACAAGGCAAGTCAAAACGTTTGGAAGCTCAAGCTGGGCTTGCCTGCAGGGAAACGGAAACAAAAGTAAGGAGAGGGAGGGGGAAGAGGAGAGGGAAGGGGTGTGGGGAAGGAGTGCTCTCACTGTTGACTGTGTAGCTGGCCAGTGACTGTCACCCTTCCCTGAGGTCCCTTCCAATCCCAGTGCTCTGGGGGAGGGATGGAAAAACTGCATAAAAGGCAGCATTGTTTGAACTGGCCTGCTTTCTGCCTTGGTGTCAGTTTAGTGAGGGTGCACCTTAACACGAACACATAGTGTCACCCACCCCTGTCATGAGTGTTGCCTGTCAGCACCAGCTAGAGGTGCAGGGCCCCAGAACCCAGACTCTCCCTGCACCTATCGCCTTGACAGCTGGCAGGCTTTGTGGCCTCAGCAGGGGCTAGCATGCCTGCAGCTTTCACCCTGCTGCGCCTTAACACCCACAGTGTCACCCATGTCACAAGTTTTGCTTGTCTGCAGCTTGTGGTGCAGTTTTCCCCCAAACCCCTGCACCTGTCTTCTTGAAACTTGGCAGGCTTTGTTGCCTCAGTAGGGGCTAGGATGCCTGCAGTTTTGACCCTGCTGTGGCTTAACACATACACGTGAAATTAGGTTTTTTTGCTTTCAAGACTCTTGAGATGTAGTTTCCCTGAAACCCCTGCACCTATCTCCTTGAAACTTGGCAGGCTTCATGCCCTCAGAAGGGGCATTC
>NW_005842135.1:1369582-1369862 GCF_000455745.1 Alligator sinensis | reverse complement strand
CCTGCATGTTTCATCCAAATCAGGCCAGAAACAATAAAGTTACTGGCTGTTCCAAGCTTCCCCATTATGGCCGGTGGGCGAAACAGCAAAACCGTTTCGATTCAAAACAAAACACTGTTCCGTCAAAACGCAAGTCGAAATGGAACGATGCTGTTTTGCACAGCCCTACTGATAATGTCACTGATAAATGCCAGATGCATGCACACAGTCGCAGAATGCATGCAGCAAGGAATGCAACCCAGCAGCTTCGAGAGCAGCTGGGTTGCATTTCTTGCTGCAT
>NW_005842135.1:1365563-1369572 GCF_000455745.1 Alligator sinensis | reverse complement strand
CATCTGGATGGGGGGGAGGGGGACAGCTCCTGCTGCTGTATGTATGCCTGAGGGTGGAATGGGTGGCATGTGCCCCCCAGATTTTGTGCGCGGGGTGAGGGCGAGCTGCAGCCTGTGGGGTTACACTGGCCTCTTCCCAGCAGTGGGGGGGGCCCTGGGATGGGGGCTGTATTTGGAGTGGCTGTAGCCCACCCTGCAGGCCCCCTCCCCAATGCTGCTGCCTGCCCCAAGCACAGCCCTGGCTCAGCCCTCCCACCATGAAGAAGCCGGTGCAGCCCCTGGCTCCAGGCCCAGAGCGGGCAGCCTGCCCTCACCCTGTGCACAAATCTGTGGAGCATATTTCCCCTATGCCTCCTGCAAGGGTACACACAGTGGTGGGAGCTGCACTGTGTCTGTCCCCTGCTCCCCCCCCCCCCGTTCCCTGGATGAGCTGCAACGGTTCCGTCCTGTGCCCCATCCCAGCTGGGCAGCCCCAGCCCCACTCCCTCCCTCACCAAGGGTACCTCTATTTGCCTCCTTTCCCCCCACAGACTTACCAGCCGGATGCTGTTCTCCAAGCAGCTGAGCTGCATATCAGCAATTGGATCAGGATCAGCTGATATGGCTGACTTCTTATTAATCAGCCATCAGTATCGGCTAAAAAAGTCTTTATTGATGCACCCCTGCAAAGCATTTTTTTCCAACTGTTTAGTTGGTCTAATAAAAGAGATCTCATCTACTCAAAGAACCTTGCCTGCCTAAAAAGGTCAGGAGGCCTGAGAACACTCTGAAAGTTCTTGGTAGTAGTTCTTGATTTTGCAGGATGAATATCCAGAAATGTGATAGGACATGAGTATCTTTTAATTTCTTGCTGTGCTCATTGCTCCCTTCCCCAGACTTCCAAGAAGAAATGTGTTGCAGTGAGGAGGAGAACCCAGGGCATTAAGCATGCAATGAGGAGCAGCTTTGAACAGAGATGAAGAATTAAGATGAATCACTTGCTAAACCATTCCTGTCCTTAAGCCACATTTCTGGTTGGGGAGGAAGAGAGAAGGCAGAAAGGCATATTTATAAATCTGAGATCAATTGAAATGTATTAAGTTATAAAGTAGAAAAAATATTTTCTTCCAAGCAAAACTGCGGAAGGCATTGATTCTGCAGATGAGCCCATCAGGAAAGGGTGTGGGTTGTGTTCTCCTGCTTTATGGCTGTCCTAGTGATGTGGTAGCCACCAGAGAGGTGACAAGAATCTCACCCCTACCCTGCTTCTAAAGGCAGGTAGCTCCGTGTTTGATCTGTTTCTCTGGGACTGAGTTGGCGTCCTCCTCAAATGGATAAGCCATCCTGAGCCAGAAAGAGCTGCTCTACTGATACATTTGTAGGGTAGACTTCTGTTTACCACTAGGTGAATGTATTCCCTGGAGGGTCCTTTTCAAGGAGTTTAAACAAAGGACAGAGATCCTTTGATGCCCTGGAGGGATCCAGACCTTGTTAAAATCTCCTTTAGAAAATAGCGAGTTTCTAACAGTAACCAGATTATGACAAGGGAAAGCCAGATACAGTACATCCTCAGCTGTGGCTGTTAAATCTCAGCTGGCTTCCAACTGCACAATGTTATGCCCTCTAATAGTGCACCTTTTAGATGGATAGTATATCTTTCTAAAATGAGACTGTGAAGACCAAGCACTTGGTGGGGGGTCAGGGGGACACTATGGAAAACTGATGTTCTTTTGTAGTCCTTGCAGTTCTATCTATTCAAAGCCTGGTGAATTTGATCAGCTCAGGCAAGTATGAAACAATGGATCTGAAAGAAACAAACAAGTACACTTTAGCTGGCTATTTAAAGAGAGTTCTGGATTTCTCATTATCCTGATTTTAAATGTTCCTTAGAGAAGGCAAAGTCTAGGATTTCTATCTTGTTGCTTCTGATTGAATACAATTATGGGAGTATTTTTTGCTTTTATGTATTACAGTGAGTGTGTAAATTCAGGTGCACTGTGGCATGGCTTTGTGGTATAGAAGTGACAAGGACAGGACTGAGCTGATAATGGGATATTTGGGAGCAGCTCTGAACTGAAGGAGTCACTTTTTGGTGCATTTGATTTGACTGACATTTTGTAGAAAACTTTTGGAAAGCACTGGTAATAATTGAGGAGCACAGCACTTAGCATGGATAAAATTAGGGGCTGGGGATAACCGCTTTCATCTCCTGCCATTTATCCAGCAGTCATTAAACCCCAGAAAATGTTCTTCTACAAGGTGATCATTATTTTGAGAACCTTGAAAATAGAAAACAGTAGGTGTTGATGTGTGGCGCGTATGTGCGGGTCTTTTCTAGAGCACGAATACTCTGTATTTCAGCTATTCATATTTTGTCATTCCTCAGCTTTCCGTTCGTCATGTATAATTAAAAACAATTATTCTAAAAGGCTACTGCCTTTTACCTGTTTCACTTCTTGTCGTGTGTGCTAATTATGAGAGACTGGAATTGACAACAATCTTTTTGTGTGGAAGAGCACACCTCTCAGTTGCCCTACCTGACGTTATAGTCTTTGATTGAAGAGATTATATACATTTGACCTCTCAAAGGGAGGCCCATGATTTTAAGTGGTGGGAGCAGTGGAATTCTTAAGAAATGAAATATCCTTTGGGTAATAAGGAGCAAGAGAGATGGGAGGGGTATAGGAAAATACAGTACGTATGCAGATGCATTTCTGAGAATGTTCTGTTTAAAGTTTCCTGTAAGGCCTCTCATGCTTTCTAAAATCCAGCTTGCATCAGTAAATGTTTGGCTGTTTCCCAGCAATCAGCTGTAATTATCAGTTTAAATTGGGAAACTAAGCCTTGGCCCCAGCATCTATGACAAACTGTATTTTTAAGGTATTTCTTAAAAAAACAAAACAAAACCCAAAACAACAAACCCAAACCAACCCAGTTCTTATTACTTTCAGCTAACCTGTTACCAAGTGCACATTTCTCTGAATTTTTACACTTATATTGCCAGTTTAACTGAGTCCAAGTTTTACTAACATCTTAACCCCATTACAAATGTTTATATAACCATTTTTTTAACAATAAAATGGCTTATAAACTTTTTAAAGGGTACTGGACCTCCTTTATCATGACAGAAAACTGGATAATAGACACATTATGTTCCAGGACCTTTGGTGTCTGTGTCCGTGAGATACAAATGACCAGATTCAGTTATACTCTCTAAATCTTCTGACCTGGAATTGTTCTGGAGAGGGGATTGACCAAGGCAATGGGACTAATGGAATATAATGTTTAATCTTTAGATTCTACCCTGTAACCTCTCTCTAATAGTAACAAAGCTGTTGCTGTTTTTTTTTTTTTTTTTTTTTTTTTGGCAAGATGCTTGGATTTGTGGTGGAAAGTTGGAATTCATTTTCCTTTTCGCAGATTCATCAGCGTTGGTACATGTGTCCCTGCATTGCCCATGCTCTCTCTGTTGATTTTACAAAGCTGGTATAATACTGACAATCAGACACTTTTGTAGTTGGTGACTAACTTCACTCAGGTCTCCCCAGTTGTGCTCTGTAGAAAGACTGTTCCTATAATTATGGGAACCAGATAGAGGATTGTCATATCTTCTGTTCTCCACTTAAGCAATGTTAGCTTTTAGCAACTCCAAAAACTAAAACTGTTTACATTAGTTCAGGGGCATTATGGGCATTTGTACATGTTTGCACTGCATCAAAGTGTGTGGGTTGGGAGCGATCCGGGCCCTTTTTGTGCTCCGCGCGAGCTGTGGCCAGCAGCCCAGGCACACTGGGTCGGAGAAAGCAGGCGACACGCTAGAATTAGGCACAGACGCTTAATGGTTGATTTAAGATTATTTTACTTACACCGAAGATGGTTGCGGTGCAGGCAGGAAAACTTGCTTGAGTTGCGGTTACAGATAGAAAAGAAGAGAGGCAGACTAGAGTTCCTTCCCGTGAACATTCTTCTAGCCCATCCGGTTGGAGGCTCTAACCCGCGAGCCCGTCCCGCCAACCGAAGAAAGTACTCG
>NW_005842135.1:1331615-1365480 GCF_000455745.1 Alligator sinensis | reverse complement strand
TTGGAAACGTCGACGGGGAGAGGCTAGAGGCTGATCAGACCCCTGTTGCCTGCTTGAAATGCGCTGGGTCCAATAGGCTCCGCAGTGCTTAGAGGTCTTTACACAGCGTGAAGTCTTCTCCTCCTGGTGTTCGTGGAGTCCTCCCACTTGGGCGGAAACCACTCAAGCTTTTTATACGGCTAGCAAGCCAATCATTAGTCGCCACGTAGGAATAATTTAGAACTAGCCAATGGTGGGGCACAAATTTGAATATGAATGGCGGGAACTCCTTGCAATGTGCATTTCTGTGCTGCAACAAAGAAATGCACCCTGCAAAGAAAGCTACTGGTGGCGGGAATTCTTTTGCACCGGGGTTCTCCTCTGCAGCAGAAAACTCCACCGTGCAATTTAGCAGGAACAATTTAGCAGTGCCGAAGCACTCACAACAAAAATCACACCCTTGGATTGTGACATCCCCCCCTTGCTGAAGGCACAGCTGAATTATGCTGTACTTTCATTATTCGAGTGATTCAGAGCTCTGTCACGAGTCGTTAAACAAACAAACAAACACAAAATTTATCAACATGAGAAGTTCGTTCCCAGGGGTTAAATTAAATTAAACAATAGCCGGCACACACACACATACATAATTACGTTCATGACAAAAACTGAACGATCAGGGCTTCAGTGGGCGTCATGGCGGAGTTGCGTATTAAGCCCTTACTTCCTTCGGTGATGTCGTCCTTCTTGAGGCTTTTTTCCGCCACACGCTTTGAATTCCGGATCTGTAAACAAAAAACTCTCAACTTTTTTTTTTTAAACACATCTCAACATATTTACAGAATTTATACACAACAAGGCGGTTAGTCCAGCCCAACCTCCAATGTTAGCTTTTAGCAACTCCAAAAACTAAAACTGTTTACATTAATCCAGGGGCATTATGGGCATTTGTACACGTTTGCACTGCATCAAAGGTGTTTTAGTTCAAAAGCTCACTGCTGCCATTTTCTCAGTGTTGATGTGCATTTCGTTGTTTATACAAATGCTTGCTGCACAGCGCTGGGTGCATCAGCTTGCATGCAGAGCAGACTCGATTAATTGAGTCTGCTGTGACGCGCTGGATTTCTGGTGCATCTGAGCAGACAAATGTATGTGTATAAATGCCATATGGCCAGGGCCACCCCTGGGGAAGGGGAGCAAATTGGGGCGATCGCCTGGGGCCCTGTGGACAGTGCCATACAGGCTGCACCACGGCTGCCGGCTGTGCTCTGTTCGCTCGCCACCAGCCCCCAGTCGTACACGGGCTGATATGCCCCTAGCCCTGGACACCCCTAGGACAGCGCTGTCGATGGCTGCTGCTACTTGCTGTAACTATATAAAAATGGTAAATTCTTTGGGGCAGAAGCTGTTTCTTGTGTGTTGGTAGAATGGGGCTATGATAACAGTATAAATATTTAACAGTACCATTAGCAATGTTTTCTTTTAAATTGAGCCTTCAAATCTACCTCAGCAATTGCCAAGTTTGCTAGAATGTGCTATAGAGGTAAACTTAAGATGCTTGTGTATTGTTGCTGAGGAATATGAGAGGATACTCCTGACTCCCCAAAACAAGAGAGCTTGTTTCTTGAAAACGGACTGCCTTACTTGTGCTGCGTAGTGAGGGGATGCAGCATACATTGTATTACCAACACTTCTGAGTAAAACCAAAGGCTCCAGTGCCTAGTAGGAACTGGAGCATGAACTGAGAGCGGGTGCAGTTACTTCTGGTGTTTTTCATATTGTTTTGCAAAGGCATTACCAACAAGGTCAGCACCTCCAAGTATTGTGTCATGGCACTGGTTATCTGAAGAATGTGTATCCTCATCTTGAATCATAAGCTTGCTACAGTGCATGTGTCCATGAGGTAAAATTTCCATCCACAGCAGCAGCCTAGCTCAGCATTTTTTTTTTTTATCTTGAGATTTGTGATTGTCATAGGCCTAGTCTTCACTACATGGTTTTCCAAGTACATGAGAATATAGCATCCCTTAACCAATGTTAAAGCAAGCTGATGTTTTATGATCCTCATGTATTCCTGTAACCAAATAGACAAGGTAGATATAAGCAGTCTAAAGCATTCTTGTTAACTGTCAGTGTCTCGTTAACAAGGACCACCCAATGGACTTCCTAGCAGTCCATCTGGTTGAAGTGGAAATCTACATGGTTTCAGAGGTTGGATGTGAGACTTAGATGTTCAGCTTGTATAGTAGCAAGATCACCTGCATGCTTACTCATGTTGCAATACTGAATTTTGGACAGCATTGCTGGCCACTTGTCTAGATATCCAAAGCAACTGTGTGCTTGAAGCACCAACACTTGATTTTTTTCATTTATTATTGGGAACTCAGTTCTTGTGTGTTCTTTTTTTCAGAAGCCTAGGGGGGGAGGGTTGAAGCTGTCAGCATGGAGATTGTAAGGAAATAAGAATGTTTTCCCCGCAGACGTGAAGCTTAAAGTTAGTAACCACTGAAGTTCTGTGCATCTATTCTCTTAAGCTCATGACATCAATATGCTGCTTTAGCCCTAAGCTCCCTGCTCCTTCATCCAGTGACTCTTATACTTTTGAGTGAGTTCCTGGCTCTGTTTTTCCTAGTCTCTTTAAGCAGTGAGCCAAAGGTGTTGCACTGAATGATCATGAATTAATTAAAACTGTGGCAAGGCAGGTGCATTTCCAAAATGAAGTGGCTTTTTTATGGTGATGAGAGGTTAACATTAAAATTTTAAACAGGCCCAGGTTCCTAGATCAACTTCTAAATTGTAGTGGTGGGAGCTTACTGACTTCAGTGGAGTCCACATTTGCATGTGAAACTAACCTAAATTTAGCCCTGTGTCTAGCCTGTGGAGAATTGGTGCTGTACTGCCTTTAGAAGGGAGAAGAATGTCCTGTGGAGTAGCTTAGAACAGGGCAGCCGTGACCGAGTCCTGCTCCCACGAGAATCTCTTACCGATGAAGGCATTTTCGATTGTGAATTTTAGTGCTTAAGATGTTGCCATACAAGTGAGTTTTGCACAAATAGGAGCTTGATTCAGGAATAAATATCATAGTCATAGAAAATTATGGTAGGAGGGGACCTCAGGAGGTTATCCAGTCTAACCCTTTGCTCAAAGCAGGACCATCCCCAGCTAGATCATCCCAGCCAAAACTTTTTCTAGCTGGGTTTTAAAAACCTCCAAGGATGGAGATTCCACCACCTCTCTGGGTAACCTGTTCCAGTGTTTTACTGCTCTCCGCAGTGAGGAAAGGTTTTCCTAATACCTAACCTAAACTTCCCTCACTGCAACTGGAAACTGTTGCTCCCTGTTCTGTCATCTGCCACCACTTGAGAACAGTCTAGCTCCATCCTCTTTTGAACCCCCCTTCAAGTAGTGGAAGGCTGCTATTAAATCCCCCATCAGTCTTCTCTTCTGTAGACTAAATAAGCCCAGTTCCCTCAGCCTTTCCTCATCAGTCATTTGCCCCAGCTCCCTCACCATTTTTGTTGCCCTCCCTGGACTCTCTCCAGCTAATATGTTTTAAATAACTGCTTTATGCAGCGTTTCTTGCACTTTCTTGAAGCACCCACTGTCTTATTGAAGAGATGAGAGACACTGGACTAGATAGATCTTTGGCGTGATCAGATGCTGTAATTCCTGTGTTTTGAGCACATAACTGTACATGCTCAAAAGGTAGTTCTGTTTCTGTGGTATTCTGCTGTTGATTGTTACAGTATTGCTTATTGTCAGGTTGACAGCCTGATGGGTAGTAAGGTTGTTAATGTTTATATTTGTTAGAAATTGAGACCATGCATTTCTGCTAGGTCTGTTTGTTCCTGGAGTATTGAGGTAAACAGCACCAAGAAACCAAAAATCAACCAGTTTATGAAAAGAAGTGGCATTTAGTTGTGAAATTCAGTCACAGTTTAAGCAGGTATTTTAGCAAGATTCACCTGGGTGCGAAAGAGCAGTCAAAGTCTTGCAGAATTCCTATAGATTCATAGTAGATAGGGTCGGAAGGGACCTGAGCAGGTCATCAAGTCCGACCCCCTGCCACGGGCAAGAAAGAGTATTGGGGTCAGATGATCCCAGCTAGGTGATTATCTAGCTTCCTTTTGAAGACCCCCAAGGTAGGAGCAAGTACCACTGCCCTTGGAAATTGGTTCCAGATACTAGCTGCCCTGGCTGTGAAATAGTGCTTCCTGAGGTCCAGCCTGAATCTACTCCATGATCCATGTTGGTATCTAGAGTAGATTTAAATGTAGGCCTCCTTAAGGATTCAGATCAGCCAGTTGGGAACTGAGTTTGCAAACTAGTTTTACTTATGTTGAGTTATGTTGGAAGGCAGTGGGAGGCTCAGAGAATCAATGCTCTTGTTTCTTTTACTGTGTTGGATTCAAATCTTCGGAGGCTTTTTTTTAAAGATATCCAAATGCATCCACATCACAACAGATACTAGCCTCACAAGTATTCATGGCTCAGATCTGATTCTAGGTCCCTTCTGTAGGAGCTGGAGGAGGCAGACTCACCCCTTGAGGTAAAAGAAAAATGCATGTGGTTAATAGTAGGAATTGAATATTTTGTCAGTTAGAGATCTTTTCAAGATGTTTCTGCCCTTCTCTGTAGCTGACTATTGCTCCCTTCAGCCATACAGATGAAAGCAAATCTTCCAGGACTCAAATATCCTACAGTAGATAAACATTTTCCATTCACGTGAACATGATGTTCTCAAATGCTGCTTCTAGGTCCGTCTTTCCATTGCAAACACTGGAGTAACTGGGGTTATTACATGACCATAAATTTCACCTCTGGGCTGTAACTTGGCATACAGAATTCTAAATGGGGTCAGCTCTGTTTAGTTTTTGCTAGGGTTGGAAGAGAAACTGCTTTAGTTTTCCCTCCCTTCTCCCCTCATTTCCCTATCGTGTTTATAAGAAGCAGAAATTGTTGGTTTAAGATCCTGTACTCTGATAACTCTCTTTCTTTAAGAGATGAATGGGATGTCTCTAGTATTTTCCAAAATTAAATTGGCTAAACTAGGGAAACTAAAATTTATCTGGGTTTTATGTGGATTAACTTCTCTCACTTCTAGTGCCCCTATCCAACATAATGCTCAACTAACCAGCCAAGTGGCATGTCAAACCATGTTTGACTTTTTGGATCATGTAACTCCACTTTGGGTTGGCAAGTATCAGCTGTAGAGGTAGGACAGCAAATTGTCCTGTGTACCAGTCCCTCATGTCTAGCAATCTCAAATATGTGGCACAAGCATGGCTCAGGTGAGACTGAGGACTCAGATCAAAGGTTGTTGCTTTGTAGTGGGGCCAGAGAAAGTCACTGGGAGGACAGGGGTTTGTGTACCATATGTGAAATGTTGCTTTGTTTTTGTCACAGGTGGACTACACTGTAGCTAGATGCAGAATGCTTTATTCTTTCTGTTGTTCAAATATCTGTCCAAAAATGCTAGGAAAGGAGTGCAGTGCTGATGTCTGGCTCTTTTTTTTTTAAACTTTAATCCCATGCTGCTTTTGCCTTCAGTTTGGGAGACATCAGGGTTAAGGAGAAATGCCTCTTTATCTGTCTGCCCACGTTTAATTAGAAGATCTGCTCTGTCAGTGAAGGCTTCTGGGATGCAGTATTTCACTTTGTGATGTCCCAGGTTGCTCAGGCACACACTTATGCCTATGCCAAACATAATATAAACAGTTTGCATTACCCAAGTGAACAAGCAGGCTACAAAGACTTCCCCAGAGCAAAAGTTGCAGGAAGAAAGGCCTTTTGTTAGACATGGGTCCCTTTATATTCAGGTCAGAGAAACAAAGATGTGAGATGCTGAATAACTAACTTCAGATTCAAGGGTGGATCTCTGTTTCCCTGATAGCCAGATTTAAATGTCTATTGTTTTGAAATTAGTGAACTAACCACATCCAAGCCAGAGGTGGACAACCTATGGTACATGTGCCAGAAGTGTTATGAGTATCCTGTGAGTGTGGGATGCAGTGGATTAGGGAGGGGGCAGGCAGCACAGTGGCAGAAGAAGAAACCAAAGCAGCAGACTGAGCAGGGAACATGGGGCAAAAAGTGGGGCAAGGGCAGGCTGAACTTTGTGAGGGTGTGGGGCTAATTTGTGGCACACTTGCCAGAAAAGTTGCCCCCCACTGCTCTAAGGTCTTGAGTACACCAAGCAGAATGGCTTCCTCGCAGAGAAATATAATTAAAGGTTAACCCTATGCAAATAGAGTACCTGTCATCCTAAAAATTCAGCCTGCTTTAGAAGCACAAACTACTTAAAGGACCTTAGTCAGTTTAACCATTCCACTTCTGTTTGAAACCTTTTTATCTCCTATTGTAATGAAAGAGTACGGGATAAACAACATTTTCTCTGGTTTCAGTGCTGTTGTACTATCTGATGGTTAGGGCCTGGTTTAAATCACAATTTTGCATTTTTTGTGAAAATCATGAAATTAAGTGATTTTCCTGAAAAATGTGATTTGCAATAACATGCCAAATATGGTAATTTGCTGGGGAGTTCCCCAGCAAGTGACCATATCATGGCATTTTGTTGCAACAAGGTAGTTGCTGCAGGCTGGGGAAAGCCTTCCCGAGCCAACAGCAAAAGTCTAGTAGCCCAAGGGAGGGAGGAAGGGTTGCAAAAGGGATAGGGGGAGGAGAGAGCTTGGAGATGGGTAGGGAGGAGTTACAAAGCTCTGGGTCTTTGGTCTGTGTAAATTGTGATTAGGCAAAAAAGTGACAGTGCGGGTGCATATTCTGGTATTCCATATTTAGTTTTCCTTAGCGGCTTTCAGCTCGAAGGTTTTCAGTTAAAGTCAAGCTATGACCTTTCTGACTGCCAGTACTATAAAGTCTTCTCCCAGGGATCTGAAAATACAACTCATTTTGACTCCACCAGCAGTAATAAATACTTACTTACCTTGCATGTGAGAAATGTGTATTTTCTGAGACTTGTGCTCTAGAGAGTAAATCTTAACTTTTTGTGTGTGCATCATGAAAGCTTCTGTATAAGAATGACTGACAGCTGTGTGTGAATAAGAGCTGAAGTAGGTAGAAGGACTTTGTATGTGAGCTCTGAACCAATTTTCAGCCTTCGTATTAGACTGCTTAGTTTAGGTACCATGTACAAAAGTCCACCCTCTGCTTTTTGTTTGGCCGGGGGCGGGGTTGGGTCAGGTTTTTTTTTTCTCTCTCTCTTTGCACCTCTCTGGATTAGTTTGTCTGATTTAGCAAGGTTTGTATAGGTTGGAAGTAGTGATAGGTAGTGTTAAAAACAAAATGGACATCTGGAAGAAAACCAGCATTTTTTTTTTCCTGCCTTCAGGCAATAAATCATAAACCTGGTTTGTCATCAAAGGCTGGTTTCTGTAAAACCTGTTGATGAAGTTTCTGGTTTTAAAATTAATACACTGACCCCACCTTCCTCAGTAAATACTTTGGCAGTCACTGAAGTTCTCATGTAAAATCTCCTTGTTTTTCATCAGAAGTTTTTGACTGTGATGCTCCTTAGCCCTACACAATTGTTGGCAACAATCTTCTCTGGTATCATCTTCCCTTGACTTGCTTATAAGCACAGAAGCAGGAATAATTTTGGCTGTGTGACAGAACTGAGCTTTCGTATGGTAGATCTGAGGTGGTTTGGATTAAAGTTTTACTCATGGTATCTTCTAAATCCTTGCTTCATTCCTTCTCTAAGCACATGCCAGGTACTGATAAGCCAGGCATACTTTGTATAGGAGTAGAGAGGGTGATGGATCTGTGGACTCTGAAGCCTTTAGGCTTCTCACCTGAGATCTATTCCTCTGGAGAAGATGGCATGTGTACCCGTCTTGTCTTGAAAGAAAACAGTCTATTTGTTCATTTGACTATTTGTTAGTTAGTGTAGACTAGAGCAGTGTTTCTCAACCTTTTAAGTAGCAAGTACCCCCTAACTTCTGAAAATTCTAAGTACCCCAACACTCAATTTTCCAGGGGATTTTTTATTTACTTACTGTGTGCCATATGTTGGAAGAAAGCCTGTGTATATAAGGCTGTGATATGACAGATGTCTGATCTGGTGTGGGTAGGGTTGCCACCTTTTACACCGGGGTGCACAACTCAAGCATGTACCTGGGCTAGAGGTGATGTTGGCCAAAGCTAGGAGGGCTAAGCACAGCACTCCAAATTATTACCGGGGGATTTAAAGCGCACCAATTTTTTTGCCATAGTTTTGAGAGGAGGAAGGGGTGAGAGAAAAAGGAAGAGAGGGCAAGAGAGAGTGTGTTGGGGTACCCGCTGCCTGTGTCTCGTGTAGCACAGGTTGAGAAACTGTGGACTAGAGGTTCCCAAACTTTTTTTTTTATTCCATGCCCCCTTCCAGATTTACCAGTTGCCTGCATACCCCAGCAGCATATGGCTTATATTTTAACCCCTTAAATGCCTATTATAATGAAAATAAATCTGGCATTACAAAATTTCTCCCATATACCCCTCAGAGATGTCTTGTGTATCCCCAGGGTTGTGTGTACCAGAACCCCTGGTGTAGACTTTGACTGACTGAAAGAGTGATTCCAATTTTTTTACTAGAGCTATATTTTAAAGAGGCTGTGGTATGGGAGCAAATGGGGGTTGCAATGCTGATGCCAGTTCATTGGATCAGTTCTCTTCTATTTATTCTGTAAATTCAGATAGCATAGCTGCTTCTGAACAGAAATCCCCCTCTCCCCTGAGCTTGCACTGCTCAGTGCCACTGTATAATTCTCCTGGTTTCTTTTTGCTTTCAGTCTCCTGTCATGGAAACGATATTCAGAAATAAGAGCAATTAATTTCACACAGTGGATAGGATTTAATTTCACACAATGGATAGGATTTAGGTTGGCAAAATGAAAAAGACTGACAAATGTTGCAGGAAATGATTGAGTTGAATGCATTTGTGTTGTGCCTCAGTAGGTACAGAAGCTTCATGAGTCGGAGGAGGCCACAGTTAGTGGTTGGTGACATTTTCCCCCACTCTCTGAGCAAGCTGTATCCATTGTACATCTGTTTTTAAGTGTATGTCAAACTTAAAGGCAACAGGAAGGTGGGACCACTGAGATTATCCAGCCTGACCAGCCCAGAGAGTGTTGCCTGCATCAAGCCCCTGCCAAGTAGGGCTTCAGAAATGGATTCATGATCTAAAACAGTACTAGGGTTCAAGGTTTTGATAAGTCATTGGGATTGATGCTTCTGGCTTCTGTTTAATTGTATAAAGCCTGTATGTACTTGAACAGCTTTCACGTCTGAACCTGCTGCATTCTTCCAAATTGTGGTGGGGATTTTTTTTTTCTTAAAGGATTTGAAGGCTAGTAGGGTGGGAGGTAACAACTTGGGACTTGCTGTACCTGCCATGCAGCTTGTGCCAAACTCCTTCTTAGTTGTTGAATGGTTCCACTGCATTGCTGTAATCGGCTAGTGACAAAACTGGTCTTCCGGCCCAATGCCACTGAATGTACTGTGGGTAAAACAGCCTTGAGTTAGAGCTAAACAAAACTCCAGAAAGAGT
This sequence comes from Alligator sinensis, assembly GCF_000455745.1. NCBI lineage: Eukaryota > Metazoa > Chordata > Crocodylia > Alligatoridae > Alligator > Alligator sinensis. The sequence continues at coordinate 1,355,957 of NW_005842135.1, read as the reverse complement.
ATTCTAATCCCCCTTATTCTGGCATCATCTCATGAAAAGGCCTCTTGGCCTCACTCTGCCCAGTCTAGAGTGCTGGCAAGTTGGGTTCTTCATCAAGCCAAATACTAATTTGAATTGGTGGGGTGCTGGGGTCGGAAGAAAGAGGATTGATGTTTTCTCTTAGCTTTGGAGAAATGACCTAGTACTCTTGGTTTAAATATGAATTAAGTCATTCTCTGTCAGATACAGACCATATGGTGTTTCTGGTAAAAGTAGCAGATGTTTGTCACACTGTGTGGCTTTTTTTGTTTTTGTTGAGTCACTTTTGTTCTTTGTTTCCCTACATCCTGTCTGTAGAGAGCTGGTGGCAGCAATGGCTCTGGTATTGTGGGTTATTGGCATGAATTTCTGAATGTATGTTAAAATTCATAACCAACTGGACAAAAGACCTATTTGGGATGCGGCTGTGAGACCTTCTTTTCAGGGTGTAGTAACCTGATTCCGGATTCTGAGTCTATGCTCTGTGGAATTTTCTCCTTGTGTGTCACTTCTGCTCTTGCCCTCTTTCATCGTCTTTTCTTTAATATAAAACTAAATCTTCCGTCCCTGCTCCTACCTTTTTATGGTGAACCTAGCCTCTTTACAAATCTGTGTCAATTTATATCCCAAAGTGGTGGTGGTGTTTGTGGAGGAGGTAGGGAGAGTATTGTACATAATCATTATTTTTCTTTTTTGTATTCACTCGGTTAGTCCTAATTGTTTGTTCTCATGTACCCATGAGCTGCTGTTCTAGTTTAACATGGAATAGCAGGCATATGGTGATAGACTGCTTCAGACAGGCTTTCTCCCTAAGTGCCAGATACAGGCTGCGGCATCACCCAGCCGTCTAGTGTGCAGGAGACAAATGACTGCATCCAGAAAATACAAAAAAGAAAGTTGGTGCAGTATGTAGGACTGAGGATGGGTTTGCTGGTATGAATGACTTGACTTCATCTTTCTGAGGTACATAAATTGAATTCTTGGTTTTCTTAGAAAAGCTAGTGCTCAATGATTTATTTTTCTTTAAGTGTTTGCCTGAGTTGCAGATATGCAACCCTAATGCATTTTTAAATTGGGGATTCTTTGAGCATGCTTCACACCAGTAACTTGTGGATTGGGTATGCTATGCATGCCAGTCGGACATCTACACTTCATAAAATAGTGTGGGTCTGAGTGCTCATTGGCTGTGCGCAAATACTCAGGAACCTTAGCTCTTCTTATAAGTACTGGCCTTTGGCTGGCATCCTGAGACAAAACTTCCCTGCTTTCTGTGCAGTTATGCTGCTTACTAGTTGCAGCCTTATTCCACAACACAGTAGTGGGATTTCAGTGGTGTATCTGTAGGGGAAAATGTGCTTTTTCAGTACTTCATATGCACCAACTTCAGTGAAGCTGCTCTGGTTTAACAGCAAAAGTTGGCATGTAATTTTGCAAAGTGAAGCGTATTGAGGTTCTCTGAGAAGAAATATTAAGGTGGGTACTGGCTTGATCATGTCCAAGAATGCAGATAATACTTTATTATATGAATGATACTGGAGGAATACAGGAATTGCCCTGAGCTCTTGCTAAAACAGCATGACCTTTTTTTTTTTAAGGGAAGGCTTATAGGGAGGATTGATTTGATGGTAAATTTTCTTGGTAAATACTGTTGTAAGGAGGTGTCCAGTAACCTGCTTAGTTGAGAATTGTTTTTATTTGGCTGGCAGCTGATGACAGAAATAACCTTATTCATAAGCCAGGATTTCCTGTTCCTGAGTTGGAAACTGAGTTTCAGGCATTTTGCTAGTTTCTGGGTTGCTAGGAAGGAAAGGTGTTTATGAATCCTAACTGGTGGGGTCGCACAATACAGTACTGTGATGACCTACAGCCTTAATGGAGGAGCACAGCTCAGAATATTTGCTATCATTCTATCTGTACGTGGCTTTTTCTAATTGTCTAAATTAGGGTTGTCAGTCCTTATGGAATGAGCCAACGTTTAATCCTAAATATTTTAAATCTTGTTTTGGGATACTGTGATCTGTACCTCCTTAAGCAGAAACTCTGCCTTTGTTCTGTGGAAGAGGTGTAGAAGACCTAGTAAAGAAGAAAATTTGGAAAGATTCGTACAACGGAGTCTTCAGACTACAGGATTCCATCCAAAACTGATGCCAGGGCATTTCTAATAGTGAAATCTTCTAGTGTCTTACTTCCCTACAGACTCTTTACCCTTCTCTCAAAGTATTTTGATATCCATTCTAAAAAAAAAAAAAAAAAAAAAAAAGATGTTTAGCATGACCTATTTGGAACAGTGTCTGGGAATCTGATCTGAAGTTCTAGCTCAGTTTATTTTGTCTGGACTGAAGATGATATTAGATGCAAGCCTCAAAGGCTTACTTCACTGGGTAATTAAGCTTCCACTGTGGAAATAGAAAGAGACATTCCCCCTCCCCAGTGGATTATTGCAGTGGTGCTCATGGTTTTGGCCCCATGGGCCAGATGAATGGTGCAGGCTGGAACAAGCCCCACGTGGTGGGATCTGGCTCTGGGGGCCATTGTGCCCAATCTAGTGCCAAGGCCTCAGCCAGAGGTTGAGCACCTCTGGATTATTGTATTGTGGCCTCTTCCCCCTGCTTTACCATTTTTGTTTTTCCTTTTTTACCTAATTATGTTTTCACTACATCCTCTCACACTTTTTGAGCTGCTCTCATTCCTATTTTCCTGATCTCCAACTATTTCCTTTTTCACTGATGGCCTCTCTTCTACCTTGTATTCTATCACTATAATGTCTCCATTTAGCCTCCCCCCTCCCCCCTGACCTGTTTTTTTTTTATTTTTCCCCTCCCCTCTCTGCTTTACCTTTTTTGTCTTCCTCATTTCTTCCTATCTACATTCTCACTGACATCCTGCCCCACTTTTTTTTTTTTAACTTCTCTCATTTCTTGGAGTCTGAGACCAGCAGAGATTCTCTATGCCTGAAGAAGGGTGACTGTGCCTGAAAGCTTACTAAGAACTTTTTTCTAACTACTCTGTTGGTCTCACATCTACCCAAAGAACCTTGCCTGTTTATGTCCTTAAGCCAACATGGCTACAACCAAAAACCCACCTGTATTGCCCTACATCATTTTAGCATAGCATTCACCTCCTTATACACTTCTGAATCAGTACTTCAGCATTTTATAGAAATTCTAAGGCTAATCAGTTCAGTGTCTTCATTTTTTATCTTTCATCTGTTTAGATCAGGCGTGGGCAAAATGCAGCCCGTGGGCCAGATGCAGCCCGCCAGGCTATTCTATCTGGCCCACGGGGCCACCAAAAAAGTTAGAAAAGTAATATTTATCTGCCCCTGGCTGCCTGTCATGTGGCCCTCGATGGCTTGCCAAAACTCAGTAATCAGCTCTCCTCCCGAAATAATTCATAGTAGCTAGGGTCAGGAGGGACCTGAACAAATCATCTAGCCTGACCCCCTGCCACAGGCAGGAATGAATGCTGGGTTCACAAGACCCCAGACAGGTGATCATCCAACTTCCTCTTGAATTTGCCCAAGGTAGGGGCGAGGACCACTTCCCTAGGAAGCTGGTTCCAGATTCTGGCCACCCTAATGGCAAGAGATTGCCTTCTGATCTCTAACCTAAACCTATTCTCCATCAGCTTATTACCATTGTTCCTTGTCACCCCAGGTGGTGCTGGGGGGAAAAGGGCTCTGATTATTTGCTGTTGATCTCCCCTAATGAGCTTGTAGGCAGCCACTAGGTCTCCCCTCAGCCTCCTCTTGCTGAGGCTGAACAGTCCCAGGTCCCTCAGTCTCTCCTTGTAGGGCCTGTCCTGCTGCCCTCTCACCAAGCAGGTGGCCCTCCTCTGAACCCTTTCCAGGCTGGCCACATCCCTTTTGAAGTACCCGCCCCTGGTTTAGATTGTGTCCAGGATCATCCTTCTCCAGTTTGTACAGTCTGTAGGGCTTCTAGATACTGCCATAATAAAAGTAATAATCTTGAGTGCTACCTCTTGTGGATGTTTAATCAAACTTGTGTTATTTGCAGACTATTTCCAACTTGGGTAGACGAGGCGGACATTTTTGTCTGATTATGCCATTTTATATGGTGGTTTAAACAAGCAAATGAGGACCCACAGGAGTTTGCAAAAAAAGAGAGGACGTGTCTGGATTAACATCACAGGGGAGATTCAGTTGAAGACGGAGCTAAAATTAAATATTGTCCTCTGGAGAAGAGGCAAAACCACACAACTGAAAAATGCAAACAACAGTGGTTAAGTACAGGAGCACTCAGCTCTCAGGTTTCCCCTGGGACCAGCTATTAAAATGCAGGGAAGTGGCAATCTCATCCTTGTATTGTCTGAACAAACAAGGGAAAAGCCCTACATAGGAGTGTTTGGACATGAGGAACCTCCAGGCCAGTATTGCAAATTTAAGATATTATATAATCGCCCTCTACAGTTGTTTATTTTGTAGAATTTCCAATGATGTACTAAGTGCTTTCCAAAGATACGTGGAGCAGAAACACTTTTCTCACTGCAAACTTTTGCTTGCCTGTTCTATGGTTTGTAGGTGACTTCTGGTACTTGGAGAATGCTACTTACCTCTCATCCTGTATCCTCCTGCCCCCCAGCTGTTTGATTTTTATCATTGCTGTTCCAGTGTTCCCATCTACCCTGACTGGTGGATGGCAGACTTGGACATGGAATGACATCTTGAGAAATGTCTCCAGCAGCCCTGGCCAAGATTCTACCCGGTGAGGGGTTCTGTGGCAATAGTCCAGTCAACCCCCTCTTCCTCACACCTGAGATTTGGTGGATGTTCCTGGTGTTTTTCTAGAACTAGTTTCCAAATGTATTCTAAATGCTGCAGGCATAGGCTAAGTTCTCTGCATGACCAGCTGCTATTGCTGGGTCATAGTCCTGCCTTAAGCATACCTCCTACGCTGGGCCAAGGAGTTCCCATGTGGTCACGTGTCTTGTTTTAGAAAACACAGTAAAATGCTACTTTATAAATAACATGAAATAGGGAATGCTGCTGCATTTAGGTCACTTTTTGATGCTCTAAGCTAAGGACCAGTTGGTCCAAATTAAATCTGTTAAGAATTCTCAGTATAAAAATTAAGTGGATGGTGCCTGTGAGATAGAATAACTATGTATATTTTTTTGGTGCTGTATATGGGCAGAATCATGTAAAATGCACAAGGTAGTTGTCCTCAAAACCATATTAATTAAGTCCAACGAGTCTGAGCCTTGGGACAATTTTTCGGCTTTGGGAAGCACAGAAGACTTTGTTCAGCTTAGTTCAGGAAATGTCTCAAAGTGTGGGTCTTTGTTAAAGGAATAGAGGGGGAAATGGAAGGCTTTTTCTCACATCCTAGATGGGAGCATGCGGAGATGGAATATTAAGGAACTAAGATAAGGAGGTGTATCAGTAGTTCAGGAGAAGGCCTCACTCCAGGGTGAGACGAATCTGTAGAATCTTGGGAAGAAGGACAAACACCTGAAAACTAAAGGTGAGGTGAAGACAGCAAAACAATTCAAAGAGTAAAGTAATAAGGACATGGTCTCTTTTTTTGTTGTCTTTATACATATCTAACTAATACTCATTCAATGATGGTCACAGATTCTAGTTTAAAAAATGAAAACCGAGTCAAAGGATGCATCTACACATGCATTTGAGCCTGAGTAAATTTAATGCACATTAAGCAATTTTGGCAGGTGTCTACCTGTGCAGGACTTTGGTATTAAAGTTAATTCCAAGTTCCCGGAGCCCTGCCTTGTGCCCCTGTGGCCATTGGGGGGGAGCTCCAACCTCCGGCCATATGGCTGCCAACACTTGGCAGCTATGTTAAAGCCAGAGCGAGCCACTAGCACTTGGCAGCCATCTGGAAAAGCCGTTATGTAAAACCGGGGGGGAGCCACTAGCACTTGGCAGCCATCTGGAAAACTCTGATCCCTGGCCAGCCCCTTCCCTCCCCAGGAGCCACGTGCCCAACACAGGGGCAGTACGCAACAGCTCCCTCCTTGGCCCCCCTGCCTCTCTGCATGATGGGTGCCCCTGCCAGTAATGCCCAGTACTCTGCTGTTCCAATCCAGCCTCTGCCAGTGACAACCAGCTCCCTATGCTTCTGCTGGCCCCAGCAGGCCTCTCTCTTCCCCCTGTCTGTCCAGGCACCAGAACAACCACATACCTGCCAGCAGGGGCCAGGGCAAAGGCTACAGGAGGCTGCCCCGCCCTGGCACACTCCCTGCTCCAGCCCACCCCCAGCACCATTCTCAGGACATGCACACAGATGAAACAGAAAAACTTCACCCTCACAATGCCTACCACCACCCTCCTCCTCCCCCTTCAACCAATAGAACCCTTCTACCACCCACCAACAATAAATAACCTGCTTACAAATGGGAATCTATATACAGGAGGAAAACTATATATTATAGTTTGGGTCTTCAAGCCCGGGGTGGGGGGGAAATGGCAGCACTAGGGAACAGGGCCTTGGGGCAGGTGCCCAGCACAACAGCCCCTGAATGTTCCCTGGGGCTGGACTCAGGCCGGCCCCCTAGTGGTAGACAGACCTGGCACTAAAGTTAGTGCCAGGTCAAATTATATATGTGTATTAACTAATCACACCTAAATTTGATACCTGCATTTGCAGGTATGAAGTGTAAGCACCATCCTAAGTTAATGCACACTAAAAGCATGCATGTGTAGATGTGCACCCATAATGCACATTAACTTAGACTAATGTGCATTAATGCGTCTCATGTAGATGTGCCTAAAGTCTGCATTCTATAACTTGTTTCCAAACAATTTTGTTCAATAATTACCTTCATGCCAAATTCTGTGTATGCTTTACAGCAGGATCTGAGCCCTCTTTCATTTTTATTCATCAGTTTTCTGAATCCACATATCTGAAACACAATATGCAGCTTTTTGTCCTACTTCCCAGATTGTATTGCATACTAGTTTTCCATTGACCTGAACAGTTCCCAACCTGAGAGTGCACTCAACGGCAAGAACCTGATGGAAGTAGTATCAGAGGATTGCTGGTTAGTTATAAATCAGCCTGCTCACTGCTTGCTTCCTTGTATTCAATTTGTCTCCTTTCTCTTGTCAGCTTGGATTGCAGGCTCTCCAAGGCAGGAGCCATCTTTTTGGTTTCTGTACAGCACCGAACACAGTTGTGGCATTGTCCATGCCTAGAGCTCCCATATACTATGGTTATACAAATATGCCCAAGAAAGAGGTTGTTTTTATTTATTTGCCTTAGTGCTCTCACGTCTGCAGCAAGAATTCATCATCTGGCACAAACCCAGGGTTTTCCATATGCAGCTCTTCCATTGCACAGATTTGCCTAGTGAGTCAGAACAACTAGTCATAGATGCATTGACAAGAATATTATAATACGTGTGCCAGGCATAGAAAATGTGATAAGAAGTGACATTTTAACTGAGTGGCTTTCATTGGGATGTGTGTGTGGAGGAGGAGAAGGCAGCATGTGAGATCTGTAGGGGTTTTATTACACAGCATGAAAAAGGTTCTGCAGTTAAAATGCCATCTAACCCTCCCCCCTCTTCCCCTGCCCCCCCGCCACTTACATTTGATAGCATGTCTTGCATTCGGCCTCTTCCATCAAATGCAGACAGGGAGATCTTGCACTTAAAGCGGTATAGGACTTTCATTCCTTCTGGTTTTGCTCATAAGCTAATCAAGGTATGATCACTCCCATCTTTTTCCCACCAATATTCTACTTTCAATAAACAAATAGTCTAAAACCTGATAACAGTGAAATTGCCGATTTGACTAAATCCTGTTTAGCATTTATGGGGAAGGATGGAAAAAGTGGAATCTTTGTAAACTGTAGTGCCTTCAGCTTAAAGAAAATAATTAAACTTCTTTAAAGGCTGCTACTCTGGAAATCTGTAGTGACCTGTGTAGCAAGTACTACACACTTTGTTTTTACATGACATAGCACCCTGTGTTAATAAAGTACTTTTCAAACTACATCTTAATTATATCAATAACTCTTCCTTTTGAAATAGTCTGTAATTTGTTGGATTAGATTAGTGGCTCTCAACATGAGTGTGGGGTGCAAAGAGATAAGAGCCAACACCCCACACCCCCCTTGCCTAGCTCCTGGGCAAAGAGGTAAGTGCACCTTTGTCTCTGCCTGACTCCAGTGCAAGAGGAGGTAAGCTCATGGAGTTAAGTTCTTGCTCTGCTCCTTCTCTCCCCCTTCCCTGTGTGAGGAGCTAAACACAGACAGGCTCATCTGTGCATCCAGTGCAACAAGGTATGTATTTTCAGTGGTTGCCTCCTGCAAAGCAGTAGAGCTGCAGCAAAGGGATCACTTCTCTCTTCTGCCAGGAGTTAAGAGCTGTAATAAATAAATTACTGAACTGGGGTGCCATTCAACTGGCAATAATTATGGAAGGCTGCTGGAGCCTAAAGAGGTTGAGAACCACTGGACCAGATCAGTGGCACCCAGTCTTGTGACCTTGTGGGCTGGATGAGTGGCCCAGTGTTGGTCCACAGGCTGGATCTTATGTGGGGCTGAAGGGCGGGGTTGGACCATGGGCCCGACCCTGTGTGCCTGGATCCAGCTGTGTCCCAGTCCAAGAAATTTGGCAGCAGTTAACAGTGTCTCTACTCCCCCACAATCATGTTTCTGGACCCTAGGGAATCCCCAAGCTGGATGATGTGGCTGTGCCAGCTAGAGCTGTCTTGTGGGCTTCAGGTTGAGCACCACTGGGCTACATATATACCTATCTGTGCAAGAAAGGTATTGGATCAGAATGTTATTTATTTAGACTAGGGGTTGGCAACATCTGGCCTTTGGAGCCACTGGATTCAGCCCATAAAATTGCAGGGCTTTGTCTGTACCTGTGCCCTACCTGTGCCCTTGCTGGGGTTAGGCAGCAAAGACCTGTGCCTGTGCTGCTGCCACCACTTCACCCAGATCCCCTGCTCCCTGGCCGCAGCTGGGAGATGGGATGGGGAGTGGTGTGAAGAAGTCAGGAGCAAGGATACAGCTTCCAGTTGCCTGACTTTAGTACAGCTGTGCTGCAGCCAAAGAGTAGGGTTGGGGGTGGAGGGGAGAAGGGTGGCTGGGGGAAGCAGTGGTGGCATAGGCACAGCTCTGAGTTGCCTAGCCCTGATGTAGTCCCAGGCAAAACCCCCTGCTGCTGATGCTACGTGGCCTGCATTGAACCAGATTTAGACTTGATTTAGAGTGACTATCAGGCCCATTTTGAAAAGGAGCCCATTCCAAACTGTTCCTATTTTGTGCATCTTAATCAGTTATTTCTTCCTTTTGAGGCTTCAGGCTCCTTTGTCCAGCAGAATTGTTGTCATTCCCTAAGAGTGCAGCCTGTGATCTTGAGAACACATCCTTGATCCCTGCGGTGGTGTCCTGTGTTTTACGTCACTGGCATGAATCTGGAAGCAGGGGGATTACCTTTTTCCTTTTAGAAAATGATTCTTATTTTGCAGTGCTGCAGACAGCAGCCTGTTCTTTACTGCTTCTATCAGTATGAAGAAGCTGTAGGTCTCATTTTTAATCTCTTCATTAGTATCTGGGAATAATGCCATCTCTTAACACTGACTGTCTTCAGATGCCATGAACTTCATGATGATGATGTCCACAGACTGTGCTTTCTGTTTCAGTGGCAGCCTCGGCACTGAAATGTTAGCATGCACCTCATTCTTTGCCATCTTGACCTTGGGAACATCTGAGTTTTATTGAATATTCTCTACAGTCTTTGTTCCTCTCCTTTCTTCATCTCTTGGAACAGAGCTTGTTTTGGGAGCTTTGACCTTTTGTGCAATTCCATTCATTCTTTTCTCTAGCTTCTTTATTTGGGATGAAGTCCTGAATGAATGCGTTTTTTCAGAGCTGAGTTGGGACTACCCTGCTTTGTCAGCTCTAACATTCAAGGTACAGATGAGCTTAATGTGAGCTAGCTGCAGTGTGCTATGGTTAAGAAGGACACGCAGAGCTCTCTGCAGGTGGAAAGATAGACATTATTGATAAAGTACATAGAAAGCCTTGAGCTTTGGGGATGGTTGGGCAACTGATTCCCATGTTGCTGTGGACCTCCATCCTCTTCTTTCAGCCTGGAATATCTGCTCAGATATCTTATTGATGCTGGAATTAAAAGCACATCATCTTATTTCAGAGGCCTGCATCTTGATAGTTTTGGCTTTATTAAAGGGAAGTCAGATCCCTTTAGAATGATACAGGATGCTACCTTAGTTTATTTTTGAGATTTGACAGACTTAATTTTGCTCTTTATTAAGCAACACAAGCCAAGCTTTTTGCAGCTCTGCTAGTCAATTGTGTTACGACCTACACTACAGTATCACTACTTCACTGTAGGTAAATGTGTAGGAGTGCTTTTTGTTGAATTAACGGCCTCTGATACTGGCAGTGTTGTTAAACTGTACCTTACCATACCAATCAAAAAGACTAGCCATAGCGTGTATATCTGATTATAACGGTTTGTTTCCATCCACACAGGTATGATGAACTTGCTTTTTGTTGGGGCAAAGTAGTTCCTGAAAGGGTTTAAACATAATCAGTTTCTTGGAGTGTGTCTTCAATACACATAGTTACTAGAGACCCTGTTTTAAAAAAAAAAAAAAAAAAAAAAAAAAAATCCCGTTGGCCCTTGACAAAGTTAGAGCATGGTTCTGTATTATTGTATTATAGCTGAAATTTTAAATTGCCCAAATGTATTTCTAAGCACCCATCTTCATTGCCAGGTGTACCTCTGCAAGCATAGGAGCTACAACATGCAAGAGTCCAAAGTTAGAAGGTTAACTGACTATAGTGTAGAGAATATTGAATCTAATGCATTGAGAGTTTTCTTTAGACACTTACTGAACTTGCAATCTTCCCAGCAAAAAGTTGTTCAGTATATCCAATTCTTCTTGAATTCTAGACTCTGGACTTCTGTATGATTTTTCCTATGCTGGTAGCTGGGGAGATTTTTGAGACAAGGGTTGTAGAATTGTGTTATTAAAGGCCATGCAAAAGAAGTGGGTGTTTGAGATAGTCTGTATTAGCAGCTATTTTTAAAAGAATAATGTTGAAAGCGCTACTGAACATCCTTTTGTTCGTATGAATTATATTTAACTAGTGGCATGAGCTTCTGTTCTGTGATGTCAGAAATGTGGGGGGGTTGTTTTGTTTTGGGGGGTCTTTGGGGTTTTTTTTGTTGTTGTCTGTCTGTGTTCTTCCCTCCCCCGTCCCATCCTTCCATAAGGCAGTCCTACAAGCCAAGTGTGGAATGAATAACTTCTTTGGAAGAAAAGTAGGCCTTAAGAGTGGGAGAAAAGGAATAAGGAAAACATCTTATCTGAAAACAATTTGTACTGGGTACACAGGTTAAACAGTAATGTGTTGTCATGGATAAGCAGTTTTAGGTGTCATAAAGGAGGCTAAAGTTCATATGTAAGTGTTGGCTCTGCGGTGAAATAAAACGTGTTGAAAATCCTGGGCAACTTTAAAGGACTTATTCATTCTTAAAATGTAGGTAGTTGCAAACGGCAAGCTCTCGCTCTTCTACATTTTACAGTTGTGTTGGCTGCTTTGAATAGGATCTTTCCAGATGTTGCCTAATTTCTCTATATTTAGAGATACAGATAACAGGGATTCTTCTTCGGTGTCTTGGGGCAGGGTGCGGGTGTTAACTCTTAAGCAAATGTAACAAGCCAGTAATGTCTTGAAAAAGGAGTTGTATGGTATTTGTTTGTAAGAGTTCTGCATATTATTGCCTTCACATGAGAAGGGTGAGAGGCCAAGTTAGTTCTGCATGTAAGAAAAGCCTGTTTGTAACTCTTCCTTTCCACAACAAGAGAAACTGTTTTTTTGCTTTGTCTAAGAAAAAGCATCAATTGAGTGGCTCTGTCATTTCTGTTGAGCACTTGATCAAATATTGCTTTAGTGCCATTGCTTTAATATTGGGTAAGTAACTTAGAAGCTGCTTTTTCTTTCTTCCCATCCCAAACATCTGTTACACTGGGTTTATTTTAGGACTTAAGGCTTGAGAGGTTAGCCTTGTGAATGTGTTTAACATATTAGTTCCAGGTCAGTGGTATTTTTCAGTGTATGTATGAAATAAAGACTTCTATCCTATTTTATTCATTTTAAGTGTGTGGCCTTGGATGAAATGCAAATATGAGATGGTGGAGAATTAAAGGGAGTTTAACAAATGGATTTAACCTGTTGTTTTCTTGTACCCAGCTTAGAGTTCAGATGCTTTGGCTGCTCTGGGGAAAGATGGAAGATTCCTTTCTTTCTGTTTTGAAAAATTAGTTGCATGTCAAATTCATAAAATAGAGAAAGCAAATATACACTTATGGTTCTGCTGTCATAAAGGGATTGAGGAAGTGTCTTTGAGGAACAGAAGTGGGTGTGGATGAATATTCTTTTGTCTTTTGGACAGAGTATTTCAAGAAGCACTCCTCACATTGTTCTGATTGCAAGCCAGTCTTGCATAAAAGTTGATTCCATATTTTCAGGAATAATTTAGGAGCGCCCTCCACCTTCCCTGATGTAAACGTTGATGCATCTCTGAGGGTTGGTCAAATTTAGGTGTTGGAGTATGATTATAGCCTGATTTTAAAAAAAAAAATTTTTTTTTAGGGGTCTGAATATACTTATGTCTTGTGTGTTGCATATATTGTGCATTCTTTAATGGCCCTTGCTTGAGGGAGGAAGAAAAGTTGTCTCTATAGCCTGTTATTACATGTTGTGTATTTCATGTTTTACCATGTATACCTTTTAAAGGAAGCATAAGCTTCACTAGAAGGTTCCCCTCTTATTTTCTGGTGGTCTTTTACAGTTCATCATGGTGTCACCAGCCAGTTTATGTACAAATTCTAATCCTCTGATCTGAGTAGCGTTAGCAGTGGTCTTCAGCCCTTTTAGACTCAAGTCACCCCTTGTTATACTCAGGGTACCTACCGCTTAGAAAATGCTAGCTTTTAGCTTTCACTCTTTCGACTACAAAAAAATAGAGCAATTCTTTTGTTGCAAAGAACTCCTACGACAACAAGTTAGAATATTTCTGACACTATAGTTTCCTCTTTGAAATCTCTGGGTGCATCTAGGCAAGTGGGTATGTGTGGGGTTTTTCATTTGTTTGTTTTTGTTCTTTGTGTTTTTTCCCCTGGGGACAAGTAGCAGCAGCACACCTCCCCTTGTGTTACTGATGCTTGTCCCCAGGGAATGCCCATACCATGTGCTCTGTGATGTGCGGCAGGTTACCCTGGGTGGGGTAGGGGAGGCTGGGGCCAGCAACTGTGCTGGGGCCAGCAGCCTTACCTGGAGTAATAGGGGTCTCCAGGAGATCCAGCCGTGGCACTTCAGCAGAAAGGCTGGCTAGCAGCTGGAGTGTGGCTCTGACGAGCCAAGCTCTGGTTTTGAGTGGAGCGTGCTGCCACCATGTGTACCACCCCACTCTTTTGGGGGCATGGGTTATTTTGACCCTTGGCATTCCAGGGTCAAATACCCCTGCACTGCAAAGTAGCAGTGCGGGGAAAGCCTGCATGTGTGGTGCTGGAAACAGGTCTGCGGTGCCACGTACTGCACATCCACACTTGTCTGAGTGCACCCTCTGAGTTTTATCTTGTGAATCACATGTCTATGTTGTTATCCCTAACAGTGCCAATATTATGGGGCACTTGTAAAAGGATCTTACAGGGGTGCTGTGGCACCCTTTTTTGAGAATCACTACTATATCAAAATGGTCATTGCATGGTGACAAACCCCAGTTCTGGATGTACAGGATTAGTGGCAGGATGCACAGATTTCATTAGTTCTGTCTCTACGTGAAGTTGAAGGCATTACTTTCTTCCTATTATATTAAAAATAGCAGGTTGGGATTTTTTTGCTGAACCATTGGAAAATAGATATGCTGTACAAAAACTTCTCAACAGGCATGTGCCAGCTTCAGCAGAAGTCTGATAGTGTCTCCAGGTCAGAACCAGACAGGGAGCAAGAGCCACTCCCATCCCAGAACAACCAGCTGCCTGGCAAACAGGGCAGTCATTGGGGATGTGTACAGTCCAGGTTTGAGTCCCTCGCCTGAAATGAGGCCAAGCTGGGATTTGAACCTATCCCACATTTCAGGTGAGTGCTATAACTGCCAAGATAATTGTGGGATGGGAAAATTGTTTCCTGTCCAGCTCAACTAAGATGCATCAGACTTGTGCTGCTGCTGCTCTTTGTTTTGTGCATGTGCACACACGTGCATGTGGTATCATCTTTTGTATGCACATACATTTGGTTTATACAGAAAATATGGGTAAGAGCTAAGGAGATAATGAAAATATTCAGTGAGTTCCTTCATCACCAGCCACATGAAGTGCATAAACTGAATGAGGCCACACTGTTCACCCTGTTTGCCAGTACATGTACTGTATATGTGGAGAGTGCTCTGAGTGCCTACGAGCCATCACATTAAGGGAGCAAGACGGTACTGAAGAAATGCATGCATTCTATTCATATTTGGGGCTTACCCACAGTTACAGGAATGCTGCCATGCTTTGTTGATGTCAAAGGCAGCACTAGAGAAATGTGGGGAGTACCAGATGAATTGGGAAGTACAAGGGGCAAGTTTTTGTCCAAGTATCATAGCAAAATGAAGCAGTTAAATTAGCTGTCCACATGAGCAGCATGGTCTGCTGAAAGACAATGGACAGTAACCTCTCTTTGCCGCTGAGCCAGATGCCTAGTGTCTGAGGGTGGCGGGAAGCCCCACCTTGAGCTGCTGGTCACAGCATTCAAGAGGCTTTGCCTTCTATGTTTTCTTATCTATTGTGTACTTTGGCATTGAAAGGGGATTTAATCTTGTGTAATGTTTCCCTGGAGAATCGAGATGGTCTGCACCAACCTGGCAATCCTCTTGTGTGCTTCTAAGCGCTCTAATGAGACGGCAGAGGAGAGAAGTAAAGTATGAGCTTAAAAAACCTTTGCTTTCTGAACTTCACTGTCTCTTCCTGACCAAGAAGTGCATAGCGCCGAATTTTTGGCCTACATGCAAAGTAGCCTTTTATGCCCTGTTTCATATAACCTCAATATACCCTGGGGGACTTTACATAGCTCTTGGTAACCCACTCCTGAGAGATGACAATTAAAAATATTCCTGTTTTGTGTTGCTTTATTACTACTTTTGATTTATCCTGGTTTGTAGCTACTATGCAAATCTTTGCCTTTGCTGGCTAGCCTGGGGCATACAGGAATAAAAATAAATAAATACTACATGCATCTCATTCAGCAGTCTCACCATTCACATGCATGGAGAATGAATGGGCAGCTCTAATGCCTGGCTTCCTCACAACAGTGTTTACATTGGACTGGGCATGGGGTGGCTCCTGTGGCATATGCTGTGCTCATCATTGGTTGTGGGCAGCAGTCATGTGTCAGGCTTAAGACAGAGGCTCATCCATTAAGGTAGAGAGTACCAGTCACCAGTGCCTGAAGTACCAGTACTGCTATGCGAACAGGAGGCTTAGAACCACCAGAGTAACAAACATTACTAGCTAGTGCACTGCTAGACTTCTGGTGGCTCAAATAATCTTTTTTTTTTTTTTTTTTTTTTTTTTTTTTTTTTTTTTTTTTTTAATCGTAGTTTTTAGTTTCCTCAAAAGCCTGACAGCTGGGAGTTCGTGAACAATTTCCCCGTGACTCTCCCTTTATTGCTGCTGTGTAGCACACATGACTTTTGCTTCCCCTCTTACGTTGGGTATCTTTTTTTTGAGCTACAGCATCAAGTGGCTCAGTGATAGTCTCCTAAGTTCATTCTTATGCCCTTTCCACTTACCCAAATAATAGTTACATTGCCAACAGAACACTGTCTATACTGGGATTTTCTTTTGTGTGTTAAGGAAGAGGGGATGATGAGCTCTACATTCAGATGCAAGTTGAATGTTTATTATGTGTGTTTACCTTTGCTACTTTGCTGTTGATCACAGTTCTGTGTCCAGTGAAGATGATTTGGGACTGTATTAAAAATGGCTTCATGGTGGATGATCTGCTTTAACACTGGCCTTAAACGGAGAGTGGCAGGTTGTGACAGTGGCACACAGCAGTAATTGTTGGATATGAAGTGTCTTGCTTTGCCACAGTTCTTGAAGTTTTGTCCTAACCTATTCAGAATGCAATACCAACAGAATTGCAAATCATCACCTCTTAAATTTCTAACTAGTAAAGCCTAGTGGGGCAGCCACCACAGGGATTATAGAATACAGTGCATAACTAATATGGGTACATCATTGGTAACTAAAAAAAGAAAAAAAAAGGGGAAGGCATAGATGGATATTAGCTGGGAAGGGGAGGGGAAGAAGAAATTCCAAGCCCTGTCGCAATTAAACTGAGACTGCT
Organism: Alligator sinensis; assembly: GCF_000455745.1. NCBI lineage: Eukaryota > Metazoa > Chordata > Crocodylia > Alligatoridae > Alligator > Alligator sinensis. The sequence continues at coordinate 1,339,578 of NW_005842135.1, read as the reverse complement.
TAGTGATCCGAGATTAAACGAGGCGAGTTGATTTTTTCGGTTCAAGTCTAGTGGAGGACACTAACTCAGGAGTTTTATTTTCTTCAGGTGTGAAATCCATGCCTGTCTCAGCTTGGGTCAGCAGGATACTATTGATTGCAGATCTATGGGTTTTTGGAGTTAATCTTTTTACGGTCTTGATTACAAATGCTTTGAATAACGGTGAAGAATTACATTTTCTCTTCTAAATATTGCACTGACAAATGAGAAAATTGGTTAGGACCTACAAAGGAAAACACAACAGATGCTGCTATATAAACACTTCTACTGCTGTGTATAGTTTACTAATCCAGTATCCTGGGTCTACATAACTATTACATAGATCCTAAAACTAAAATTTTGTTGCACAAGAATAGGTTTTAGCAGCACAAAAGGTACTGCAAAAAGGCATTGCCAGGTATAGACATTGCCAGTTGCAAAGTATAGGGTTCATATTAAATTCTGTGGTAGTGAGTTTTTACTTTTAATAGTTCTTTAGTGTTAGAATCCTGAAATAAGATAAATTAATATAATGTTAAGGATCTGAAACTGAAATTCCTTTTAAATTGTTTAGGTTTTTGTCAGTAAAGCTAGATGGTAAAAAATAATTTAGAAATTTGAAAGCATCCTGTGCTGTGTTGCAGGGGTTTAGGTTGTAGCCGTGTTGGTCTAAGGACATGGGCAGACAAGGTTCCTTGGAACGAGATTACAACTCGGAATACAGGCCCAAAGATATTACTGACCTTATACACTTCATCCTCGCACACAACAATTTCACTTTTAATAATCAACACTTCCTCCAGATGATGGGAACAGCTATGGGCACTAAAATGGCCCCACAGTATGCCAACCTTTTTATGAGCCACCTGGAAGAAGACTTCCTCAAGAACTGCACCATCAAACCCTTGCTATACTTAAGATACATTGATGACATCTTCATCATTTGGACTGAGAACCTGCAATCTCTGATTGAGTTCCATCAGAAATTCAACAATCACCATCCCTCCATCCAACTTTCTTTAGAATACTCCAGCACCAACATCTCCTTTTTAGACACAATGATCAGTATCCAGAAGGGGTAAAATACAGACCACAGTATACAAGAAACCCAGAGACCAACATACATATCTGCACAGAACCAGCAATCGCCCTAAACACACCAAAACAGCTACGATATACAGCCAAGCCCTCGGATACCACCACATTTGTACTGAAGAGAACACCCGGGATTGCCACCTCACCAATCTTAAAAAGGCTTTCACCCAACAAGGACACTCCTCCAGGGAGGTAGATCGCACGTTTGAAAGAGCCACCTGGATACCACATGAAGAACTGCTGCAGTACAGAAGAAAAATCCCCCACAAATCGCACACCGCTGGTTATGACGTATCACCCTTCCCTTGAACCTGTACGGAAAATCCTCCAAAAACTGCAACCCATACTAGACAGAGACCCTATTCTTAAAAAGATCTTCCCAGAGCCACCCATCCTAGCCTTTAAACAAGCACTGAACCTCGCCAACCTCATCACCAAAAGCAAACTTCCTCAAGCCCAGAACACACCAAAAGGATCCAGACCGTGCCATGACAAGAAATGCAAAACCTGCCCCCACATCTCCACCACCCCCACAATTACTACACCCCACAACAGAGCCATCAGCATCCCAGGATTCTACAGCTGCACCTCCAGAAATGTAGTATACCTCATCCAATGCACCAAATGCCCTGATGGAGAATACGTAGGAGAGATCAAACAACAACTGTGCAGCAGAATGAATGCACACCGGAAATCCATCAAAGACAGAAATACCCAATTACCGGTGGGGGCACATTTCTCACAGGAGGGCCACTCTCCCTCCAATTTCTCAGTGCTGATCCTCAAGGGAAATTTACACAACACTTCCCATAGATGAGCCTATGAGCTCCATTTCATCAGCCCCCTGGATACTAGAGATCATGGACTAAACATAGACATTGGATTTTTGATGCATTATAATCTGCCTGACAACTGACTCCCCAGCCCCTGGCTTCTTTACTTTTCATTCCATCCAGGAAGAGCACACACCAACTGGTGAAACTTCCTCAGCCTGACGAAGGGTTTTTGAACCCAAAAGCTTGCTTAAAAACTATTCTCCAACTATTTGCGTTGGTCTAATAAAAGATATCAAATTCACCCAAGGAACCTTGTCTTCCTGTGCTGTGTAGCATTCTTTAAAAAAAATAAAATCAAGTAAATTAACGTGTTGAAAATTCTCCTTTTTATTTGGGTTTGAAAATACCAGGTACAGAGGTTTTGTTAACCTTGGAAATGCCTGATTATTAAAACACAAATGATATGGAAGGCTCTTGCTTACTATGAGTTGGAGTACTGCGTGCAATTCTGGGCGCCGCAATTCAAGAGGGATGCGGATAACCTGGAGAGGGTCCAGAGAAGGGCCACTTGTATGGTTAAGGGCCTGCAGACCAAGCCCTATGAGGAGAGACTAGAGAAACTGGACCTTTTCAGCCTCCGCAAGAGAAGGTTGAGAGGTGACCTTGTGGCTGCCTATAAATTCATCACAGGGGCACAGAAGGGAATTGGTGAGTATTTATTCACCAAGGCGCCCCCAGGGGTTACAAGAAATAATGGCCACAAGCTAGCAGAGAGCAGATTTAGATTGGACATTAGGAAGAACTTCACAGTTAGTGGCCAAGGTCTGGAACGGGCTCCCAAGGGAGGTGGTGCTCTCCCCTACCCTGGGGGTCTTCAAGAGGAGGTTAGATAGGCATCTAGCTGGGGTCATCTAGACCCAGCACTCTTTTCTGCCTGTGCAGGGGGTCGGACTCGATGATCTATTGAGGTCCCTTCCGACCCTAACCTCTATGAATTATTTGAAAATATTTTCTTGCCCTTGTAATGGTGAGAGCATTGTTTTCATAGGTAGAAGTTGAAACGGCAGTCCTTAAATCACTTGATCTAAAGTGGATATCAATAGTTTTATTTCCTATATGTTGTAGTAAAGAAGATGTAAAGAAGACAGGAGTGCCATATTTCTTCTAGGTATAACTCCTTAGTAAAATGGCAGACCAATTTTTTTGCGGGGAATAATATAGGAAACATTTTTGATAGCGAAAGGAATTCTTGATTGGATAATCTCTTGTAGAGGTTGGTACATTATTGGGCAACCATGCATAGGAAGTTGATGCTTTTATCCATGGTTGTTGAAACGGGAGTACAACAACTGTTTAGGCTGTGGGGAAGAGCATTTTTTAATGGTGAGCTCTATAAAGCCAGCCTTCATTACTTAGGAAACCTTGTGGTTTCTTTCTTGAAACAGATCAACACAGCTGTATAAACTGGAAGGGAGGTCTTGTTAGGTGTATGCAAATGAATTTGCCAATCCAACATTGCTTTGAGAATCCCTTTCCTGTTATGGGTACCATCTTAAACCTCTGTGAATTGGCTTCTTTTTCCTTCCCTGTAGCCCTCCCAGTTATTGTGCTTTTTGTTTTAAGTCTTATTATTTTTGGAAAGTTCTCTGGAACATTTTGTGCATGTGGCTCTCTACACATGCTGTTGGATTCGGTTAAAGTTGAAATATGAAATTTAGCTTCTGTGATGCAGCATGATGGGGAGGGAGGAGGAAGTGTTGATACAATACTTTCCAAAAGAAATCTTTCAAATAACAGTATGTTTTAAAACAGGTCTGGGGGAGCATTAGTGAATAATATTCTCCTCTTAGAGTTTCCTAGCTAATGCTCCATGGGATTATATAATTTATTTGCTGCCAAAGTATATAAAAAAGGTAAATTTTGGAATGTTTTTTTATTGGGCTCTGGAGCAGTGTCCTGCCCTGTGTACTGGATCCTAGCATACAGGGCCACAGTCCATGGGGCTCCCTGCAGAGCGTCGGGGAGCCCCACATGCTGGATGACATGTTGCTACTGGCCAGATCTGGCCTGGGGGCTGAGCACTCTGGTTTAGATGACTTCATAGATGCGTGTAGTGTTCTTTCTAAAAAAGGAAATGCACAGAGTGAACATTATTTGTGGTCTGTCAAAAAATGGAATTTTGTGGCATTGACAAATGTCACTACTTTTGGCCAGTACTATTCAGTGGTTTGGGAGACGAGCTTGGTGGGGACAGCCACCTGAATGAAGCAGCATTGTAATTGCTGTCAGGAGATCGTTTCATGAGTTAGCTTTGGGACTGCAAATGTCCTAAGAATCTTTTACTATCTAGTGGGAAACTCAGCTATTTGAAAGCTGTCTGAAGGTAACTGCTGTTTTAACTTTTGTCGGTGGTTGCGTGAACAATTTAAACCTACTGCTAAATGATCCAAAAACTTCTTCTTTAAAATGTAATTTTATTTCTGAAAGCTTTTAACTAAATTGGTGTAAGTTAAGTTAACTTAAAAAAAGTAAACTATCTTAGAGCAGCTCTGAAATAAGGTGGGGATTTTTCTGCTGACTTTGTGGGACTTGAATTTTCTTTCAGTCATCATTTACCTCCATTGATGCTAAGGAACCTTTCCTGTTCAAACTCTTTTTTTCAGGACTATACAAAGAGGATTCAGGATATCTTTTTTTTTTTTTTAAGGGTACCCTAGGTATAATGGCACTTAATTCTCTTGAACTGTGTTTGCAGTTTACCTTAGGCTCCACCTGCAGCGTGGCCATAAAACCAGAAGAGCCTTTGTTCTGCCTTTGGTCAGGAATGTAGAGCACACCCAGATTCCAGACTTCAGCAACAAGGGCCACTGTGTGCCTTCAAGAGCTAATAAATAATACTCGGAGGCCAAGTGGCAAAAAAGAAAAATAGATGTGCGTGAGGACCTTGTTCATTTTATCCAGGAAGTCTTGTGTGATATTTAAAGGCAAACCATTGGGCACTGCAAGCATACCAGCTGTTTCTGAAACAATTGCTAAAAAAACAAGGTTAAGGGCTCAACCTGTTTTCCACTAATATGTGCCTGTTAAGACAGCCAAAACAATTGGGAAATGTCTAGCAACCTTTCCTCTTACATCCTTGGAGCATCAGAACCGCTGTGATCTTTTCTAACTCTTGTTTTCATGCCATAATACAGGAGCAGCCAACCTTCACCATAAGTATTGCAAGTGGCATGGGCAGCCTCTGTCCTGTGGCAGATTAGGGAATGGATGGTCAGCACAGCAGCAGAAGGCAGAGCAGGGGATAAGGCAGGGAGCAAAGGGCAGAAAGCAGATGGTGGGATAGAAGATTAGGCAGGGAGCAGAAAGCAGAGCAGCAGATCGAACAAAGGAAGAGAATCCCAGTGGTACTTGGAGAGGGTGCGTGGTTCAGTAGTGACATGCTTGCTAAAAAGGTTGTTCTCCTCTCCTTCCCACTGCTTTTAAGATTGTAGGTAATTCAGAGACCACTGCTCCAAAACACCTGGGGCCAGGGGTTGGCAATATTTTTTGGGCAGACTGCCAAGATTACCTGCAGTCTCCACTTGTAAGATGTTGGCATGCCAGGGGTGGACGACCAGGGGAGCCACAAGAGGCAACGCAGCTCCACAAATTGAAATTTTAGGCTCATTGTATATTTATACAATGGAAAAGAACAAGTAGCAACTTGTCGGGAACTCTGGTTAACCAGGAAGTGGTAGAGATTTGTGAGCTTTGGTGTGCATAGCACTCTTTGAAAAGATGTATGGTGAGTGATTGTTTTCATAGCTGTGGAAGATGGCTCTATATATTCTTGTCTATTTTTCTGTTTCTTCTTAAAATAAAAAAGGCAGGTATTGTTAATAAGTCTTGAGGAAGAGTTGCCTTATACATTTCAAATGTGCAAATTAGAGGTGCAGTGATGCATTGGTCTGATATCACATCAGCACTGATGTAAAGAAAATTGACTATATCAGAAATCGGCTTTTTTTTGCCTGATGTGGCCGATGCATGCCTCATGCATACATGCAGTCACACCATGCCTGAGGCCAGCAGCGGAGCCTGGCAGCTTGGAGAGCTGTGTCCAGCTGGTAAGTCTGTTGTGGTAGAAGGGAAGAGGGGAGGGAATTCGCCTTAGCACCCCCTGACCCCTCCTCCCAGCGCCACCCCCACCTGCCCTGAGCACAGCCTGGGGCAGCCCCAGTTGGCAGTGGCAGCCCACCCCACCCTATGCAGATCTGGGGGAACACGCCCCCTCCATGCCCTCCCAGAGTACACAGTGGCAGTATCTGCCTCCCTCTCTTTGCGCCTCCTGGATGAGCTGCGGCTCTGTCCCATGGCCCGCCCTGCACCGGCTGGGCAGGGCCTGCCCCACTCCCTCCCTCACCACAGGGGCCTCAGTATACCCCCTCGCACTCCTTCCACAACAACAGACTTACCAGCCAGATGTTGTTCTCCAAGCTGCTGGGCTGTGAATTGGAAATTCAATCCATATCGGCTGATATGCCTCCTTTAAAAATCGGCCTGAAAATCTCTTATCGGTGCAGCCCTAGTACATATCTTTCAGAAGAGTCCAGTTCAGTGTAAGTATGTCTTATGCTTACTGTTTTTCCATGAAGTGTGCACTGTACTGTGTGATATTTGCAAACATATGTTTTAAATTTCATCTTCCTATAACTCTCTAACCTGCCATTGCGTGCATCTTGGTTGGCCCAGCACACCACTCAGTTCTCTATGTGGGTAGCTGTGGCTAGAACCAAGTGTCCTTTGCAGGATCTCCTCCTAACTACAGCAAGTTCATGATGTGTGGCAGCTGTTAAAAGAGATGCCAGATTGCATTTTGGGTTCTGCAAAAATGTGGAAGAGAGCTGGATATGGAGGAAGCATACAAGAAGCATCTGGGAGACCTGGTGAATGTTGTCATTGCCACTGTGTATTCCCAGGCATACACCTGTCTTTCTGGAGCAGGAGAGCTAGTATAGTATGATGGGCTCATGCAAGGCTGCTTTGGACTTGTCCGAGTGCCACCAGAAGCTGAGGGCTTGATGGTCCATATTAGGAATGAGAGCAGAAGTAGCCTCAAGGTGGATTTCCAGTTCTGGAATGTATTTGCAGACGTGGGTTGGTGGACATTAGAGCTGAGCACAGCCTGCCTATTCTTCCCGAGACTCTCTGCAGATGGAATATAGAGTATAATCCTTTTGCACATGTAGGCTGATTGATAGTGACTCAGACTCCACAACTAAGGACCCAAGGTTAAAGGAGGCTAGGGAAATTGGGGGCTCCACAGGTAGTCACCTTCATGCTATGCGTGGCAACTCAATGAGTAACTTATTGCTTATGCATGTGTTGTTTGGCAGTGAAATATCCTGGGACATGTGATCCTTGTACATACCAGGGGTTTGAAGCGTTTGTTGTACTGATTTCTTAAGTTTTTGTTGCAAGTGTGCTGCATGAATTTGAGGGTGGGGGGGATCTATTTTTCTGGATTGTTTTGGGTAAAGGTTGATCCTCTTCGCTGGTTGCTATACCCATTTTAATGACTTCTTGGTTTGCTAGTCTGGGAATAATGTGGTGTCACTTGATTGGCTTGTGTAGATTGCTTTTTGGGTTTTTTTTTTTTTTGTATGCTTCAGTAAAAGTTTTTGGCACAGTGACAGTTTTTCATCTTGTCTTACAGTGGAATAGATAACAAATGCTGAACTTGATTAATCTTGTATGCATGGACTGGCAGAAACCTCAGAACAGTGCAGTCAGACCTGCTGACCATTTACATTAAGCCAATCCATGTGTGAACCTTCAAACAGCGTGCTGCCTGGAGAACCAAAATGTAAACTCAAAGTGTTTGGTTACAAATGTAACCAAAGTGCAAAATAGATGTGCGGCCGTTTCAGTGGTAGCGTCATCTGCTGCCTGCAGTGCCCCTCTTGGTTTTCCTTTTCCTTCCTGTCTCTTTATCGCATGTGTGTATTAAATGAGTGCATGTTTCTTTGTTCCCTCAACATATAAGCTTCCAGAGTTTCAGGGAACAATAGTCAGTTCTGCCTCCTGAACAGTCT
>NW_005842135.1:1316656-1331584 GCF_000455745.1 Alligator sinensis | reverse complement strand
GGAAAGAGCAAAGACCTGTAAAGCTGTGTTGCAAGAGAGACCAGCATTTGTGCTTGCATTGGAGACTGCATGGAAGCTTGGCCTTGATTTGGGATCATAACGGGTACCAGACACTTCATGAAAAGTTGCAGGTGCTTGGACTGATTCATTACTGATCTGAGCAGACACTCCTTGCGTTCCCAGTCCCATTCTGTACTCCTGGTTCTTCTGTGACAGTGCAATTCCTTGCCTCCTTTGCACTTCCAAAGCAGACTCATCCTTAATCTCCTTGCATCAGAATCTGCATGCTTGGGTTTTGTGGGCTGACTGGGTCTTTGGATCCAAGTGCTTGTATATAGGATGGATATATGACTGCACATGGTGTGAACATTTCCACTGGTGGACTTGGTGGTTTTTATCACAATGGAAATAGTAGATTTTCAGTGGATCATTCAGGGATGGGAGTAGAGGGGAATCACACAGGACACCCTCAGTCTCCCGCCTCCCTATCCCACCTATCCTGTACATGGGACAGTCTTCGTGGAAACAGACTTGTGAGGACAGAGCTGACTTTTAGTGACTTAACACTGCTACACTTCCTCCACTGAAGAGACTGAATAGTTTGCAGGCAAAGACACAGCTCAGCTTTGAGTTTTTCCTTCAAATAGTAATCCATGAGCAATGCTTTTATGCAACCTGTAACAATGTATTAGGAAAAACATCTTTAATCTGGCATTATAGCTGCAATTAATAAGACGGTGCTAGTGGGCATTTAGTGTCTGGCTTATATTTCAAATTTTGCCCTGTTTTGGCCTCTCTTTTGGGGCACAGGATGTTTTAAAAAATGAGATCAAGCCACTGTGTAAACTTCTACATAACTTCCTCCCTTGATTTAAAGCCATTTGCTCCCTGGGGAACCCCAGATCCTCCCTACCTGTAAAATCATTGGCCAACTACCATGAAATCATTCCTTTTTTAAACTAGAATTTTTCTCAGAACAGGAACAAAGATGGCAGGCAGCTCTTACCGGGTTGCATATCTAATGTGCCTACATACACTTCTGTGAGGAAGAGCTGGGGGAACATTCCTGACCTCCAGTTGGCATTTTTTGGTCTTTTGGATGCAGCTGCTTCACATGCTTCTGGCAACTGTGGTGCTGTCCCATGAATGCCTGGCTGAGCGAGCTGCCTCAATGCAGTGGTCGTGGTGCTGTTGCTGAAATTGAGGTGCATGTCTGTGCATTCAAGCTTCTCCCAGGATCCTTGGCTTGGTAGAGAAGGGGTTAACTGGCAACTTGGAGCCTGCACAGGGCCCAGGGTAATACTTGGGAGTGGTCTGCAAGAAAAACGGGAGGTTACATTCCAGATAGAAACTGGATGACACTTTATAAAATTGTACTGGGGAAGAAAGTATGGCATGAGGAAGGGGGGGAATGCCAGGAGATGGTTGACTGTCTGAATGCTGTAAGTGCGCTGCAAATTGGCTGTGTAAAGGGATGAGTAGTGGCTAAGGCAGGTACGAGCTAAGGACAGAACTTTTATGGGGCAGGGAGAGAGACTGTGAGGAGTGTTCAGACATTAGATGGAGGGGGGAGAGTGAGGGCACCACTCTATGAATTAAGGTAAAGGAAAATGCAATAGCCTCCAAAGCAGACAATGAGGCAACATACATTCTGGTTTGTCCATTTGAGATTGGAATTTGAACCTAAACTCCCACAAATCTGCAGCGAGTAGCTTAAACTTTAAAAAAAAAATACAGGAACCAGTCTGACTTGTTTTCTTGAAATCTGTTGGAATTGTAACCTAATAGCATGCCACATGATTTCTAGGTTTTTGCTGCCTCATGACTTTTGAGCGTGAGATTGGCAATATTGCTCTTGTTCTCTCAATGCCCTGTCATGTGAAATTGGATTTTCCTCACCTTAACAGTAGCATTTGCAGGTATTCACACTTGCTCACAGTCATCCAGTCCCATAAAGGAAAAAACCTTGTAAATGTGTCCTGCAGAACTGCCTCTGTAATATGATTGCCTACTGCATGACTTTCTCAATGCGATATATTATACGGCGTTTGGTCCTTAAAGTCCTATCAGTAGCACTTTTGGCAGGATGCTGCATAGTGAAGAAATACTGAGTTGACAGAAAAGTAGTTAACATCTGGCAAATACAGTGATCTCTTTAGCTGTACACCTTTTTAAAATGGCAGCCTGGCAAATAGCTGAGAGACTGGGAACACTCTTCTGATTAGGCATGTTTCCCAAACCTTCTTAAAGTAGAAGACGTATGATTAACATGTTCCAACATCATGGACTATAAATGTCAGGACTTCCTAGGGTGTGGCTTTCTGGGCGGGTGTGGAAAATCCTGTTGACCTCAGAGGGTGCCTAGACTTCAGTCAGCGCTAGACTGTGGTTTGCAAAGTTCGCCATAGCAGGAGACCAGCGAATTGCACTTGCCCTTTTCTCTGTGTGAGACGTGTTATGTGGACTCAACAGGTCCTGAACCCTGCAAGCTGAACTGCTGTAGATCTCTGCATGCAACTGTCATGACAAGACTTACCCCAGTGAACTGTGCAGAAAACTAAGGCAGGCTCTTGCCAAATAGAGGGGGGGACAATGAGTGCTTTACATCCCGAGATGAGCTTGCTTTGCAGTTAGTGTAATGAGAGAGATTTGAGAGACTGACTTTGAGAATGTCCAAAGAACAAGAGATCCTTTACAGGGCAAAGAGGTCAGATATAATGCTGTCCCTGGTTTTCTTGCCTGTACCTCCTCACATATAGCAGGCCTTGTGCTATTTCCTTTTTGTGGGTGGGTGCAGTTCTCCCACTGTGGTTGGGTTGAGCCCTGAGCTACAGTACTATGATCAACCATGCTTACCCAGCAGGTTTGACTAGGCCAGGGGCTGACAATTATTTTGGGCGGAAGGCCACTTACTGAGTTTTGTCAAGCCGTGGAGGGTCACATAACAAGCAGCCAGGGGCAGATAAATATTAATTTTCTTAATTTTTTTAGGGGCTCCACAGGCCAGATAAATGTGGCCCACTAGGCCATTCTTGCCCACCCCTGGACTAGGCTCAACATCTATGGTCTCCTCCATTTGATAGTCTGATGAGTGGTAAATACAGTGATTGGGAGGCTTTCTTAAACCAAAATAGGAACAAAATATTTGGAGTATAGGATTTTAAGTCTGAGCAGGCCTGACAGTTTCAGTTACCCCAGTGGGTTTCTATGTCAATCTAAATAGCTCCCTGGTTTTCCCCTGGGAAGAGAGTATCCCTTTTCTTATCCTTTGATCATCTAGCTTTGCCACCAAGAGCCAAAGCTGGAAACACATCTTGTAACTTGATTGAATACAGATGTTGAATCTTCATAACTAGTCATTCAGATGCTCACAGCCCTGAAATGTTTATTGTGGAAGCGGGGTGGGGGGATGCTATCCTGAGCCATTGCCAGGCTTCCTGCTTGTCTTGCCTTTTAGACCTCTGTCAAGTTAAAGGGGCTAATTCGGATGTTTACTGTGAGCTGGGGTCAGCATTCAGCATGCAAAAACTAGTACCAAGCGTTGTAGATAAAGCTTTCAATTTTCAGGGATCGTAAGAGACTTCTTTATCAAAAAACGATGAGGAAACACTGCCTGATCTTGGGAGAAGAGAGACAGTTTTGTGCTATGTAGCAGCTCATCATCAGATCAGAAACCAGGCTGTTGTCAGTGCTCAGGATTTGATTCTCCTGTGTTCTGTATTGTAGAGAATAGTTTTCTGGCAGGTCCCAGAAGGGCATATGGGGGAGTGTCTATACTTTTGTGACACTTGGGTGTAATTTATGCGAAGAAGGTTTCATTGAAATGGAGGGGGAGGAGGGAATTTGCAATGCCCGATATTGATATAAGCAGAAAGGACGCCCAAAATAAAATGAAGTAGTGCGTGCTGGCATGAGTTCCACGAGTTTAGTCATTGTTCTGACTCATTGGAAGTATGAGGTTGACTTGGCCATGTAGTAGAGTAGTTTGCATTTATGCCCCTGCATTTTAAAACAAAACTAAAGTCCTGTGCAATAGATATGACTGTTCTGGGGGTGAGTGCATTTGCTGGCTGTTCGGGGTCTCACGTTCTCTGCTTATTGAGTATCTTGGTTTTCTCCCCAAGTTAAGGATTTTTTTTTTGTTCTAAATACAGTATAATCTTCCCTGAAAGAACTTTAACAGGTAACTGGCAGCAGCCCTCTTAATGCTTTTGGCACTGTGGAAGGAGAGCGCGGAGTGAAAAACATCAAGCTCTGATCCCTGAAACATGTCATAAATCCATTCTCACGCCACAACTGTGACATGGTGGCTTCACACCCTCCCTCCCCCGGCTTATTGTCGTGAGTTCTGGGGGTGCAGACAAAGAAGTGTCATGCTAGCAGCCTGCACTCATGGGACGATTCAGGCCTTTTAATGTGGTGGCTTAAATCTTGTCTTAAACCTGTACTTTGAGATACCTTTGCCTGCCTTAAAACCTCAACTGCTGTTCTTACAGATTTATCAAGCATTGTGTAATTTTCTTAGCCCCTTATTTAATTTTCAGTCATTAAGCTGTCTCCAAGATTAAACCAGCCTGTTCAGTTTCTGGCGATTACTCATTTGCTTCAATTTTAACAGGGCACCCTAGTTAATAAGCTTTGCTGTCTTTCACATCTGTTACCAAATGTGCTTAAAACCAAAGTTTCACAATCTTATTATTCATTTGCTTCCCGTTTCCTTCACTGTCAGTTGCATGGAAAGGACTGTTACTCAACTAATCAACATGAAAAATCCAAATGAATAACTCAGAAAAGAACCAAAGCGAAAAGAAACCCATTCTGGTACAGTGACCACATTCACTAAAATGAAAACTCCTAGCTAAAAGCATTTTTCTTAAACTTAAATATTTATATTGTTTAAATAAATATAAATCTAAAAAATATAATAGAGCAAATAAATATAATATCCTCTGGACTGAGAAACGGGCATGGAGGAAGATCTTGTTCCCTAAAGAGAATCATCCTCTGAAAAATTTCAGTATGTGTGGGAGAACGTGTTGGAAAGGGCATGGAAGCAGGGAAGTCATTGTCTGCATAACCTTGCCTATTGTATCAGTTAAACTGTAAAAGATACATTTTAGTGGGCAGGGGGTGCTGAGGACTACAGTTCTGAATTTCTCAAGGGTTTTTGGAGACCCTTTGAGCAGTGTAGCAGTATCTTTGGATTTACACAAAATATGACAAGTGTTGTGATATGAAGCCCTTGCATATAGAGTGGAGTCATACTGTATGTAGCCTTTTTCCTTTACATAAAATGGGGCTTCAACTTTGTGTTTTCCTTGATTTCCTAACAGCTCTTTGCCATTACAGCAGACTTTTGCATGCTTATCTGGTTTAAGTGTTGCAACAGGTGGCAGACTATTGGCTGCATCTCCCAATTCACAAGCACAAGTGATGTCATATCCTTGAATTTAATTGGCTGGGCTCTGTAACATGAAAACATTGCATCCAAGCATTGCAATCTGCTTTACATTCACTCCTTAGGAGCATGTGAGTATGTTCATGTTTGTTGGGCTTGCCTTGTCTCCTCCAGAGGTTAAAGTTTTTACTTACCAGAGCTGAAAGTGTTTGAATGTATTTATCATAGGTATATAGTCAAGTTTCACTGCTATTTTTCTGAGACTTCTAAAAGCAGTGGTTGTCTAGCAAAACTTGCGTATTTGAAATCCTATTTTGGGAAAGATCTCCAGATGGAGTCTTTGGGATTGCCTTAAAACGGGTAAGGAGTAGGGTGCATATAATTTTAAATGTAAGCCATACTTCTCTGTTACTTGTAGCTGAAAAATATTAGTAGATTTGAACCAGAGGAAAGATCTAGACTTTAATATTCCAGTTCCCATTCAGGTCTCTTTGCAAACTCCCCTTGTGTAAAATATGGGTGCACTCATTTAGTTGAGCTCTTGTACATGAGACACAGTTAGGCGTAGTAGTCTGAATTCAAGTCAAGATTTTCTGTGTGTCGTTTTGCAGCATCTGATAAAATGAACTTCAGCTCACAAAATTTGTGCCATGTGTGTATATATAGGTGTGCACGCACGCTTTGGTTAGTCCGTAATGTGCAAATCTACCTTATTCTTGCATGAGAGCAAGCATTACCTTTTTTTTTTTCTTATTCCTCTTGCGTCCTCCCTGCACTCCCCAGCTTCAGGTGCATAAGTCTTCCACAGCTAAGTAATGGTTCCATATTTTTTTGTTTTGTTTTGTTTTGTTTGTAGACTGAATCGCTCCCAACCAAAAAGAATTCCTGAATTTTTCTAAGTCTTTGGAGGATAAAAGATGTGCCATGGAATGATAGCATCAAAGAGCAGCCCAGGAGTGCCGCTTGCTTTGACCAGTCATGGATTATTTCTTCCACTAGTTATCTTCAGTACATTCATTTTAGAGAGCCAGGCCTCAGGTAAGCAAAACCTTTACACTGCCTTTTTATTTTACACTACCTTCCTCTGTGCAGGAAGGGGCAGAGAGAAATCATGTGTTCACATGCATACTCTGAGAATGGCAAATGGTAAGCAAAACACCGTATATGAACTCAGCCCTCTTTTGTGTGTATTTGGTCACAACAGTACATATCTTCCTATTTCTGTCCTGCCTCTTTTAACCTTCCTCTTGCCCTTTCACTTGTATCAAGGGCAGCCAGGTATTTTAATAGTGTGGAGTACAACCTTTGTAGATAGATTCTTACGTAGGACTTATCTTCATTCATCGTGTCAGCTAGAGCAATTGCTTGTGTAGAGAAGTAGTAGTAGAAGTATTTAATGTATTCTGAGCACTTAGCCTGCTTGGCTGTCGGGTCCAATATCCTGCTCCCAGGTCTCATTGAATGTCTCTGTAGTCCAGCACCAGCTCCTTTTTTATATATATAAAAAATATATATATTCTTACGTAGGACTTATCTTCATTCATCGTGTCAGCTAGAGCAATTGCTTGTGTAGAGAAGTAGTAGTAGAAGTATTTAATGTATTCTGAGCACTTAGCCTGCTTGGCTGTCGGGTCCAATATCCTGCTCCCAGGTCTCATTGAATGTCTCTGTAGTCCAGCACCAGCTCCTTTTTTATATATATAAAAAATATATATATTTAATAACAGACTGCAGTTTTTCAAAATACTTTATATTTATATTTTATATTATTTATATTATATTATTTTATATTATATTTTATAGGGAGAAGGATATTATTTTTTTGTTTGTTTTGGTTTTGAACAACTGCAGTCTGTCCTTGTCTCTCGCCTTGCTACCACCAGTGAAAATGTAACACTGTCCGTAGCCTCAAGCTGTCCAATGTTCCCTGTTGTTTGGGTCTGAAAGATACCATCCCTGAAACTGCAATTAGATATTGAAAAATCTTAATTTGAGAGAGTAATTTGTTTGCAAATAACCAACAGCCCTATACAGAGCTGTTGAACAGGAATAGTAGTAATCTGTGCCACTGTTTACATTTTTTCGGTGCTATTGTTCAGCAACATCCAGTTTCCTTACAAGATGGAGCACTACTAAGCATTCAGTCTGCCATGGCAGAAAGCTCTGGAGCTGCACTGAACTGTTTCTTTTCCTTTGCATCTTTTACTGTAAGACTTGAAACCAGTTGTTGTAGACCAGGATATGACCTGCAAGCTGTATACGGCTCATGGGGCTGCATCATCTGGTCTGGATGCTGCAGCATTTAACAATGCCACTGCTCATCTTTCCACCAGATTTCTGGTTTGTGGAGAGCCCTATGGCCATCCCCGTTTTTGGATCGGGCCTGTGGGCCTGGACGAGTTGGGCACCACTAATGTAGACCTATTGATCTAACATGATCACGAGGTTGGAAGTATTTTTGCCCAGGTATGAAGGTTTTTTTCCTTCTAGGGAGGAGAGAGAGAATGGGAGTAGAGCAGGGGTGGGCAATGATTTTGGGCAGAGGACCACTTACTGAGTTTTGACAAGCCATCGAGAGCCGCATCATAGGGAGCCAGGGGCAGATAAATTATTAATTTTCCAATTTTTTTAGGGGCCCCGCGGGCTGGATAGAATGGCCTGGTGGGCCACATCCAGCCCCCGGGCTGCGTTTTGCCCACCCCTGGAGTAGAGCCTTGGTCGGCATTGGAACCTATAGGAAAAAAAATGTTGTTTTGCGGGGGAGTGTGGGTAGTTAGGGGTGTGTGTGCTGAGATCCTGGTGTAGGAATTAAGAGAATTGCGGAGAAGAAAAGGAGGAGACAGTAGGCTTTGTGGTGCATAAGCAAGGAGGTGCACCTGCATCAGCCTGTCAGTCACAAGTAACACAAATGAGCAAGTGTGTCAAGGAGCTGAGATCCAGATGAACAAACGAGGAATACAGGCAACTTGCTTGGAAAAATGGTAGTCTTCTCTCCCCTCCTCCCACCTCAGCATCCTCATTTTGTTTGCTTTGTTTAATGTTTGGGGAAGGAGCTTGGGGACCAGGGGTATTAAGATACAAGCTCTTGCTTCATAAAGACACTAATAACACTGCCTTGAAAGCTAGGGCAACTGTAACATGATTGGTAATTGCCACAAATGTGAAATGAATAGTTTTGTTTGCATTGATAGAAACCTAGATGCAACAGGCTCTCTTCCACACACAAAGAGCTAAGGCAGAGGCTGTGGCTACTAGAGCAATGCATACAATGTGTATATAATAGGACATCATAAGTTGCCTAGTAGCATGGTCATTTCCTGTTTATCATCTATAAACTCTTGCTTTAGTCCTTGGTAGCTAAGAATCTAGGTCTAGACAAGAACACGTTCTTCCTGCTATGTGGGTGTATGCAGAGGAGAGATTTGTTTCCACTCATCTAGTGTCTGGTCCCTGCTTTGGTTTTAAATGGATTATATTCACACATGGATTTAAAATTTTATATAAAAAGATATAGGAAATGTACAAAATCTTAAATCCATGTATATAGAATATGCTGTTTGTTTTGGGCATTTTTCCAAATCCCAATGGGATAAATTGCTTAGTCAAAGCAGGCTGTGGAGTGTGGAAAAGGGGGCTTTGAACTTGTAGGGCTCTCATTCAAGCAAACCTTACCTACTGTGGTATCTTGAAAATATCAGACAAATTACAGCTCTGTGATGGGCAGGGGATCCTTCCTTTTTGTGTCTTTGACGAAGAATATAGCAGAATTTGCAGATTTGTTGGAATCTGATAGGGCTGTGCCATGAGTGCTTCTGCTGTGGGCTAGGGATGAACTTGGAGAAGCATTCTTGTCCAGCCTGTTGCAAGGGGGATGTGTGGTTTGTTTTCTAATCTTTTGGACCTATTCTACATCCCCCAGGTGGTTGGGTAGAAGGTGTTTTTAGAGCTAAACTGTGGACTTTTAAAGGTACTCTTAGGACTTACCATGGAAGAATTTTTTCTCCTCTACTGTGTCCCTCCGCATAATTTTTGGGGTTGGGGAATTGGGCAAAGGTTAGAGAATTTTTGATATATGGACCAAAAATATGGTTGTTTAGATTTTGTTCTGCCTATTCCATTTCCTGGTAGGGCTCATCTAGTTTGTGGCCAGAGTATGGATCACGGACTGGAGGAGGAAGAAGACTACCTTTAGTCTTCTCAGCAGGAGGAGAGATTTGCTCTTTTTATGAAGTGTTTCTTCACCCTTTTTTAAAGGCCCTTGCTTTGGGAATAGCATCCAAATTGGAGGGCCTTGTGTTCATATCCCATTCACAGCAATCTTTTGTCTGACCGTGTTTTATTTTTTGGAAAGGCAACAATGGGTTTGTTAAATTAGGGTGTAGTTCCTGAAACGTTCTGAAAGCTTCATATCGAATGTGATTTGAATGGTGCAGTCTCTAAGATTCTCTCTCCAAAAACCTAGGGAATTTTGATGGAAGGAGGTAATTAGCTCTGTTAGTCTGAAGTCAAGCAAAGGTAAAAACAGGCCAAGATTTCCCCAGACAATTTTTTGTTCTGGGATCCCACGTTCTCCTGTTCATGAACTACTGAGAACTTGAACTAATTTGGGGGGGCGGGAAATGAAGAGGAGGGAGAAAGTTAACTGCCATTCAAAGGGCAAGTGTAAAGGACTGCCCTCCCTCCTTTTTTGATGCCAGCTAATAATAAGGGTGCAGATAAACATGACAATTTTTGCCTGATCCGGCCACAGCAAGCAGTTTATAGCTGTAACTAAACACAAGTGCACAGCTGGCAGCTTCAAAAATGGCTGATTGGGTGAAAATCTGACCCCTCATTGCATGTGGTATCAGGATAAAGAGGTTTCAAAATGTGTCTTTTGTAACTAGTCTGCAGAGCTTCCAAGTCTGTCCTTGTTTTCAGAATGGGAGGGGAGGAGGAAAGGGAGTGAAGGGAGTTCAGTCTGGGTGCTTTTCAGCCCATCCCAGAAGATGGGGCAGGTGTATTGGTGTCCTCCCCGAGGTAGGAGGGCTCCAAATCACCCACACCCCACCCTTCAGCACCAGCTGGGGAGCCCTAAGAACCCCCCCCCCCCCCCCCCCGCAGTCTGAAAATAGGTGGCACTGGCAGAGAGCCTAGCTTTGGCTGTGGGAACCTGACTGCAGGCTCTGGCCCGGCCTCCATTCCTCTCTTCCCTGGAAGCAACAGTGAACTTCTGTTTGGTCTGAGGTAACTTGGTAACTCTGAACACTTATCAGAAAGTTCTGAGTTACACCTGTCTGCACCCCAATAAACTTGTTGTTTGCTTTTAGCTTAAGATGCAAATCTACCCTGGCTTCTGCCTGATTTTTTTTTTGATGGGTTACTCCTTGTGGGTGATGCCACTTGCTCTTCTCAGAAAACATGTTGAAGGGTTCTAGGGCAATTGAATTGCTGTTTCAAAAGTTCTCCATTGAGTAAATGTCAGTATCCATAAAGCAAGGAGCTTATTGCTCAGGCTTAAAGATGCATTAAGAGAGGCAAGTCCAAATGCATTTTTCATTTCATTTAAAGCCACTTTACTTTGATCACAAGTGAAATATTGTGCAACTGGCTACCTATTCTTTTTTTTTTAAATTAGGATCATCATTTAAGATGATAAACTGAGGCAGTTCCACACCTGTGTATTGTCCCTGATCCAGATGCAGCAAATGTGGTGCTGTTCCAAGCTCAGTTCAATGCCAAGGTTATATAATGCACCAAAGCTCTTGGATACTGTTGAGTGATGTTTGCATCCCACTGAACAGCCAGTACACTATTCCTGCTTTGTCTTGTAAGCACAAATCCAGGGCATGAAGGGTTTCTGTTGCCTTAATGTTCTTTTGGAATATATACAAAGCAGAGATTGGCCTTGCCTTTTATAATGATGAAAATGAAGTTGAAGGTGAATGTAGCGGATATGGAAACAAGGACATGATAGTACTGGCTAGACGGGTAGAACAGTATGGGCCTGTTCAACATATAAGTAAATCTCCCTATTCCTAACTTGCATGTGTTTATCTCAAGGCTAGAGATTGGAGAGTGTACAGATTGGTGACGTGCAACAGGTGTAACTTATTCTAAGAGAGGTAGTTAGCTGTGTTAGTCTGAAGTCGGGCAGAAGGCAGGGTAGAGATTCAAATAACTAGATAGCCTGCTTTGTGTGTCCCTTCATAGCATCTAATGGAGTGAGCTCTGGCTTACAAAAGCTTATGCATCTCTGATTTAATTAGTCTCCAAGGTGCACCTTCACCTTGTATTCCAGGAGATCACTGATCAAATGCATTAATGCAAAAGATGCTAGTACTTGTGGTAGTTGCTTTCATGTGGGAACAGGTCCAAAAGACCCAAATTAGATTGCTCAGACATGCTCTTGCTGATGCTCCTAGCAAGATATAGAAAATCATTTAATAAAGTTCTGTTAATTAGTTTGCATGGTTCTAGGGGAAAAGTTAATGCTTTGATAGCAGTCCTGGATTTATATCCTTGTACCCACTTGAAGTGGAGGGAATATTTGTGAACTGAATTATCATATTGCTGCATTCTGATGAGAAATGGGGAATTATTAGTAGTTGTAGAGTCTGGCTCCTAGACACCTAATTGTGGTTCAACCTTGGGCTACCTTTTGTCTGTCATCATGTAAAACAGGGAAACAAATTCCTGTGGCTCCTTTATGGAGGGGAGTAAGACCAGCTTCATTTGTTCTGAGGCATGTGCAGAGTTTTTTTTTTTTTTTAAATATTTTGTAGTGCTGTAGCATTTAATTCAGAAAGATTCAAAACAAACCGAAGAAAGCTCACAGAGGAAGACATGATCCTGTTTATTTTGCACCCAGTGTTCTCAGTAGACCTCTGGTAGATCACAACTCAAACTGGACCAGCAACTTGAATTCCTGTTTTTTTGTTTTTCCTAGCAGAGTTGTCCCTCATTCCTCACTTTCAAAGTTCACTGAAGAGACTAGGTGATGGTGCCTTCTGGAGGCTTTCAGTCTTGGCTTTCTGAAAATACCACCTCTAGCAGTAAAGATCTCCTTTTGTATAAAAAAAACAAAACAAAAAAAAAACACCCCAAAACCAAAAAACCTGTATTGGGTTTTTTTGTTTTTTAGGGAAAAGGAGAACTCTTGAAGAAGCAGGCAAGAAATTTAAAGTTGTAAAACCTGAACTGCATGGCATCCAAAGTGTGACATGACCATGTCAATTGGGAAACCTAGCTTAGATGTAAAGAGAATTGAAGGATGATAAACCATAACTAAAAATTAGCCTTTAGGGCTAATTATACAGTTCTGACTCTTGGAGGACCTGCTGTCTCAAGGGGAGTCTTCCTCTTGTCTCATCACACTTGAGTTTTACTGCCTGGTAATCATTAGCCTATTACAAACGAAAATCCTAAATGCAGAGGAAACAGTTGGACAAGGTTCTTTGGGTAGACCTGATATCTCTTATTAGACCAACTAAATAGTTGGAAAAATTGTTCTTTGCAAGCTTTTGGGCACCAGCAACCTCCTTCAGGCATGGGAGAGTTTGATGTTTTGTGTGCTCTCCTGTGTGCTTGTATGTATTAGCTTCTATTCTATTCAATGTGTTGGTCTATGTTCTTAGACCAACACGGCTACAATCAACAACCCTTGAGGAAACTCTTAAGTAATTTCAATGGCAGTAAGTATGCTTTGTATTGAGCCATGTTCACCCAGCACAGGAGGAAGTGATCTGCATTGACTTGTGTAGCTACTCCTTAAAAAATGTATTCAGTTTCTTCCATTTGAGAAAAGAGGCAAAACATTCAGGGAGGATTCTCATAAAGGACACATGGCTGGTGAGGACAAACTAAGGCAAAAAAAAATCCCCTTTCATTTCCTCTTACCAAAGCAAGGGGGTGTGGGGATTTGTTGCATGATTGTGGGCTTATAATTTTTGCTGCTCTTCATTTCCTGTGTTCAGAACCGGTATTTCTTCTTGAACCCTTTTCTCATGCAAATAACATAAGGTTTGCATGGGAAGTTGAGAGATGTGGCTGTTTCCTCTGTACTGGTAGGGAACAGATTGTTGTTGTTTTGTTTTTTTAAATGGAGTCTCTTTCCTTACCAAACTTGACTAAAACATGAGCCATTCTACTTGTCCTTTCATCAGAGATATGCCATATTTTATCACATGATACGAACCGTTTCCCCTCAGAATTGGGGTGCTTTTATTAAGCAGGGAAGTTGTTTTCACTGAAAAAAGAAGCATACTTGGGTACACTGAGCATGCCATGCAGCTGCCAAGGTGGCTGCTGCTTGTCTGGCTCAGCAAGCTAAAGGGCAGAGTCCTGTGCTAACCCTTGCACAGTCATAGCTATTGAATAAGCACTGTGGCTTGTGCCTAAAGCAGCTCGTAGTATCCTGATGAGGCTTATGATGTGGAGCTTCATGGAGCTTATATATAAAGAGCTACTTACAGCAGAGCTGTCCAGCTGGTGGCTGTGCGGGCCGGGAGCGACCCGAGCCCTTTTCCGTGCTGCACGCAGGCTGTGGCCAGCAGCCTGGGCACGCCGGGTCGGAGAGGGAAGGCCGTCGAGCTGGAATTAGGCACAAACGCTTAGGGGTAGTTTAAAAGATTGTTTACTTACACTGAGATGGCAGTGGTGTAGGCTGGAAAACTTGCTTGAGTTGCGGTTACAGACAGACAACAAAACAAAACTCGAACCTGCAGGGCACAAGGGTACGTCGCAAGGGGTTTTTGGCGACGGCATGATGCAAAACACGAGGGTACGTCGCAAGGGGTTTTCGGCAACGGGAAGATAAACCTTCAGGACTCGAACCCGGGTAGAAGAGCTCTGGATTCACTCACACGAAGTTTGCTAGGCTCCGTGGGTCCAGTTCTTTTGCGCGCAGGAAGGGATACATCTGGGCTGCGATCGACAGGGAGAGGCTAGAGGTTGATCAGACCTCTGTTGCCTGCTTGAAATGCGCTGGGTCCGTAAGGATCCGCAGCGCTTAGAGATCTTCACACAGCGTGAAGTCTCCTCCTCCCGGTGTTTGTGGAGTCCTCCAACTTGGGCGGAAACCACTCGAGCCTTTTATACGGCTAGCAAGCCAATCACTAGCCGCCACGTGTGAATAATTTAGAACTGGCCAATATTGGGGCTCGAATTAGCATACAAATGGCGGGAACTCTTTGCAACGAGCATTTCTGTGCTGCAACAAAGAAATGCACCCTGCAAAGAAAGCTTAAAATTGGCGGGAAATTCTTCCTTGCACCAGGGTTCTCTTTTGCAGCAGAAAACTCCACCGTGCAAAGAAGCTATAATTTAGCGGGAACAATTTAGCAGTGCCAAAGCACACAAAAACAAAAATTACACCCTTTGGGTTGTGACAGTGGCCTGTGGGGATCACACTCACACAGGAAGTTTCTGCTGCCTGCTGCCTCGCCCATACTGTCTCCTGGGATGCCATGCGTCCTGGACACTTGGTTTCCAGGTGGGCTTACCCTGTTGTTGGCTATGACTCGGGGAAATATCCTTCCCCCCCCCCCCCC
>NW_005842135.1:1313631-1316625 GCF_000455745.1 Alligator sinensis | reverse complement strand
AAAATTCCCCCCCCCCCCCCCCCCATTCTGCCTTTCAAAAACAAGATGCATATTTTATTTGGGGGTATGTGGTATATAAGAAAATACGGTGTTCTGTGTGTATGGGGGGGGGAGCTATGGGTATATAGCTATGACTGTAGATATTACTGTAAATATAACATGTCCCCAAAAAAGGGGATCTTACTGATTTCTTTTTTCTCTTTTCCTCCTTGTGGTCCATAGGGAATAGGAGTGAGAGGGAAGAGAGGCGATGAACACTTTAGACCCTTCATTTTAACTTCTAAATCGTGTCTGCAGTTGTGCTTGAGCCATTGGCATATTGAATGTGAACAGAGTTTAACTTCTGGTAACGCTGTGCTGGCTGGCCTAGGAACCTGTCTTTTTAGACTCTAACTCAAGGAATGATCAGGACCACCTGGATCAGCTTGTTGGGAAATTAGGGAGTTTTTAGTCTCCAAGGGATCCCAAACCTTTTGGACCAACAGGTAACTGTTGTCCCTTAATTCTTTGTAGACAGACCTGCATTTCTGTTGTCAAATTTCTATGGAAGAAGGCAGCATGGTAATATGTAATATGAACTGTGGGTTGCTTGACATGGCCTGCTGGGTCCCCTGTCAATCCACTGATCGTTGTTGTAGAGGAAGGTATGTAAGCACTGAGTACTGTGGCTCGCACCTCTTTTAAAGAGTGCAAGGGCACCTCTGTTGGCTACAAATGTCCAGCTCAGGATCCTTAAAATTCTGGTTTATTAGGCGGATTGAAACACTGTAATTAAGTTAAATCATAAACCTTGGGGCTGGTCCCCACACACACGCACGCACAGTAGCAAGCTACAAGAGCCAGGTATACCTATTCCACAGGTGCTGGAGTCTGTTGTCAAGGCTTCTTTCAGCGTGGTGTTATCTTCCAGAAGGGGGTCACTGGCTGGTCCTTCTGGCTGGATAGGTTGGGTGCTGGTCAAGTTGGAGATCAAGAGGGCGCCCCTGAGGGTCACTTTTCACTGCTTTTTATCTGTCCTTGGCAGACTTTGGTGACTCCCCAGTTTTCAGGTTTGCCCAATCCAGGGGTTGTTGACCCTCGTGGGACTTCCCCCCTCAGTGGCTACTGGATGGCATCTGTCAGCCCCAGGGGTCGTCCGCATGTACGTGCAGGTTTGGGAGTCCGTTGATGAATTTTGAATAGGGCTCTGGGAGTGGTCGATCTGGAGATATTCAGCCCAGAAGTTGGTCCCCGGCATTGATTAACTCAGGCCAGGGCTTCTAGCCCTTGATCAGTGACGTTTAGAGATGTTCGGGTTGCTACATTGTCTTCTATTGAGTTCTTCCGTTGGTTGATCTGCAGTTTCCTTAGGTGTTAATTGCTGTCTGCTGCTACTGTGTTACACATTCAATCACTGATTCACTTGCTCTTTCAGGGGCCAGCCTGATACAGGGAAGCAGCAGTTTGACTCCTGCCCTTGTTAACATTCAACTATAAATGTGTTTAGTAACAAAGTTGAAAGGTGAGGAGTATAAAATATAAGCTACAAATGTAATGCCATTGGCGCACAAATAGATAAAAATACCAAAATACAAGGGGAGATACAAAATGCACACATACAAATTTTAAAACACAATTCCTTATCTTAAAGTGAAAGAGAGAGGAAGGAAGAAAAGGTAGAAGAGGAAAAACATATCCAAGGAGGGGAGAGCAACTGCAGGCAAGAGGAAAAGGGGGCTTTCTGCTACACTTCCAGTCCTGGTTCTCTCTGCGAGGGCACCAGAACAAGCGCACTGGTGCTTTCTTTGTCCACTGAAAGCCAGGCTGGCAAAGCAAACTTGTCACTAGTAAACTTTTTTGCACATTCTAATCCTGGTACTTGCTCTTTTGTTTGAAAATCTTCCCAAGTTCAGGCTTGTTTCTGAAACTCATGAAAACACATTCTGGCAGTGAAACTTGAGAAAAGCTGCCTTAGCTGGGTAACCCTGTTACATGTCTTTGGATGCTGTCTCATGATTTTGGCTGCCTAGATCGCTTATCTAAGCAGCTGAGTCATTCCTGTTAGGCAGTGGTAGATAGGATCATTTCACCCACTATCACTTTTTTTTGGCTTTCTATCTTCTCTGCCTCTCCCTCTCACCCTCCCCCCCCAACCCTTTCCATAGGCAGCTTGTAGGGGGGGCACAGCTTACTGCTGCCACCAGCTTCTGTGGGTGGTAGCCGCTCGCCGCTTGCAAACCCCCCACCCCCTCACACTGACGTCGACATCAACTTCTGTGGGTGGTCACTGCTCACCACCCCACCACTGACACTGTGCCCCCCCAGTCTTGGGAGGTACCAGTTGTTCATGCCCCTTTTCCCCACTGATTCTTTCTCTTCCCAACTTCCCATTCACAAGTCAGCCTTAGTCTCTCTGAGGCCAAGTTTAACACAGAGGCGAGGAGCAATTTTAGTGTCAAAGTTACAGGTGCTACAGGTGACCCCCTCCCTGCCCCATTTAAATAGTGTGCACTTGACTGCCCTGAGGTGGTAGGCTGTGGAGGTGAGGGGGAGACATTTGGGTGACCAGATTGGGACTGTACTTACAGACTGTCTACAAGAAAAATAGAACCCAGTGATGGAGACTGGATAACAGCCTCAGGGTACAAACATTTTTGCCATGTCAGTCTCTATAAAACCAGCAAAACCCCTAGAGTCCTTTTCGGACTTATTTTTAACTTTGTAACCAGCTTTTCCCCTCAGGCCCATGAGCTTCTGATTCTACAGGGAGCTGGGTTGGATCAGGAGAATAAGCAAATTATACACTTCCAGCCTTGAAAGGAGTGGTGTGGAAGCTTTTGAAAGGAGAATGAGTCATCCCTGTAGGTGGAGTGCTGGGTTAGATTTAATTGCAGGCTAGATCACATGAAAATCTGTTGTTTCTGAGCCAAGGGGGAATAAACGAGCCATGCAGCCCCCATTTATTAAAATGATCCTCTGTGAGAGAGGAGAGAGTGCCAGAGGCGCACAGGCTGA
>NW_005842135.1:1311315-1313600 GCF_000455745.1 Alligator sinensis | reverse complement strand
GAAAGAGACTGCTTAGTCACAGAGGTAATTCCACATATGTTGTAAGCTTCATTTGCATCCTCATGTGTTTTTCTGTGTATGGAAGCTACTAAAAAGATGTGCCTCGGTGCATGACTTCCTTCTCTGCAGTCCTAGTGTTCATAATTCTGTGTCCATTTGTTTAAAAGAGTGGAGCGTAGGGCAGAAGATCTCCAGTGGGAGCAGATGCCAGAGTTAAGCAGGGTGGTTACAAAAGAGGCTGCTTAAGTCTTTCATGCTCTGTTTACTCCCTATTTAAGAGCAGAATGGAGAATTGATCTCTGCAGTATATCTGTTACTTCTGGAAGATAGTGTGTTTTGGGGTTTTTGTCCTCTCTTTTCAGCATCTGACATTCCCCTTTTTTGTTTAGCTTTTAACGAAGAAAGCAGTTGTCAGCCTAGTTTAGGCCTGTGCACTCTTGCCTTGTTAGAAGTACCTATAAATGCCACTGCTGGAAGATGCCTTTTTGCCTCTTCAGCAACCAAGCAAACAGGCAGGGAGCGTGGTAGTACTGTTATGTGTAAGAGAAGCTAGCAATGAGAAAACTGAGGTGCTTGCTGTCTCAATATGAAGCTGCATTAGCAGTATCCTCTAAAAGGATGTCTTGTTCTCATTGGGGCTACTCATCTCTTTTTGATGAGCACTGCTTTCACTCTACCCTGTCCCACTTTAAGCACCTTTTGCTACTACCCATGTACCAGAAACAAAGATTATAGAAGGTGCCCGTTGCTTTAGCTATAGGGTCAAGGTTGTCTGCTTTTAGAAAAAAGAATATTGTTTAGAAAGGAATCAACGGTAGGATCAAGAATATGGAGCTTTTTTGCAGTTAGCAGAGGTACAGCAATGTGATAAAACAGGACTTGACCAATTTGGAGTTATAGGAAGGAGATGGAATTGAAGTCGAAAGAAGGAAACTGGAAAGATGAGCTACTGGGATGGGTGAAGGAGGGGGCTTGTTTTTGAGAGTGTGTTTGGGTGGGGGGGAGGGAGGATAGAAGAAGAGAGTGAATGATTGGGTTTCACTCATGGAGATGCAAAACAGATCCCAGTAGCTTAAAAAGCCAATTAGTGGCTCAAACTGTAAGCAGTGATACAGAAATACAGGAGGTGTTTAATTTTAGTTATTCAAGTAGAGAATTAGAGTAGAAGGGATGAGAATTATTCATCCCAAGGGCATACAATTCTAACGTTTAGTTTTTTTTAATGATTAGTTAAGGTTGCATTAATACAGAAGGATGCATGATTATTCCTTTATAGCAGTGGTGCTTAACTCTGGCCCTGTGGGCCAGATGCATGTGGCACAGGGCTGGTCCACAAGCCAAATTGGGTCCTGCATGGCTTTGGTTGGCTCCTGCATGCCAGGATTGGGCCCCATGCCGCCTCTGCCCAGCCCAGCCTTGCGTACCGGGATTGGGCTCTGGGGTCCCATGCTGCCTCCCAGTCTTGCACTCCAGGATCAGGCTATAGGGTCCCAAATAACAAGACCAGGAATTGGATCTAGCCCACAGACTGGGGGTTGAATACTCCTGCTTTATAGCCACCTTCTTGGGAGACTCCCTGTTCTATGACTGTGCTAGCAGAGATTTGCAGGGATTGTAAAACTGAATTTGATGCATCCAGTTCCAAAGTTCAAAGCATGTGCTGGGAAATTAAGGGGGACTCATGAAAGGCTGAAGCCTTTTTATTAGGGTTAGAAACAAGGGCAGGGTATGGCAAGGCAACCAGTAACTGGAGATCTGCCATCTGCTGTCTTAAGTGCCCAGAAATCATTACCATAGATAAGTCAGGGAGTGAGTTTGAATGGCATTATGATGACAGCTGAATGTGAAATGAGGAGTGAGAAGGAACTGGAAGGAGAAGCTGGGGCTCTGTGTAAATGGATGTCTTGTGCTTTTTCAAAAGGTTCTGCTAACTTTGTTTGCTTCCCATAAAACTCATTGTCGCATGTTTTTTACGTGGTCTCTTGTCCATTTTCCATTGGCCACCTTAGTCACTTTTTCTACACTAGGGTTTTTTCCCCTGAAACTACAAAAATCCCAGGCATCTAGACGGGGCCCTATTGTAGATATGTTAACAGATTTAATGCAATTAAAAAGCCCCTGGAACTTGTCATCGCAAACAAAATCCTAGAATAGAAAATAACTTGTCTGTAGGGTGAAGGAATTTACTTCCTAATGGCGTAGGAGATTTAAAAAAACTGCAGCTGACTGTCTTGTTCGTGTATCAGCACAAGTAAGGGGTCCAGCCAAGAGAATTTTTATATACT
>NW_005842135.1:1291744-1311284 GCF_000455745.1 Alligator sinensis | reverse complement strand
CCTGCTTAGGACTGGCTCTGCTATTGTGCATCACAAAGATGGATACTACTTTTTCCTTCAGAGCAGGTCATCTTAAAAACTGGAGTTCTGGGGTTACTACCCACTAGCTCATGTATTTCAAATGGTTCATATTTTAGGCCCAGCACAGACTGAGAAGGGAGCTGTTTTCTTAAAAATTGCTGACACTGTTCAGTCATGTCTTCTGTTGAATTGCGGGCTTGATGTCCTTGCAACGCAGCTCGTTATTTAGAGTGAGTAAGAGGACATGGGCCTGACATTTGGCAGTATCACAATGAATAGTTTAATTTTTCCTTCTCTTTCTATTGTTGTTTTGACTTCCCTACAGAAAGTACCTATACACTTCTCGCTAAGCTATAAAATATACTTTTAATGTCAGTCAGTCTGGTTTCAGGAGGCCGGCCTGGGCCATAGACGAGCTGTTTTAGAGCAAGTTTCATGTTTCAGGATTGGCAATTCAAAACATTAAAAAAAAAAAAAAAAAAAAAAAAAAAACTTGGCATAAATCATAGGACTCAAATAATTTTTTAAGTCTTTTTTTTTAAATAGCCTGTTGTTGTTGGAGTCTCTTTCACACTGTCAAGTTTTATGCCATGTGATTTTTACCAATGTCTGGAAATGTCAGGGGGGAAAAATTAAACTGAAAGCTGAGACTCACGTGATGATAACATTCTACGGGCTTGGACTGTAAGAACGCCAGATACTCGATGAAAACATGAGAACTGGCAATGTTGAGGTTCTCTTCATGTTCCCCCTGTCTTCTTCCATCTTCTGGGTGGAGGTTTAATCACATGGCAGATGCAGCTTACGTGTTCTCTGGGATAATGGCAACTCTGTGCTGTAGAAAATCAGTATGAGCATGCTAGCTAAATCCAAAATTGTCCATTAATCTTCAGCCAGGCTTGCATGCTTTTGATCTCCTTTTTCTTGCATGTGGCCCACTGACAGATGTTCAGCTAGAGCCGTGATGGGATATGATCTGCAGTCCCAACAGTTGTGCTTCCTGTCATGCCATATGTGCACAGCAGGAGGCGCAATTGTGTGATCAGGTCAAATCCCAATCATGCCTTATTTCTGGTGCAGGGGGAGCCTGGGGTCATGATTTTGTAAGCAGCAAGCCTGGTGTCTGGTGCTCCCATGGTTGGGAGTGCCGATCGGCTGACTGGCGTGCTCAGCTGTGTGTGTTCATGGGAGTCCTTCAAGACTCCAGTACCTTCCCATGACTGGGAAGGCTGTCAGCTGGTCAGTGCTGGCTACGTATTCAATTTAAGGCACAATGGGAACCAGCCACAAAGTTATCAAGTGTTTTGTGTAATAATTGTATGGCTTAATCCCTGTTTTATCATACCATGAATTGGATGAACATTTGGCTGGGTTACAACTTAAAACATGATTAATTGGTTAATTGTATTTTAAGTAGAATGTCTGCCAAGGACCAAGGTTACTTCTCTGGTGCTTACTCATACTTCTTGCCTTGAAGTCAAGGGATGCTTCTTAGGGCTGTGCAAAGCTTAGGTCGTTGATTCGATATGAAGGAGATTCGGCAGCCAAATATCCGAATGCAAATTGAATTGGGAGACCCATTAATCTCTCCAAATCGAATCGGAAGCCTCTGATTCAGTTTGGAGAGATTCGACGCTTCGGCCATAGACACAGCTTTATATACTTTTTTTTTCTACGTGTCTCAAGGTACCAGGCGTGACTCATGAATGCTGAGGTAGTGGGACAGATGGAGTGTCACACTGGAGTGCAGGGAGGTCCTCTGTGCACTTGGTGGCGGATCTGGAAGTGGATCAGAAGTACTTCCGGGTCTGCCACGGAGCGTGCTGGGGACCCCCTTGCCCCCCAGCTCAGTGACTAGTGCCTCCTGGGTCTGGGGGGGGGACCCAGGGTCCCCCTGCAGCTGATCGCAGAGCCAGGGAGGGTGGGGGGCTTCCCGTGCACTCAGTGGCAGCCCCAAAAGTGGACCGGAAGCACGTCCAGGTCCACTGCTGAGCACAGCCCATGGAATGCTCCATCCACCCCAGCATTGCAGTGTTTACAAGCTGTGCCTGGTACCTTGAGGTACGTAGAAAAAATATAAAACTGTGTCTGTGACCAACTCACTGATTCTCTGAATCGGCATCAGATCTTCAGATTTGGATTCAGCTGAATCGAGTCAGGACAGTGATCTAAATCAGCTAATTGAATCACTGTCCCCCAAATCGGGCTGAATCCAAATCAAATATGGCTCTCTTTGCACACCCCTAATGCTTCTATACTTTGAAACTGCAGCAGAGAAGTGGACCCATCCTCCTTTTATCCAGCAGCAAGGAGAGCCCAAGTTCTCTGTAAGGTGGCTAAGCTCTTGGACCAGACCATTAAGTTTTGCACCACTATAATGCTGTTGGAGTGAACCGTCAGCATGGCTGATCTGAGGCTAAGCAATACCACCTGAATAAATTAATTTCTATTGCAGCGGTTCCCAAACTCTGACACATTGCGGGCCACCAATTTAAAACAATACACCCTTATCACAGCACATTTTTGTCATATAAAGTAATTATAATAAATCTGTTAATGCATACCACTGACCAGTTGTCTGTGTACCACTGGTGGTACCTGTACCATAGATTGGCAACTGCTGCTCAAGAGTTGGCTACTAAACAGTATTGCTGTTCTTAACATGTACAGTTTCTTGCCCCTTATCCTTGTAAAAAAGGTGTGCTTTCCTGGAGGTTTACCTGCTGGTCCTTTTGGATGTGCTCTTACCTCACTGGTTTAATTCTTTTTAAGAAGTTTTGACTTATTTTTTTTCTAAATGGCTTTTGTCTTTCAAGGACAAATGAATATACCTACGAGTACCTGTACAGAATTTACAATCCGTTTGCTGTAAGTTTCCAACCATCTTTATCACCAAGGTAGTAGTGCATTACATGGAAAATGTTAGTATTAGTATTGCATTCTTTATGATTCTTTAAAGGCAGATTGAAGAAGCATCCTTTGTGCTTGGAGTGGCAAGTAATGAGGTTTGGGAAGGTCCCTAGTTCTGTGGTCTCACACTGCCCCCCATGCTTGTAGTTGTCTGCACTGCTGAGGAGGTAATCTGCTGCATTCTTCACTAATTAGTTTCCCAAGGGCTGAAGGCTTTGTTCCTGTGCAGCTGTATTGCCCAAATGGAAAGTGACAGTTGCGCAGTACTGTGGTCCAGTCATTGTCTGGTGTTCCCTAGCAACTGAGAGATGCTGGAGTGTGCTACTCGGGCTTCTCCTGTACAACCTTAATGTGGGAAAGAAAACCAGAAACTCCTGAGTTAGACTGACCTGACTGCATCCAGGTGTGCACCTACAACCAGAGAAGATAGCCTTGTGTTTGCAACTCTCAGCATAACCTGCATTTTGCTAGGGTTCACTTTTAATTGGCTCTTGCTCAACCTCATCTCATCCAAGTGCTGGGCTTACTGAGCAGTGTTTTTGTTTTGGGGGGGTGGGTTGTACGCCCAGATCTCATGAAGGATGAGTAGAGTTGCATGTCATCAGCAGGTTGATGGCATTTGAGTCTGTTAGCTGACCCACTTGCCTTGGCTGCTTGTTGATGGTCAGTAGGATCAAAAGATCCTTGTAGACCCTGTTGATGGAGGTACAACATCCTTGTCATACTTTGAGTGAGCAAAGACTTAGAAATTTTGCTGCCTTCTAGCAAAGACTCATAACATTCAATGTATACCTCTGACCACCTGCCACCTCCTATCAGGCAGGTCATCATTATTTCATGGTTGACTTGGATATTGCAGAGAGGTCTGAGAAGAAGAGAATATAGGTCTGCTATGTATCTATTAACAGCTTGCAGTCATCCATCAGAGCCATTAATTATTTCTGTCCTCTGAACTCCTAGCTTCTTAATTAGCTGTTCTTATAGGTAGAAGGGTTTATTTTTGTTTGTTTTTAACTTTTTTTAGTGAATAGTGTTAATGAAAGGTGCCTGGAGAGTGTAGGTCTGCTGCTTTGTTAAAATAGAGTAAATGACAGCAGTTCTAAGTTCCTCACCAGCATTGGTCTCACTTATGTCCAGACTGCAGTTCTGTTCTCTCTGGGGCAATGACAGATTTAAATCAGTGATCAAACAACCTCCTTAAAATACTTTTATTTAGAACAATAAGTATTTCGGAGAAAACAGAGCTACATGTATTTTGACTTCTTCCCTGAGACGTCATTCCTGGGATCCAGGACAGCCCAGTTCCTTCAGACTCTTCCTCAGTTTCCTTTCAAACATCAGGCTCCTAGGTCTGGCAAATCAAGGCTTGCAGCCTGCTAGAGAGAGAATTTTTATTAAACCAAAAGCCTGCCCACTCATTCTATCTAGTAAGTGCCTGCAAGTCATTGTATTAGTTCTCTGCACTGACACCCTTCCCCCCTCACCCCCACCCCTGCAGCACTTAAATCACATCAAGATTTTTGCAAGATTCTCTTTATTCCCTGCATAAAGAAACAAGGTAAAACCTTAGGGCCTTGTTACATCTTGCACTGTGAGCTGCACGAATGCCAATTGTTGTTAGTGGGATGTAGGTTGGTGTTAGTACTAGCTCAGAGTTTGGAGCAGTCATGCCCTTTAATCGAGAAACCTTCCCCCACCTGCACAGCTGTGACTTGCCACTAGTGGCCTGGTGAGCAGGGACAGGGCTAAGAGCTCCAGCTGTGAGTTACTACTAGAGGGCTGGTGAGCCAGGACAGGCTTCTATCACTGCTCTACAGGCAGTGGTATGAGAGATCCTGGGATACTGGAGGGCTTCAACTTGGGTGGCACATCTGTGGGGAGTGGCCACACCTTAATGAGGAACGAGGTAGCAGGGATCAGAGATGATCCTTTCCTGGAGTAGTGTAACTTTGAGCTACATAGCAGGTGCTTAAAACAATTTTAATGTTCAGATAACTCAGGGGTTAAGAGCTCTAGGAGCCACCCAAACTTACTGTGCGACAAGGAACTCAGTTGCTTACAAAGAGTTAGACCTACAGGCACACCTTGACCTAAGTTGTTTGGGGGGGGGTTGTTTTTTTTAACTAGGATTTCCCCTCATTGCTACCTTCAATTCAGATCCTGCTTTGGGCTTCAGGCAGTCACCAGCATCTTAAACATTATGATGTCTAGCCATTTACAGGCCAGGCCAAATACAGAGGACAGGGTAGTCAGGAGTCCAGCAGTGATTTAGAACCCTCTTTGCCCGAGATCTACTAATTGTGAAGCTGGAGTGACTATAGCAACAGTGGGAAATTTTGGACACACCAGGTGTTCACAAGGCTCCAGTGTAAGGCAGGGGTATGGAAATCAGAAATGGAAAATAAATTATTTTATTTCCTCATCACAATCATTGGTAAGATATGGACCAGAGTAATGGGAGATGATTGGATCATTATAGAACCAAAAGGTGCACTACCTTTTTAAAGGAAGGTTTTTACTGGGCCTTGTATAAAGACAGAAATATTCCTAAAAATTTCTTGTGAAAACAATACCCTTGGATGCAAACAGCTTTTTGCTAGTGCACAGCAACTAGGAAGACGGACCCTAAAACAGAGCTACAAGGCCAGTGAAAAGCACAAGAAACTAATTTAAATCATTTACCTGAAATTAGCTCTAGAGTTCATTTGCATGATTTGAGGAGGCATCCCCAGAATGTGATTTATTTATTTATTTTTTTGTCTTGACATCATCCTTTTACTTGAATTTTTCCAGAAAGAAATTCTTAACCACTTTAAAATTAGCGCAATAGAAGTGGAGTCCTCTGCGCCTTTTTGACAGCTTTAATCCTATAAATAACTTTCTTTCAAAACAAAAGGACACACTCTTAACACACTGTGGCCTCCTCTATCAACCCTTCAGAACAGCTAGGTAAGTAAATCAGCAATACTGATAGCCACAAAGCAGCTTTTCAATTAGCAGCCAAAGTATCTACCTCTAAGAACTTGGGGGCCTTGGTAATCCCCCTTTTGAAATGCTAATGTCATTACAACCATAGCACCAGAAGACAAGTGGCCAGGCCTGGATGACAGAAGCTCTGGCTGCCCTTACACAGATGATTTACACAGGGGCTTTTGTAGCTGTCTTTTCCCTACGCTGTCATGCTTGACAGGATCTGCAGCTGCTGCCCCATTCTCCTGATAAATAGGGAAGGAGGGGGGTGGGGTTTCCTATGTGATGAATATGTGCATGTGGTGAGGGTCTGGGGAAAGGCAGGGTTGTACATGGGCATTGTTCTAAAAATACACTTGGACAACACTTGAAGACAAAGCAAATTTCCCTGGACTCCTCTAAGATCGTGCCCAAGTCTCATACCACAATAGTAGTGGTCGTTGAAGTCCAGATAAGAGAAGGCCAGATTGAGATTAGCTGAGCGTAATTTTAAAGAAGTGGAATGCTCTGGAAGAGAAGCCAAACTTCAACTTGGTGATTTTTCAACCAGGGTGCCACAGCCCCTGGCAGTGCCATGAAATCCTTTCAAGGGTGTCACAGGGTGCTATGCTGTGTTAGCACTGCTGGGAGTGCAGACATGATAGACTTAAAGATTTCACAAGATAAACTTGAAGATTTCCAGTAGGAATCCACAGTGTTTAAAATCATTCTGAGCTATCGTAGCTTTTCTGAGTTCTTTGCGACAGAAAAATTTTTATGTTATTTTTCTGTTGTCAAAAAACAAGTGAAAACTAAGAGCCAGCATTTTCTGAGGAGTGTCTCAAAACAGTTGAGAAACACTGCTCTAATTGATAGGGTTTAGGAAGAATCTCATCCACAGAGAAAGTTATTTCATAACTAATGGGTCTTGATGCTTTCTAACGAGCAGCTGACACCTGGTCACTGTGGAGTCAGGACACTGGCTTATATGAACCACTGGTCTGTTCTACCATGTCAGTCCTGTCCCTGCATAGTATTTACAGATAGCAGAAAGGAGCCATAAGTGGTAGTGATAGAGGTGGTTTGGCTTTTGTTTTTCAGTACAAAAAGAAATTGGCTTCTCCATAGCACCATCATTCAGAGTTTGACTAGTATTAACGTTGTGTTCTCAGCCACTTACCACTTTTAATTATTTTGAGAACTTGCCTACGAATAAACATTTTTACGGAATGAAATGAGACTGCACATGATGGCTCAGTTAGTTCAGGCCTCATGCAGAACTAACTGAGGCCTGAACTAACCAGGCCTCAGGCTAAGGTTCTTAATCATCATTTAAGCAGGTGGAAAAAACCAGATTAATCCGTGAAGTACATGCCAGGTCAAGCTGCTACCTTATCTAGTACACAAATGCTGCTTTATTGAAGGTAGTCTCCAATTCACTGTTACAATTGGTTTAAGTATTACAGGGATTTTTTTGTTTGTTTTTAAAATATTTTGATACAGCTGAAGTTATTCACACAGAGGATTCACAAAACAGGGACATTTAACATTAACATTTGGCTGCCACAACTGCTCGATCTCCTACTTTTAAGGTGTATATAATGATAAATTAGGCCCATCTTCATTACCACTGAAAAGAGAGGAGGCTTTCAGCTCTTACAAAGCCAAGTGTATTGCACTTCAGGGCTTGTTCTAGGCCTGGGAGTATTGCTGGATAGTACCCTGAAGGGGTGGGACTAGAGTTACAGGTTTGAGATCCACAAGGGCCTTGCCTGGGGAGACCAGGAAGAGTGAGAGAGAGGCAGTTTGCCCTGTAGCTGTGACACCTAGGGCTTGGATTGCAAAGGCAGGGAGGGGGCTTTTAAATTTTCCACTGTGTGAATGTATGAATGAAGTGGAAGGTGATATGGTTTCAGGAAGGGTGGTGTTTCATAGATATTTGTGCTCATCCAGCTGGTAATATCAGACCTTGGTAGAAGGAAGTTGTGAGAGGCCTTTACTTAAAACAAACACAACAACAAAAGAAAACCTCACTTGCTTAAAGCAGGAATCTAATGCTGTGACTAGTTAATGTTGGTGACCTGTAAAATATGGTAACAGGGTCAGGGATAGTCTCAGCCTCATAGATGTACACACCCTTGTGCATGTCCAGCTACATCAAAGACAAGGGAAAAACAAGCACTTCTGAATTTCCTGAACCTCTGATTCAGCCTGCAAAACCTGCAGTCTCTGCTTTCCCCCCCCCCGCTTCCCCTCCTCAACATGCACACACATGCCTACAACCATCTTTCAGCAGCACCTACAATGCAGATTTAGCTGCTGAAGGCTGAAATAGTCAGTCAGTGTGCCTTTTAGCCTTCTGAAAACCAAATGCAGATCAGTGTCATCCTTTTTTTCCCACCCCACCACGACAGATAGATACACGCAAGCATTTGACTGTGTTGGGTAACACAGGTTGAATGGGAAAAAATGTTATGATTTGCTATTGTGGAAGGCAGCTAGGGAAAGGTCAAAACTATAGAGAGCAACAGGTTACAATTCCAGAAAGTGAAAAATGCCAGAAATGTGAAGAAACCAGTGTAGCTTCTTGGCGATTGTTCATGTTTGAGGTTTAAAAAAAATTGTTAGGTTGCTTCTGTTACTATGTTGAGGGCAATAATGAGCATTTAAGGTGGGTAGATTAAAGATATTGGCAGCAAAAAATAGAATGAATTTATCCTGGTCAGAAGGACCAGGGGAATTTAAAGGCTTCAATAAATATGTTGGGATGAGAGGGAAGAAAAACCACTAGTGAGAGAGTCTGTGCATCTGTCTATGCAAATGAGCAAATGTAATTACATAAAAATAGGTGATAAAGATTTTTCACTTCTACCTTTTTTAAGACAAAGATGTTTATACATGTAGGAAATAAGTGAATTGTTTAAAAAAATTTAAAAAATGGTTAAGTGTAAGCACTTGGTTCCGTATAAGGTAGCTGCATCAAAGTATATTAAGGGAATTGAATTATGATACTGCTAATGTTTGGGGAGGGGGAGAACATGGCAAGCAGCTGCTGACTAAACAAGTTTCCTGATGATTTTTAGTAATTGTGGGACTAACTTTCAGACATAAGTAATTTTTTATTTCATGGATCATTTTTCTAGCTTTTTTCTTCATGGCACAATAAGAAGATAAAAAGTTAAGGTGGTAGTAGAGATGTGCAATAAGTAGCAAGTGTGTTTTTTAGAAAATAAATCTTCAAAACTAAAGTAAAACTTGTCAATTGACAGACTCCTCATTTTGGTATTGTGCTTAGTTCCATAAAGCATTTGTTTTGTCAAGTTAAATTGGCTCAGATATAATGATCTGGACTGAAAGCTATCTAACTAAACCTATACCATGCCATTTATCGTTACTTTCTTATTTTAAGGCAGGAAAAATGTCTAGTTGAGATAACTGCAATGTCTGGACACCAGTTGTATTGAAGGTCACTGGGGCATAAGGTTCTATGTCATTTAAGGGCTTTTGAAAAACCATCATCTCTGATGATCTGAGAGGCATAAATAAGCATCATGTCAGTGACATTTGCAAGGTGATACAGGATTAGAATGAGTTTCAAATGCCAGCCAGGACAGAGCAATATAAAGTGACCTACAGAGTTTTGAAAAATGATCCAAAAAATCAAATGAAATTAAATTTGGTAAACAGATGTGATAATGTTAGAGGAAAAATTAATCCACAAAAACAGCAGGTACCTCTTAAGAAGAAAGCCATAGTATGGAAAGAGTCTTGAGGGCTGTAATGGGCTGCAAATGAATGCAGTGCACTAAAGCGGCAGAAAAAACAGCTGTGGTTTTGACCCATGTTTAGGCGCATCCTATCATAAGAAACACCAAAGTGATCAATAATTCCTCTCATTGTGGCTTTAATTTATAGAGTTAGCTCTTCACATAAGAATTAATTTTCATGAGAAGAATCTAGGTGCCCTTAAATTACTGTATATAGCTATTGTGCCCTTAATTCAGAAAACTTCCTACCTTTCTCTTTTGCAAAAGCACAATAAAATAGAAGTGGATGATTTGTTTAAGTGGCTGACTGGGAATGGCCAGGAGAAGTGGTGGCTGGGCCAGGTTGCTGGCAACTCAAGGAGTGCAGCAGTTTCTTTCCTTCTGACTGGAATCCTGCCTGGAGAAGCAAGTGTCCCTGCTCCTAAGCATGCAGCTGTCCAGAATTATTCACACAGACCCAGTTCTGAAAGTACGTGGCTACTCTTGGAGCAGACTTACAAGACATGCTATGGAAGCCTGCAGGATTCCCAAGCTGCTGACAAAAGGCTCAGCCTGATCATTAAACATTGTCAAGGGGTTCATTCTGTTTACTATTCACGAAAGGAAAGGAATGAGGAAAAGCCTATTTCTGTCTGCTTTAGTCCTGGAGCTTACAGTTCAGAGACAGTAACATGACTGCCATAATTCCAAGCAGTGGAATAGGGCAGAGCTCCATGATCGTGGTACAGGTGTCTTTCATTCTCTGTTATCTAATTAAGTAACTGTTGGAAGGAGATAGAAGCAGGATTTTTTTTTGAAGGGTTATGCATAAAATAAGCGTCACATGCCTTTGTGCTAGTAACATGATTAAGGTTTTGAGGGGCACTTCCATTATTGAACCTTCGTTTATCTCCTAATCAAGATAACCAGTATGAGGTTGACTGTTCTTTCCCAATGCTCAGCAGTGGGACGGCTCTCACCTAGTTAAAACAACTCTAGGTAGGGGCATTAATAATGTTTCTTATGAAACTTGTTGCATGGCAGCTGTTAATTCTTGTTTATGCCACCCCTTTGGTATGACAAGGTTCTCTGGGTAAATGTGGAATCTTTTATTAGACCAACTAAATAGTTGGAAAATTGTTCTTTGCAAGCTTTTGGGTGCAAACACCCTTCTTCAGGCATAGGGAGAGAGTCTGCTGTTTTGTGCTCTCCTGGATGGGATAGAAGTCAGTATGTTTAGGAACTAAGTATGTCTGACTTCTGCCCAATCCAGGAGAGCACAAAACAACAGCAGACTCTCTTCCTATGCCTGAAGAAGGGTGTTTGCACCCAAAAGCTTGCAAAGAACAATTTTCCAACTATTTAGTTGGTCTAATAATAGATTCCACATTTACCCAAAGACTTTTTGTCTGCCCATGTCCTTAGACCAACATGGCTACAACCAACACCTCTTTGGTATGTTATTTTCTGTTTCTTTGGAAATCTGGGCTGCTGGAAGTCATTTTTCACTACCCCAGAG
Organism: Alligator sinensis; assembly: GCF_000455745.1. Lineage (NCBI taxonomy): Eukaryota > Metazoa > Chordata > Crocodylia > Alligatoridae > Alligator > Alligator sinensis. The sequence continues at coordinate 1,300,139 of NW_005842135.1, read as the reverse complement.
CTTTGTCTGTGCAGATATTTGGCACTGAAGCTCACTCTGCACTAATTTCTAGACAGGAACTTAGCTGGATCTAGCCTTTATTACTCATGAGAATTTCCAGTTAATATTTCTCTTGCTACAAGGCCTTGCTGGTAGACTGTCTTTATTCTCCTTGGCAGCTAGACTGTAGCAAGGATTAATATGTCCCTGTTCCCCTGCTATATGCTTGGGATTGTCCCTCAAAATGGATCACTATGGAAAACAGCTTTCCTGTTTTTCTTCAGTGTCTAGAGCAGGGTCAGGCAAATATTTTGGGCAGAGGGCTGCTTACTGAATTTTGGCAAGCCAGTGAGGGCCGCATGACAAGCAGCCCAGGGCAGATAAATATTAATTTTCAAATTTTTTTAGGGGCCCCGTGGGCCGAATAGAATGGCCTGCTGGGCCGCATCCAGCCCACCCCTGGTCTAGAGTGTAAATTTTCATTGGTGACTTGTTGGCAGCATGTTAGGATTATAGCTGTACTGCATAGGTTCGCAGCTAGTGGTCTGGTTTTCTTGGATTTAAAACTCCCCCAATTTTCAGTATATATAAAAAAAAAAAAAAAAAAAAAAAAGTACCCCAAATCCACATTTTTCCATGATTAAAATGAAACGCACGCACGAATGCATTACAGATGGCAAAGGAGAATTGGCTTATGTGTTCTTGAAAGGGCATGTGATCCATGCACTGCCTTTTGAAGCGAGTGGAACCTTCAGGTATTCCAAACGCCAGTAAATCAGCCCTATGACGTTTGGAAGGCTTGGCCAGGGGTAAAAAAATAAAATAAAATAAATGTAAACTTCCGAGGGAGTGACCACAAAAGGATTGAATTTGTGACTTGGAATGTGCTGTGTAGGGCAGTGTTTCTCACATTGATATGCATGTAACCTTTCAGGACATGGGAATGCAGGAAACTTCTAGAGAGTAGGTGAAAGGAGAGGGCATGTGAAAGGAAGGAGTGGGAAAGCAGGAGGGGTAATAGAGAAGGAAGGAAAAAAATAAATTAAGAACATCTCTACAATATCTCTGTTTCGATTTGTTGGAGGGGTTACATTGTGGTAGTAGTAACAAAGTGTTAGTTATCTATAAAACAGAATCAGTAGGGATGCACCACAGCATAACAATCATGAAAAGGAGTATTCAAACCCGCCCCAAATTGTGAGAACTATTGCAATAGGTGGTGGAGTTACTTGAGGTCCTTGGTCCTAGTGGCTGCCGCAGCACTGCTGTTGGCTAGGGAGTCTAAAACTGTTGCTGTTCATCAGTTCAGGAAGATGTTGCAGGCATGGCTGGTCTGATGGACATAGTAAAGGATGAAGAGTTGTGAACTGTATTTACTTTAGTGAAATTGATCAATTGCTCTTTTTCAGTCCAAGCACAAAAATTTCAGTGGCAGCTTTGTGATGGTGAGTAGTTGGAGTGACCATCGGTTAAGACTTTAGGGGTGGTAGGAAAGCAGCTCATCTATTTTTATAGACGTTTATATAGAACAACCTTACCCCCCAGCCCTAGAAAAAGATCCCTTTGGATGTACTGACTTTAACTGTGGACACATCTAGTATCTTAAACCTAGTGGCCTTTTCCACTTCTCTAGAGGCCTTTGTCTTCTGTTTTCAAGAAAGATGGCAACAAAAGGGCCAGGAGGAGAGTGATACAGTAGCTGTCAGTCCATTATGTTAAAAAACAGAAGCGTCTGTTGTCCAAATACTCTTTTGTTTAAATGCTTAAATAAAGCCCATCTCTGAGAGTAAGCAGCCTTTTTATTTGGTGGTAGATAGGAAGGGCTTGCCTGAGTCAACTGCTCACTGCTTTCAATATCACTTGTATGCAAGCATGAAAGCTTTTTTTTTTGGGGGGGGGGGTGGAGTCACCCTAAACCTCTTTTGAACTAGAGATCTTCTAGCACAAGGTTATTAGATAGTGTGGCACAGATGGTGGTAGTTGCACTGTACTGTTGTAGATGTATGGGATGTTGGAGAAGCCAAACACACACTCTCCACTTCAGATTTCCACGGCTCAGCCTTAAAAGGGAATTCCTGAGGACACAGTATAAGAAGTATATTAATTTTGACTGTCAGCTAGGCTTTTTTTTACCTCTTCCTATATGAATGCTGATGTTTGTTTGAATTTCCCCTCATGGGGGCAAAAATGTATACTTTAAAGTTATTTAAATAGAAATTTAATTTGTGCTTCCTTTTTAAACATTGTGTTGAGGATGTCCATATTATTTTCAGACGAAGGGGGTGGAGCTGCATGTTGTGATGCTGTGTATAATCAAAGGAAAGGTGTTCTTGTGGGTAAAACAGGTTTTGGAATTGAAAATCTGGTTTAAAGTCTGACAGATTCTGACAACAGGCAAGACCCCTCAATAAAAGGGGGATAATCTCCTTTACAGTGGTAGTAAGACCTTAAAAACCTTTAAAAATAAATAAATAGACCCTGAATAGGGGGTGAAAAGACTTTTACACTGAGGTGTCCAGGGAGCAGTTTTTTGCACGTGGATTTCTGAGATGAAGATCAGAATATTAGAGGCTGAGATCCTGTGTTTTTCTTATATTGGGAATGCTATCTTAGGCTGTGGGATGAATTTCACTGTCATGCTCCAGTCAGTGGACAGTGATGGAGGATAAGCGTGTTGAGTTAGATCAAGCCCCTGGCATTCCACTGATGCTCTTAACTTTTTCTCTCTCATCAGAGGTCCTCAATTTGCTCTGGAGGCAGACTTTTAGTATGCTCCCCTTCCTCCTCCTTACGCACTCTGAACTGGGAAGCAGGTTAAGTGACATGCCTCAAGTTGTTCTTCTGGGAATAGCCCCCAAGAATCCTGATACCTTATTTTATGCATCAACTACAGGAATACAGCTTTATCTTTTAAACATGGAGCTGGAATTGGTGCTAAGCTAAGTTCATGTCCTCTTTTACAAGAGTGTTTGCTATTACTGAGCCTGGATACAGTCACTTTTTCTGAGTGCCTGGGAACTGCAGGAAAGGGACAGAGTAAAAGATGGCCGAAGGATTTCTTATGATCTATGCTGTAAAATGGACCATAGTATTCTTTTAATGCTGACACTGACTGGATACTTTCTGGTAATGACCTAGCCAGGTGTTGGGGGGTGGGGATCTGAACTATTTCAGAGGTTATATTTTTCTCATGAGCCAGCAGCAGTAAAGAAACTGTTGCCAAAAGCTGCAAGGAAAGGGCTGAGGCATAATTACCACTCTTTTTTTCTTTTTATGTTTGCCTAAGAAAGTTCTGCACATTCTGTTGTTGCTTCTCGGAAAGCCTGCTTAAGTACCTGTTACTACTGCTTCCCATAAAGACCTTCAAGTCAGACTCTTACCGGACAGGAACTAAAGGGACAAGAGGTTGGGAGAAGCCATGGGAATGGCTTACTGGCAAAAAGACGCTGCACGTTGCATTGACTTTGTGACCAGTTGAATTATCTGCCACTGATCTGCAAGTTTTCTAGAAATTGCTAATTTTTGAGAAACGTGACACTCTTGTTACAAATGGCCTTTTGTTACAAATGAAGTAGCTGTTAACCTTTGGGTAGGGTGACCATACAGTTTGGCTGGGACCGTCATGGATTCTGTAGGCCATCCCGGCTGGTTAGTGAAAATGGAAACAAAAGTCCTGAATTGGCACCACCCCACCTGTGCTGCCCAGCCTGGCTCCTCCTGAGCAGTGGCTGGAGAGGGGGGCTGGGCTGGGCACTGCTCCTCTTGCCTGGGGTGATGAGCAGCAGGGGAGGGGAGGGACAGTATCCCAGATTTCCTTAAAAATATGGTCACCCTACCTTTGGGTCTTTTGAGTTTTCTGTCTCTGCATAGCCATTCCAGTAAAAACAACTTTTGCTCTATTTGTGTATACATTTATTGTTCTGGGGCTGGGTTTTTTGGCATGGAAAATGAATCAGTTGCATAGAGTGGTGTGAATAGGCTTAATAAATGTTCTTTTGAGTTTTCTCTGAACATGTATTGTTTTCATAATGTCGGGAGGTTAACTTCACTGGAGAGAGTTCATGACACTACCTCTCTTTCCAATATTTTTCTCTGTTTTCCAACATAAGAGCTCTTTATCACACTTAAATGCTAGTCCCAACCTCTCCCTCTCTGGAAAAAATAAACTGGATAAACATTCTCTGATATTCCCAAGTGAATTTTCTCGGAGAGCAGCCACTCCACTATTTTTTTTATCCTGATTCCCTTGGGGCTTGCACTTTGTGTGTGAGAAGTTGTAACTGGAATGAGCTTCTGAAATGTGCAGCAGGGCTAATGGGTGTGGAAAGCGCTAATGAAACCTTCATTCTGTTGCCAGAAGAGGGACTTAAGGCAAGTCATGGTGGTGGTGCTGAATCTGTTTAGTGGACATTGCTCAAACAGGAGATAGAGCCTGAAGAAATATGACAGTTTAACCAGGCATGTCTGGCACCTCTGGTTCTAGGCAACTGTACCAATTTAGGGATCTGTCCATGTATAGCTCATGATATTTGTTTCCTGCTGGGGTCCCTGTCATATTGCCAATGGAGTTTTGCAATTGAGGCTTGGCTGGTGTTTTAGCTGTCTTTTGCTTCTCTATTGAGCTAATAACCCCAAGAGGTGATGTGAGAATTTCTTGCAGATAGCACAGATTAGGTATGGAAGTTCATTATTTTTCTGTCATCCATTTAAATAACATAGCTTTGGACAAGGGTGCTGCCCAAGGTGCATCTGTTGTTCAAATGTGAACTCTTAGTATGGAAGGTGTCACAACCCAGTGATTTTTGGTGCCTTGGCACGATGGAATTTTCTTGCCACATGAGAGCCTCTTGCACAGCGAAGGTTTTTGCTACACAGAAGAGCCTCAGTGCAAGAGAGTTCCCGCCAATTTGCAGGGTGCATTTCTTCTTTGCAGCACAGAAATGCATGGTGCAAAGAGTTCCTGCTATTCAAATGCAAATTTGTGTCCCGCTATTGGCCAGTTCTAAATTATTCACACGTGGCGGCTAGTAATTGGCTAGCTAGCCGTTTAAAATTTCGTGCGACTTCCGCCCAAGTCGAAGAGCTTTGAGCACGCTGCAGAGTGCCTCTAAAGAGATCTGACTTGCGGCTAGCTGATCGATAGACTGATCACCTATCGATCCTTCTTCCTGTCGCCGAGCGCAATCCCAGACGTACCCTTTTCCCGCCGGCTTGATTTGCGGACGGATTAACTGGCTTGGGCCTCGCCAGGTGGAACAACCCACGTGGTTGTTCAGACGACCGGACCATCTGCGTCGCAACTACAGGCGGCGTAAGTAAACGTTTTTGCAACCATTAAACCTTGTCTGCCTCTCCATTCACCAGCCCGCGCTGACGAACGAGCAGTTTCTAAATCACCTCGAGTCGGCTCTGGCCGTCCGAGACAGAAGGGAGAAAACATCAGCTGTGGGTCGACTTGTGGGGGACTCTGATTAACCAAGAAGACTAATTAAGGAGACCCCTGACAGAGTGGGCTGGGAATTTTAAGGAAAAGTGTCTCAGTGGGCATTTTCTTAAAAGAAGGCTTAGACAAGGGAGAAATACATGCTTTATTAACAGGGAGGTCCTGTTTAGCTATAGGAGTAGGTGAGGAAAAAGAAAACATACACTTAGACAAAGTGAAGATTGACTGTTTCTTGGAATCGTTACATATTTTGTCTGTCCCTGGTTTTTGAGTTACTTCGTCAGAGGCACACATCAATCCACAGCATCTACAGAGCTGGAGGTCTAGGAAAGGGTGTGCTTTACGTGATTGAAGAGCTTGTGTGCAGCCAGGGGTAGGCAACCTCTAGCACATGGGCCAGTATGTGCCACACAGGCATTTTGCTTGGCACTTGAACCCCAGGGAAGGGGCCAGGCCTGTGTTGTCACAAGGAACAGGCCCCTTGTGCCTCCCCAACCATCCTCCCCTGGCATGCCAGCATCTTACAAGTAGAGGTTGCAGGTGTTTTTGGCACTCGTCCCAAAAACGTTGCTGACCCCTGGGTTCAGCTTTGACCCTGGAGATGAGGTTCTACTTCTGTGGAGAGATAGCAGGGAGACAGCCTAGACTCAGGAGTTGGCCAGAAGGCTTGGAGGGTACTAAGATCAAGGGGAGCTTGGTCCAGCCTCTTGAAACCCAAATAGAGCAACTTGTGGAGAATCCATCAGAGCTGTGATAGCAACCTGTAGCTCTGACTCCAGTTCAGGCAAGGGTACATGGCTGTGGTGATGTGCTACTGGGTTTGGTGGTGACTAGAGAATGGGGCGGGAACATCATGTGTCATTCCCCTTCCTTAAGCCATCTTTGCTATAGGCAGTTTTACAAATTAGACTTCCTTTAGTTCCAATATCATTTAATCAGATCTGATGTTAGCAGGTGAAAATGCTGCCCTTACACAAAGCTCCAGCTGTTAACCTGCTTTTACCATCTTGTTAATGAAGATTCCTTGAGAATTAGGACTCCCTTTTTTAGCCAACTTAATTGCACATAGAGGTCAGAAAACAGGCCCAGCTTGCCCTCAGCTCTGATCACACAAGGGTGTGAGTGGTGTAGTCAGCCATTCAGCTGAGCTGGTGATAGAACTAGGGACTTCGGTAGTAAATGTCCCTGATGCGCACACAGCCGCATGCGGGAAGGAATACTTCATTTGACATTCCAGCAAACTAATACGGACGATTTCCTTTCCTGTGTCCTTCTGCAGGAATCATCACCAATGTTCTCTTTGTGTGAAAGTAGTTTTTCTGAATCACTTTCTGCTTTGCATATTTTTCAAAATTTAGCCAAAGCAGCTGTCATTTCCCTTCAATAGGTGGCTGCTGTTGCTAAATGTTTGCCTTTGATTTTTGAGTTAGGAGGAGGTTGTGAAATCTTCAGTGAGCACCGGTGTCAGCAGACACTGAGATTTGTTAGTGTCTGTGCTGACCAGGTCAGTAGGAGGGGGTTGCTGTGTTCTAGGAAATGGCCAAGCTGGAAAAACAGTCATTTCCTTTTTAAAATAACAGCGTTGTGTCTTGAACTTGCCTGGCTCTCCCGCCCCATTCCACTTCTCAGAATACCATAGAATCAAGTTCACATAATGTTACTCTTCATGCTCTGAGTCCTTTTTAAAGAAAACAAGTAGTACTGGTTGCCAGCAAGTCCGGTTGAAGGGATTCAGCTTCTCTCAGCATCAGGCCCTAAATGAACTTCATACTGTTGCTGTTTGTGGTGTGACTGGTCAAACGGTAAACTGTAGAACTCGTAATAGGTTGGATTAATCCTTATTGAAACTGAGCGTGATGTTTGCACTTCAATTGAGACGGTAGTAAAAAATGCAGTGAGGTTCCTGTACAGAACCAGATAGCTGAAACAATAGGAGTCTCCACCCCCCAAAAAAACAAACCTGTTTGGGACCGCTTGGGAATCTGAGCAATGTGAGCAGAGGGTTTTCACTATGTATTGTTTCTACTCACCTTCTCAGAGAGCTCCAAACATCAGAGCAACAGAAATTGAAGCAGCAGGAAGTCGGAGACAGCCAGACCAGGTACTTTGAACAAGATGTTGAGGAAAGTCTAGCCCAGTGCTGTCTGCAAAGGGCTTGGAACTGTGAGCAAAGAAATTCTTTGTTTCTTGCTGTGCTAGGGATAACAGGACTTTGTACAGTCTGTGGAGATGAACAGTTGCCTCAAAGAATGTGCAACTCCAGTGTTAATTTCTGTCCCTAACTGAAGCAATTTGCTAACCTGGAATCTTAACTAATCTCTTGGATCAAAAAAGGGGGGGTAACATTATTGTCTAACCTGGGGCATCAAAATCTCTTCTTATAAAGATAACACTGCAGATGTTGGGCATAATCCCATGTGCTTTATGCATCCAAATCCTCCTTGGAGCATTACTATATTGTCCTTAAGTTAATTGCACATTGCTCTGAGTATCTGCTGCTCCCTTCTAGGTATTATATCAACATGACTAATGTATTGTTTTTATCTGTTCACCAACAAAGCAAGTCACATGGGATAACCTAGTAGAGAAAGCAATGAGTGAAACTATTACAAATATTATATAAGCATTGTCAGGTGGCAACTTAACCATGCCCACAACTACCTGTGATAAACTTCTAATTATGGAAATTAAACTGAAGCCATCCCCAAAATAGGAGGAGCCTACACAAAAGGAAAAATAAAGTAGCAATAGCATTTCACAGCTTGGCTTTCCATTTTGTAGAAGAGAAGAATCCATAGTTTCTTAGTGTCTCGGACGGCCAGAGCCGACTCGAGTTGCGTTAGAAATTGGTCGTATGTCAGGGCGGGCTGGTGAATGGAGAGGCAGACAACTTATCGGTTGCAAAAAAAAACTTTACTCAAGCCGCTTGCAATCACGACGCAGGTGGTCCGGTCGTCTGAACAACCACACGAG
>NW_005842135.1:1288963-1291551 GCF_000455745.1 Alligator sinensis | reverse complement strand
CGCGAATTTTAAAGCGGCTGGGGAGCCAATTACTAGCTGCCATGTGTGAATAATTTAGCACTGGCCAATAGCGGGGCACAAATTTACATTCGAATAGCGGGAACTCTTTGCACCGTGCATTTCTGTGCTGCAAAGAAGAAATGCATCCTGCAAAGGAAACTGCAGATTGGCGGGAACTCTCTCCTATACGCGGGTTCTCAATTGCAGCAGAACACTCTGCCGTGCAAAGGAGCTCTCATGTGGCCAGGAAATTCCATAGTGCCGAGGCACCAAAATCACTGGATCGTGACACACAGTTTCTAGGGTCGGAAGGGACCTGGGCAGATCATCTAGTCCGACCCCCTGCCATGGCAGGAAAGAGTACTGGGGTCAAACGACCCCAGCAAGATGGTCATCTAACCTCCTCTTAAAAACCCCCAGGGTGGGAGCCTGCACCACCTCACTTGGAAGCTGGTTCCAGACCCTAGCCGCCCTGACCGTGAAGTAGCGCCTCCTGATGTCCAACTTAAACCTTCCCTCCGCCAGCTTGTGACTGTTATTCCTGGTCACTCCTGGCGGCGCTCGGGGGAACAGGGACTCCCCCAGTGCCTGTTGATCCCCCCTGACTAGTTTATAGCAGGCCACAAGATTCCCCCTCAGCCTTCTCTTCTGGAGGCTGAACAGGTTCAGGTCCCATAACCTTTCCTCATAGGACCTGCCCTGCTGTCCCTTGATCATGCGAGTGGCCCTCCTCTGGACCCTCTCGATGCTGTCCACATCCCTCTTAAAGTGCGGCTCCCAGAACTGGATGCAGTACTCTAGCTGCGGCCTGACCAGTGCCGCATAGAGGGGGAGGATCACCTCCTTGGTCCTGCTTGAAATGCATCTGTGGATGCACGACAAGGTACAGTTGGCCTTCCCATTTACTTGGTCAAATTCCTCTCCAGTAGTAAATCTGTTGCCAGCAAAATTGGTTGCAATCCATAGTTCATGTGGCATTTTTATTAGAACTTAAAATACTTCACCAGGGGACTAGCATTGTTATCAGCGTTCTACAAATTGGGAAACGGGCCTGGAGGTGAAGTGACATGCCTAGCACTACTCAGTAAGCCAGTGACTGAACCAGGGATAGAACTCCAGAATCATGAATTCTGGTCCTGTTCTCTCCATTAAGCTGTCACTTCCCCTGTTGTGAGTTTAGTCTTTGTGTACATTGTACAGTAAAAGTCTGGACCCTTGAAACAACCTACAACCATCCTCAGCTGGAGCAAATTGTCATGGGTTCCTGGGGTTCTTTCTCATAGGGCAGCCCAGGATGAACAGTCCACTCCCATTGCAAAAGCTGCGGGGAAAGAGCAGAAATGGGGGGGGGCGCCAAGATCCCTTGTACAAGGCCTTATTTTCTTCTCTGCAACAATGTTTGTATTTCACTTGGTTCAGAATTAAGTGCTGAAGAATTTTAAACTAATACAAAAGAACATTTTCATGTGTGTATTTCTTATTGTCCCAAGGCGCTATTATGCGAGACACAGAACTGAAGTTTTTAACATTTTTGAGGGCTTCTGGTCATTTCCTGTGGATTTTATTTTGAAAACAGATTATATTGTTTAAAAAATAAAATCTTCCTGATGAACAAGAGGAATGTTAATCCACCCCTTTTATCTTGCCCTCTGGAGATTTACATGCAATTGCAACCAGGTCATGTCTTGCAGATCATATCCCCACTAACCGTTGTTTCTATACTTTTTCCAACAAGGTATTTTTACTTTTTCCTGTGTTTGATTCTAGTAGGGGCACAGGGGAAATGATGCCACTAGGCAAGCAATGTTTTTTCCTCACCACTTATACTGTCATCCAGGTTTTAATAAGTTGTGACACCATGATAATTAACAGCCAGCAGAGCCCAGAGACTTAATAAAATTTGACCCTTCCCACTTGTACACTTCAAAGACAGCAATGTAGCATGATCACATAGAGTTGGTTCCAGGCTCACTAGCAGGGATCCTGGTTTTCTCTGTTTTAAAAATCCAAAATTCTCTGAGAAAATCCAAGCTGCTGTGATTAAACCCCCCAAACTCTGTTTTTCTACGAGTGAAATGAAAGGCCACTATGTGTGTGTGTGTGTGTGTGTGTGTGACAGATGGACACAGGGGTTTAGGTTGTAGCCGTGTTGGTCTAAGGATATAGGCAGACAAGTTTCCTTGGGTGAATTTGATATCTTTTATTAGACCAACCCAAATGGTTGGAGAATAGTTATTAAGCAAGCTTTCGGGTTCAAAAACCCTTCGTCAGGCTCAGGAAGCTGCAGCAGTTGGTGTGTGCTCTTCCTGGATGGAATAAAAAGTAAAGAAGCCAGGGGCTGGGCTGGGCTGGGGAGTCAGTTGCCAGGCAGATTATAATGCATCAAAAATCCAATGTCTATGTTTAGTCCCTGATCTCTAGTATCCAGCAGGTTGATGAAATGGAGCTCATAGGCTCGTCTCTGGGATGTGTTGTGTAAATTTCCCTTGAGGATCAGGACTGAGAGATTGGAGGGAGAGTGGCCCTCCTGTGAGAAATGTGCCCCCACCGGTAACTGGGTATTTCTGTCTTTGATAGATTTCCGGTGT
>NW_005842135.1:1280075-1288389 GCF_000455745.1 Alligator sinensis | reverse complement strand
CCCCCCCCCCGGCTGCCCTCCAATTGACCGCTCACCAGGACACTGGTTCAGCTGCAGCTGTTCCCACAGCTGCTTTGTGGTGCTGTGCAGCATGGGTAGGCTGGTGCCCTGCCCCTGCCCATCCCCTTGCTGCAGCACCCCCAGCCCTTCCAAATCCCAAAGTGATAAATCTAAATACACTGTATGTTTATAATCCCCTGTCCTTCTCTGCCCAATGTAAAGGGAGTGGGATTGGATCTTGGCTGTGTTTCTTCATACCATTGTTCGTTTTCAAAGCTTAAATTTCAACAAAATTACAGCAAAATGATGCAAGTTTTTGAATTTCAAGCAGAAATGACTGAAGACTGTTTTCACTTTAATGCAGAGACAGACTATATAAATACTTACTTTTTATGAAACATATTAGAAGTTTTCAGTCTTTTAAAAACAAAAAAAATTAATCTAATCCTCTAGATGCACAAAAAAACTAAGTAAATTAAAAGGTTAGGTGTAGGCATGGGGCCGCTCTGAAATATTTTGTCCTCCATAAAAGCTGTGGTACAAAATACCATACTGTGCACTTTATACCTCTGAGACAAGTTTGGGACTCTGTAGATGTCCTTGTGGGCACTGTTCTGAGGATGACTCGATGGAAAACTTGATGCTGGAGAATGGAACTTGATTAGTGCTAATAGTGACCTAATGTCAAGTAGAACGAGTGGCCAAGTCTTTTGTTAAATTAGCATGAAGGTATCAGTCCAGACAAGACTGAGGTTCATAATGGCTAGATGGGGAAAGCTACTAAAAAAAATAAAATACATCTGCAGTGATGTGCATACCCTTAAATAAGAGGGGCAAGCTTTTGCATAGGCTTGCAGTTTGGAGGTACCAGACCCAAGATTGCTTCTAGATGCTCTGACAGTAGCTGGTTGCCTTTTTATCTACCCTTGCAGGAGAGTGCAGTTGTTTTCCTACCAATATGAACCTTGCTGTTTCTGTTGTCATTGCAAGATTAGATTGCTGTAATGGGATCTACGTGGCACTGTGCACTGAGATCATTTGGAAACTGAAGCCAGTATAAAAAGCGGCTTCTTGCTTAATGAGCAGACGGTGTTATAAAATACCAGTGCTCTGTAACCTGAACTGATGACCTCCAGTTTCCAGATGGAGTTGAAGGTGTTGGTTGTAACCTCTGAGGCACTTAAATGATTTGGGAACCTCATTATCCTTTGGGACTGCATGTCATTCAGTGTGGTAATACCTTGGTCTTGATACAGCTGTGTTGTTTAAATCAGAAACCCCTTGATTGAAAAAGCAGGGGATGTGAATGGCTTCACTGGCAGAATTTAATTTTAGAAATCTCTCCCTCCTTTGGCCTACCACAGTATGGATTTATTAGCCATTTGTATTCAGGAAGGCTGAAACAATACAATGTGTTTCATACTTTCTTAGGTGGTGGTCAACATTGTGCTTTGCATGAAGTACTGCTAGTTATTCCACGTGTTAGAGCCATGGACAAGCTGTGGAAAAACAGAAATAAAATCCCATAAAGTACAGTGCTCACACTTCCTTAAAGTTTTTGCCTGTCTACAGTGAGAGAGCTTTCAAAAAAAAAAAAAAAAAAAAGAGCTAGAAATGTGGATCTTTGTATATACCATATATTTAAGGATTAATGAAAGGTATTGCATTCAAGGTGTATGTACTTTTTGGTCCAACAGCAGACTGTCCCACAGCTCTGGTGTGGGGCTGGAGGAGAACACTGTCTTACTAGCAGTGCTGGGTGGAGTGTCTACTGCAGTGGTGCTCAACTTTTTTAGACTTGAGTCACCCTTTGGAAAATGCCAGCTCTTCATTTTCACTTTTTTGTGAAAGTTATCATACAGTTCTCATATTACAAAGAACTCAAAAAGACCATGACTATGGCTTTCTATTTGAAATCTCTGGCTTTATCCTGTAAATCGTGTTTATAAACTTAAGTGCTAATATTGTGTGGGATTCTGTGCCATCCTTGAAAGGATCTCGAAGCACCCTGGCAGAGAATCACTGTGCATGTGCACACAAAGTTTGTGAAAGTAGTGCAGTAGCTCTTCCTTACTTTCTTTAAATCCTTTTGTTTAGTTGCTTCTCAGCAACATGCTCACCACTCAACTGCCTTAATTGAAAGATAATCCTTTGGCTGACCTTGTTGTCTTGTTCAGGAATACCCTCTGGTTTCTTAGCCCCTGGGGTGTTAAGAGCTGAAATCCTCTTTTATTTAAGTGCCTATTTAATTCCAACTTTGGTTTGAAGTAAACCACAGGCAGGACCATCCCGGGGGCGGGTGCCAATCAGGGTGACTGCCCCAGGCCCTGCACTTTGTGGGGGGCCCTGCGGAGCCAGGCAGAGCGGCGCAGCAACTCTGCGCTGCTGCTGGCTTCATGTCTGGCTGCTTGGTACCCCTCCCCTCCTCCGCCACCGAATCTGCCGCTGGCTTTCTTGCATTTGGGGGTGGGACCCCACACAAGCTGATTTGTCCCAGGCTCTGCACCCTGCTCAGGTCATCTCTGGCCACGCGTACTCTTTGCACTGTCTTTCCCATCACACGTAAACTAAAGGACAAGCATACAGTAATACTGTTATAGTGCTGGACAGTTTAGAAAGGCATGCAAGTTTTGACCTTGAACAGCTCTCCAACCTCTCCTCTTCAATTGTGACTGCAGACTGGACACATTGGTTTGCCCATTTGTTAGGAAAACACCTGGTTGAAGATCTACACCTGCCCCACCTCCAACTCTTGTCACCATATTCAGGTTGTCTTGGAGTAATCTCTGAGAGGAGTAAGTGTTCAGGCTTTTATGCCTGCCACTCCTCAGACTGAGCTCTGTGGGTGGTTCCTCACCTCTTGCAGATGAAACCACCAGACTGAATACTGCTTTTGAATTGGGCACAGTCTGAAATGGAGGACACTATTACCCTTAGGTTAGGGACAGAAATTGCACATAAACTGGTACAAGTGATTGGAAACCAGTTCACATCTGTAACACAACAGAAGTTCAGTGCACATAAACCATTTTCAAAATGGCCAAAACCAGTTCAAGATAAACCTGGATGGATATAGTATCAGACTTAACTGATTTGGGTTAAACTAGTTTCTTGAACTTCTGTCCCAGATCTTGGGAAACAGCAGCTATGCTAAATGTTGTATCTTTATTCTAAAGATCCTTGATTTGTTCAACAACACATGTTCAAGTGTGTTTTAAGAAGTTATTAATCTTGTCCCTGATTGACTAGTTAGTAAACAACTGAATGCTTAGGTTGACAGGTCTCCTGGGTGGGGGAGGCTTTTTAAGTGTTGGGGGCGTGGCTAGATGAAAAGAAAATCCTACTATTAAGCCCTCGGTCTTGAAATTTGCAAGGGGTTAAAATAAAGGTCATAATGAAAACAGCTTGTAAGAATAAGCAAAGTTTCTCCAGTATTGGGAAATTCCTACTAGGTAGCATCAAGTAAACTAGCCTTACTCAGCATGACTTGTACCTTTCATGCAACCACTTGCAGAGACATTTCTGTAGTCTGGGACTTTTAACTTTTTTTAGTTGTGTTTCAGTGTAGATGAAAAAATGATTTTTGACCACACAGCAAACTCCATGTAAATGCCATTCTTGGGACAGGCTCAGACAGCTTCCAAGCTCAATACTTTCCAGACAGCTTGAGTCAGAACAGGCAACAGCAGTTGTTGCAGAAGGGCTAAAAAATGAATTGATTTAAACTCCACAAAAAAAGCTGTTGGTGGTTGAGAAAAGGCTACAGTGATAGGTTGTAAAGTGACATGGCTAGTAAGAGAATCTTCCCATTCACAAATGTGAAGATTTAATTAATTGCTTCCTTGAATTTTAAAATGTGCAATGCCCTGTGTAAGTTACTAATTCTCATAACCCCTTCTTGAGCTAGGTTCTTCAGGTACCCAGGCATCTGTCTCAGCTCCTCGTTCTAAGGCTATCAAGTTATTTTGACAGATTGTTGCTATCATTTTGAATCATTTTCTTTCCTTTGTGAGAAAAAAAGATTTAGAAGTTACTACCGGAGCTATCAGTGGAAGGAAAAGAAGTACTTGATGTGCACAGGCTGGCTGTGCAGAATACAATGAAAATGCTATGAGAGAGTCCATGTTATGTGGGCTTTTGCTTGGTTTTTTTTGTTTAATGAAGGCTGAAACCAAAAGCAGTGAGCTTCCTAGGGAAACGATCTCGATCTGTTTGGTTTTTGTGGTGGTGGTGGTGTTGTTGTTGTTGAAGGAACAAGGTAGAACTCGTATTTCAAAAGCAGCATCTGGACATTGCAAATTGTATAGGGTGTTAGTAAAGCCCCTGTTTAATTTTTCTTCACTGATGCATGGAAGTAATTTTGGGGATGCAAAGGATGGAGAGGATGGGAAGATGATCTAGTAAAATAATGAGACAGATGTGTTTTGAAGTCTCCACTTTGTCAAAAGGACAGGATCCTGCACTGAAGCAAAGCTAACCATTTTTGGAACCTCTGCATCCTGGGTTTTCAACACAGCCCAAATGAACCCTTTTATTCTGCTCTTGTGCTGCAGGAGACTGGGAGCCTCCCTTCTCACTGATGAGGTGTAGGTTGTAGCCATGTTGGTCTAAGGATGCAGGCAGGCAAGGTTATTTGAGTAAATCTGATTATTTTTTATTGGACTAAAATAGTTGGAAAAATTATTTGCAAGCTTTTGGGTATAAATGCCTTGCCTCAGGCTGAGGAAGCAACTGCAGTTGGCCTGTGCACATGGGGCGTTTGGCTTTCAGCTCTCTGTCAGGGACACCATTTATCTGGAGAGCTCAAAGCACTTTATAGATATTACGTTGACTAAGAACAGCACATGAAATGACTGTCACCAAGATGGATTACCAGCTCAGCCCTGCTGAAAGGCCCTGTACTTGTATTGATTTATAGTAGTGTCTAGGAGTCCCAGATACAACAGGGGGACCTTGATTCTAGATGCTTAAGTGTCTAGATTGTAGATACTTAAGGACCAGGCTTAAAAATCAAAGCCATGTTCAAATTTTAGGGCCTGTCAACAAAAATTTTAACAAGTTTGAGGGAATTGGGCTAGCCCTGTAGTTCCTAATCGCATTGGAACATAGCTTTGATCATTTAGTAATACAATTATCCTACTGATTGTTCTTCTTTGAACAGGCAAAGTCAGCCTAGTGCTGTTGCTGGAGCACTGCTGGATTAAAACAACAGTCCAGTTTTCCTTATGTAGACTAGTTTATTTCAGACCTGAAAACTCTGCTTCACTATGCTCATTTGTGTGCAGCCCTCTATGGGGTGTCAACATCTTTGTTGTTCCTGTGTCCCTCCTTCCCTGATTATTCCTTCCCATCCTAATGCTTAGAGTGGAAGGAGGAAATGGTTCAAAAGGGGCAAAAGCAATTAGATACCTAATCCCTCATTGGTAGTCCATTGAGAAGTCTAACTCAGGGACATTTTCAACCGCACAAGTCTAAAACTTCATTTTAAATAAATTTATAGAGGTCCCAAACACTACTAGCAACTGACTAGAACTTTATTTTTTACAAATATAGAAATTCAGATTTAGGAGCATGATGTGATATCTTTCTTTTCCCTTTAGTTTTATTACCAGAGAGGAAAAAGGCATAGGAAAAAAAATCATATTTTAATCACAAGGAAGACAATATCCTTAATTATAGTGCCATTAGCAGACTGCCTCCATGGCTGGCTAATCATGGCAGAGCATTAATAAGCATACAGATTTTTTTTTTTTTTTTGCTACTGTGTAACATGTTAATTAAGATAATTCAACTCTGTGCTTCTCCTGAGTCACCAGCTGGGTGACTGCATTGGTGGAAGACTGCA
Source organism: Alligator sinensis (assembly GCF_000455745.1). Classification (NCBI taxonomy): domain Eukaryota; kingdom Metazoa; phylum Chordata; order Crocodylia; family Alligatoridae; genus Alligator; species Alligator sinensis. The sequence continues at coordinate 1,282,544 of NW_005842135.1, read as the reverse complement.
ATTGGAGTCTTTTTTTCCTCCCCCTTTTTTTTGTCTTTTTAAAAATGCATTGGCATGTATGGAACTTCTATGAATGGGCCCTTTACTGTACACAGTGTAAGCACTTGTGTCTAATTATATAAATGCCCAGCTATATGATTATATATACAAATCTCCTTTCTTCAGTTTCATCTCATTTACTCGCATTAGTACATGAAAAATTAAGCCTCCTCTTTGAAATGCTTCTTTGCTAGGGAAACTGTAATTTCCCAATAAAGGTCTTAGTCCTTCTTAGTTTGAAATGTTGCCATTGACTTCAATGGGAGCAGCATCAGGCTCAGATAAGGCTAGAGAGCTGGTTTCTGTTTGTCTGCTTCAATTAACTACCAGCCAAAGAAAGTTATGTTTTGGGATGTTTCTAGGAAGGCCTGAAACGTTTCCTGGGCAGGGTGTTTGGAAGTGTGTATTCACTTACAATAGAGGCCTTTTATTACATTCTGCTGCGAATAGAGTATAAAGAGGTTCTTTAACCCCAATGGTTATGTCTGGGATCTGGCAGCTGATGCCATTTCTGATTTGTGCCTCAGGAGATGACCCATCTGCTCATGTGCTAGAGAAACCCAGACTACTTGAGAGAAGATATCTAGGGAAGGCCCCTCACTATAGGACTACCAGTTCCCCCCAAGCCTTCCTTTTGCTAGAAACCTGCAAAAAATGTGGGCATGTGATATAACTGCATTGTTACCCTGTGAAGTCTGGCTCTAAAAAGTCTGTTAAAGTCTGACCTTTATACAAGATTCTTGGGCAGCTTGCTGCAGTTATAAACACTGTGTTTGCTCAAATACAAGATGAGTTTTTCCCCCAATCAGCATGGGGAAAAAATTCCCTTGTTTTATATTCACATACAAGGAAACCTATATAAATACACTGTCTATCATAAAGCTGCTGCCAAAAGCAGCACGTGCTCAGTAATGGGCACCAACTCTGAAATTAAATGTAGCCAGCACCGAGCATGATTATAAAACATACTGCTACAACAAGGATAGGTTAGTGCAGCTCATCTGAAGACGACACATGGTAGTGCCCATTAAGTGCAGTCCCCTTCATTGCTGACTTTTTCAAGTCATGGTGAGCCACTACATTGCATGCATTTCACATTCCTTTTCACTCCCACAGCTAAGCTGCACCTTCAGCTTTCCTATTTCCAGTGATTTTTGTTTCTTCATCGGCATTAAAAGTCTGGCAAGCATCACCAAATGGGGCCCCACGCTGCTCATCCAGAATCTCTATTGCCCCCTCTCTTGGCCTGTTCTAAATGATTAGTATGGTTCTGCCCTCCATGAGGTGGAGTTGAACCAGGCTGACCTGTGCTTCGTCTTTGTATACATTTTTGAAGGATGCCAGGACCCATGACAAAAACACCCAGTTCCAGTCATGAGCTGAGGGGGGAGGGGTGCAGGAAGAGCACTAATGAGCACATGGCTCCTTTATTCTGGGGATCTGGATCTCGCACACTTATTGAGCAGTGCTGAGTTTTTGAGTAATCATGGCTTGTAATGTTGTTGACTCTGGTAGGGCCCAGGCAAGTGAAGTGTATGGTAAATTGAGCCATTTGACTTTAGTTAAAGTCTTTTAGTTGAAAGTCAAATGGCTTTAGTTTAATATCATGCATCATTTGTAATGTATGTATGTATGTATGTATGGATAGATATAAAAGTGCTGCTTAAAAATGTTTATGGAGTACCTGTGCTAAAAGTTTCAGCAGTTTCAAAACAGGTAAATGCATCAGTTCTGGATGAGCTTAAGTCTATAGTTACCTGAAGTAATTTGCCTATATACAAATTACTACAAGTATGTTTACTTCAAGGTCAAGCTTACTTCCAAGTGCTCAGGAAGACCAAGGTCTGAAAGTAAAGTAGGGGAGGATTGTTTCTACTTACAAGCAGTAGATACAGTAAGTGGGTGAAAGAAGAGCCAGAAGTCACAAACAGGGTATTGTGAGATTGTGCCTGCTTGGGTGAGTTACAGGTATACTGTAAGTAGGGAAGACCAGGAGGTCAGCACAGCTTTTCAGGATTTGGCTCAATCACTATTGGGGTTTACAGCGTAGTTGTAGTGATGGGCTTGAGGGGTGATTTTAAAGTCAACCCTAACAATCAGCATAGATTGGCCCCAATGCAGCTCGCCATCAGCTAGAAACTGCACCCACACCCCAGTCAGGAACTGGAGAGCTGGGACAAGTAGTGGTGGTGTGAACCCAGCTCTCGGATGCCTGACCCCAGCACAGGTGCAGGGAGAGCCTCTGGCCACTCATGTACTGCAGAAGCCATGTGGTCTACATCTGACAGGAGCAAAGTTGTTCCAACCTGTGGCTTGAAAAGGTTGCCAGCTGCTGGCATTGAAGTGTGTGTGTGTGTGTGTGGGCATTGAATCGTGTGTGTGTGTGTGGGCATTGAATTGTGTGTGTGTGTGTGTGTGTGTGTGTGTGTG
>NW_005842135.1:1252711-1268877 GCF_000455745.1 Alligator sinensis | reverse complement strand
GGGGGGGTAATCAGATGACATGGCGGTCTGATTGGTGGGTGCCCATTCTGGGGTCGAAGAGCCAGGTGTGTGGCCAAGTAGGTGGGTAGAACAGTTAGGTTCATCACTTGGTGAGTGGGAAGTGAAGTTGAGTAGGCATTGAATCGTGTGTGTGTGTGTGTGTGTGTGGGCATTGAATCGTGTGTGTGTGTGTGTGGGGCTACAATTGTGGGTTGAGGGTGTAGGGACATTAAAATTTGCTGCCACTGTAAAAGCTTACATATCTGAGCTGCCCCTTCTAGTGACCTGGGCGCACGTTTTTGAATGTTGCTACTGGAGAAGAATCATCTCTATGACTGCCAGTACCTCTGTTGGCCAAGAACATGGCTTTAAAATATTGGGTATAGGGAGGAGGCAGGCTCTCAAATGGTCTCCCCAAAAGTCCCAGTGCCAGTCGGGTAAATGCTGCCTGACTCATACCCAACAGCTCAGAGAAACTGATAAGCCTAAAGCATGTGAGCCTGCCCATTAGTAACGTGAGCTATCTCATTTATATTTAGAATACTTGAGGAGCCATCTCCTAATCAGATGTTAGCTATGAAGCTAGGTATTCATAATGGTGAGAACAATGGAGTCAGCTTGCCCAAAAATAAACCAGTGGTGGGAGACCACTATACTAAAGGCTTTAGTGTGCAGGAAGGCAAACACTGATTGCTGCTTATGTCAAGATATTAAGATCCTGAAAAATCGGGTTGGGTCTCTATATGGTTTGCTCTGATAACCATTTCCATGCCTAGCAGTTTGTGGCCTGCTAGTCCATCCCTTCATATAACTGCTTTCTGAACCAGAGGGGCGGGCGGGCAGGCAGGCAGGCAGAAAGATGATGGGAGCCCATATTAGTGACACTTCTGTACAACCTAGGAATTAGTTTCACCTTGGAAAAGAGGAGAGTGGTTTTGCTATAGCTGATGCAGAGGGGTGTAAAATAAACACATCTATTCCCTACTCCAAGTCAAACTGCTTCTTAGAGAGGAGTTCTTGAGCTGTCAGGTCAGGTTTTGCAGGTTGCTGGTGGCATGCAGGGGAGGAGGAAGGGCCATGACCTGTGTTGGTTTTAACTCTCAGGACAGGTGATAGCTGGTCCCCTTCACTAGCCATCTCTTGTAGCCAAACATAAGTGTTGCTTTATGAAGGAAGGAAATGTGTGCATGATTGGCCTTTTTACTTAAACAACATAGAGCCTTCAGACTCTAAGATGAGATCTTGAGAATCTCTGTTCTGTAGTCATGGTGTTTCAGATGACAAAATTGGTGATAGCAGAAGTGCTGGCCTCTCTACGAACCAGCTCCCAGGCAGTGGTGGAGCAAGAGGTTTTGACTGGAGGAACCCTTTAAAGCAGTATTGGCAGGAATATTTCTTTTCCCAGGACAGCAAACAGCTGACTAGCCGAACCCTTTTGGGGGCAGGAGGATGAAGTTCTCGTGAGAAAAGGAGCTGGCCTGGACAATGAGTTTCCTGTCTGCCAGCTGGGAAGATTTATATAATAAAAGCTTTCCATGTTGAAAATGGCATTGCATGCATTCTTTCTTTCTGTATCACTTTTCTGGTTCCCTTTGTTGTTGTGTACACAAGTGGCTTCTTAGTGCTGAGTGGGGAGATTTTCCTTGGTGAGTGTAGGGGCTTTAAGCCATCAATTTCTGTGGACTTTCAACTTGAAAAGAATCCTGTCTCTCACAAGACACTTCCCAATGTGTTCTGGTATAAATCCATGCCGTGTTGTCTCTCAGAGTCTGCAGACAGGCATGTTGGTGCCTTTCCTTCTGCTCATACCTTGGACAAGCAGACAAAAAGGGAAATTTCTCAGGCCAATTCCCTGCTCATCAGAACCTGAAGGGCAGCAGTAGTGCTGTTTTGGATGGTCGGGTTGTATCTTGCAGTTCTGCATGAGCAGTCTGAGCACCAGAGACCCACTCTAGTTTATATTCAGGAAAAGTAAGGGACCCAGAAGAAAGGCCGAGATTGAGGAGTAAATTAGCAGAGACCCCCTGGCTCTTTATCTGCCCTCAGGTCCATTCTCAAAACAGCCATGGAGGATAATGGAAGGGTGAAGTAATGGAGATGTGTCCCACTTCTTGTATGAGAAGCTGTGGACAGGGGAGAAGACCCAAATACTTCTCTTGCCAAGTAGAGTGTAGAGCAGGTGAAGTGTGGATAGTACACTCAAAGGGATCAGTAGCCTGCTAACCAGAGGCTGAGGTGGAACTTGTTACCCCAGGGATGGCACTTCATTAGATCCCTGGGTGGGGGAACAGTAGAGAGGGACATGCTTCCTATCTCTGAGTAGCAACACTTGTCCTGCCTCTGGCTGGTAAGGACCAGTAAATCTTCCAGAACCTGATCTCATTTCTACTGTTCAGAGTATTCAAGAGAATACAAGTTGTAGGCATTATATCAATATCTATCTATTTTTTTAATAATATAAATAAATAAAAGGGCTTAGTCAGTTTGCCTGTGTCTGTCCATCCTTAATGCTCTTGTGGGGCATGGCTCCAGCCAGTGCTGGGTCAAGAATGACCCGGGGGGGTTGGAGCTACCCACCTCCCTGTGCCACTGGTTCTGCCGCTGCCTCCCAGGAGCAAGGGGGGGAAGCTTGCACACGGCCACGGCCACCCAACGCTCTGCGTTGCTGCCACTCCGCATCCAGCCACATGCCATACCCCTTCCCCCCCTCCCCCAACTCTGCATCTGGCACCATGCCACATGTTCAATATATATTGAACATGTGGCAGGGTAGCCATGCCATTGCAGCATGCCAGGCACATGATAGGGCTTGGTTGACAGCCCCCTGGTGCAGTCCTGAATGGGGCAACACCGGATTGGAAGGGGTCAGCGCTAAATCACTGTTTAGTGTCAGGTGTGTCTCTGTTTCCCCAACTATAAAAAGAGATGAAAACACCCTTTACTGCCAGTGGAGGTGATGTCAGTAATACTTGTGACTTTCTCAAATGTGTCCATGACAAATGCACCAGGAGAAACATGAGGGAATGACTTATTCCATCATCACTGTCTGGCCTGAAGAAAATAAGGCAGGGGCCGCCTACCTTGTGAGGTGGGTGAAAACACCGAGCAGCTGCCTCATTCTCTTGTGTATCATCCATCCTGGGCACTGAATGAGGCAGGGATCTGTGGAGGAGGGAAAAACAGTATGCATGCATGTAATTGAAGGCTGCATTCCAAAGTTTTCGCAAAAGGAAGCCAATTTAAGGTTGCACAGGGAGAACTTGAATTCTGATCTTGCCAAGCTTTTAAGTGCTTGGCTGTAACCTAATTTTTTTTATTTTTTTATTTTTTTTAAGGATAGCTTTTTGTGCATGTAACTTGCAGAGAATCACCAGCGTAGGTGGCCCTTTACAGCAGAGTGAAGCAAACAAAGAAGGGGAACACCGCCCAAGAGGGCTTCTGATCTAAAAGGCTTGTGTGTGTGTAGTGCAAAAGAGCGGAGAACAGAAGAAACACTGTTGGCCGTTAATCTAGTGAGGGGTGAGAATCAATAGAAAAGCTGTATGAGAATCCCACATCCCTGCCCTCAGGAATGGGACCAAGCTGGCTGGTTCTCCACAGTATGTTCTATAATAGCACCCATTCAGATTTTCCTGAAATAAAACATACTATTCTAGAGGGACTTGTTCAGTAGGTGACTGAGCATAATACCCTGGTGCTCAGTTTATGGACTAGGCCCAATGCCATGATAACTCTGAGCTAGATGTTTAAACCTTCCCTTCCCCATCTGGGTGAAGATGCAGCAGAGGTGCTAGAAATGTACCACATAGGGAGGCACAAACTTCTGCATGGGAGACGCCATCTGGAAGAACTCGGAAAAAACCATACAGAAGAGCAGCTGGTCAACCAACCTTCCTCTAAAGTGCTCCAGACATAGTGGGCATGCAAGTGGTGTTCAGCCTCCTCCTCAATGCTAAGGCTTTATAGTAGTGTCTGTGGAGCAGGCTGTTTGACAGTGGGGGTACACAAGGTGAGAGTTTCTTCTCCCTCTGTACTTCATAACTTCTCTGTGAAGTTTCCACATGCTTCAGCTTTGGACTGTTAGGATTTGGTGTTGACTTTTGTTCTCTGAGATGTAAACTCCCTCTTCCTTCCCCCCCCGCCCCTTCTCAATCTGGAATCAAAGAAAATTAGGGTTGGAAGGGACCTCAGGAGGTTATCTAGTCCAACCCCCTGCTCAAAGCAAGACAATCCCTGACACATCATCCCAGCCAAGGCTTTTTCTACCCAGGTCTTAAAAACCGCTAGGACAGAGAGTTTATAGTCTCTCTAGGCAGCCTGTTCCAGTTCTTTACTACCATCCTTGTGAGTTTTTCCCTCATCTAACCTAAACTTCCCTTGCTTCAATTTGAGTCCATTGCTCCTTATTCTGTCATCTGCCACCAGTAAGAACAGTCTAGCTCCAGGTCTTCACTCTGAAATAATTAGTACCTACCTTAAATTCTCACTGTTGCTGATGATCATTTTAGCAGAGGTACCTGGTTCTCCTGGGATTTGGGGTGAAACTGTAGTACCATCACTCTTTTTTTCTGACTGCTACCAAGTGCTGCAGAAAAGAGGCATGTTCCAGAGGTAAGGAGAAGGCATGGATTACCACATGGTGGTTAACTAGAAAAATGTGAATTTATTCAGACCCCAATGTCTCTCCTTCTGAAATATGGATACGCTTTTTTCTTCCTGCAGTTATACTGGAGTGATTTAAAGGGGGGAAGTGTTGGATTCTTCTTTGCAGCATTTCATAGACATTAGGGCTGGAAGGGACCTTGCGAGATCATCGGGTCTAGCCCCCTGCCCATGGGGCAGGAAGTCAGCTGTGGTCAGATCACCCCAGCAAGATAAGCATCCAAGTATTTCTGAAAAGTATCCAGAGTAGGTGCTTGCACCACTTCTGGGGGAGTCTATTCCAGACTCTGGAGACTCAGACAGTAAAGAAGTTTTTCTTTATATCCAGTCTAAAACAGTCTTCCAGCAGTTCGTGACTGTTAGACCTTGTCTTCCTTTGGGGTGCCCTGGTGAACAGATGTTCTCCCAGTTCCTGATGCACACCCCTTATAGGCTGCCACCAAGTCACCCCTGAGCCTTTGCATCTCCAGGCTAAAGAGTCCCATGCCTCTGAGCATCTCCTCATAAGGCCTGTTCTCTTGACCTCTAAACACATTCAGTGTTTGAATAATATAAGCATATTCGTTTTGCTGTTTGCACTGTCCAAATTCTTGGAGGAGGAACACCCACCTTTAGAAGAGGCAGAAGAGGTTCCATGGGAAAGGTAGGCTGATGCAGTGCATATCAAAGGCTCTGTCCTGCCAGCAATAACAGTGAGCTGCCAGCATAGACAAAATCAGAAGTAATGAAGATCCTGTTTTTTACACCAACTTCCTTGTTCTCTGGGATTTTGTTTTGTTCATGGAATGGTTATTTACTACGTACTGGCAGAAATGTGTGGAAATAAACAATTTTTTTGTTTTTTTGTAAGGCCTCATCTGCAGGTCACATTTGGCCTGAAATTTGCTGCTCCTTTTAAAAAAGGAAAGGAAAAAAAAAACTCTCTACAGGAGTAATCCTACACAATGTGTCTATAAAGTGTTCGGTAGAAGCTAATGCTGCTCATTAATATTTTGCAAACCAAACTTTGTGACCCAGTGCCTCTGACAGAGACATTGTCTAGAAACAAATGAAGTTGAGTAGTCTATTTCCATTGGCTGGGATGGGGGAAATGTAAAGAGCATGTAGGGAAATATAAGCAAGACTTTCAGCCCTTTCAATCTTCGTTGAAGTTGATGATAACAATGTAGATAAGAAATGTTTATATTCAAAAGTGATTTTTTTTTCCCCATCTGATGATGTATCTTTAAAAAATACGAAGGCAAGGATATTGGGTCTTGTCACTGGAAATGTTTGCCCTCTCCTGTCCAGTGGCTGCATGATCAAGGAAATATTTAAATTGAGTAGCCTGGGTGATTTATATTTTTAAACTTCCTCCACTCAGTAACTAAATAATAATAATGGAATAAAAGCTGGCATTCAACAAATGGGACTATAACCTATGAAGCAAACCTTTTGTCCTCATGTTGCCACTTTTCTTCCCATTTCTAGTAATAAGTGTTCTGCAGAAGTTGGTAGTGGAAGTGTGCATCATGTTTCTGAGAATACTTTGCAACAGTTGCATAACTGAGGTCTTCTGTGGCATTTTAATGATGGCATCTCACCTTTCTTCTTTTCCCTTTAGTTTGTCCCCGGCCACCAGAGCCTGAGAATGGAGGCTACAAATGCCACCCAACTCCGTGCAGAGAGCCTCTGATAACTGACAGTGTCATAGAGTATTTCTGTGATGAAGGCTACATGCTGAAGGGAGGTTACAACTTCCTGACCTGTGAGAATGGAGAGTGGAATCCAACCATGGAAGTTAGCTGTAGGTTCAGCGAAGGTAAGTAATGTGTTCCACCATCTGAGGTGCTGAATGTCCTAGTTGCCATTTGACTATCTTCTCTGATGGCAATTCTAAAGTTTATACCAAGTTAGTGCCCAGAAAACTGCATTTGGGCCAGGCCCCATTGCACTGGGTACTGAGTAAATATAAGTGGCAGTCCCAGCCCCCTAGATTTCTCTTACTACTTCTTCCTGGTTGGAGTCCAACCCCTAGCCCTTGACACAGAAATGTGTCCTGTGGATCTGTGCTTTAGGATGCTCTTCTCCACCCTGACTCAAGGGGAGATTTATGCTGCAACCTGTTATCTCAGCAGGTTATTATACGAGAAGGGGGCAGAAGTAAGTTGCTCAATAGCATACAGTTTAGATGCTGCTACTTTGCCTCTAACAGAATCTGTGCCATCCTTCCAGCAGTAGCACATCCCTCCAAATGGGCATACCCTTGACCTAGTGTATGGCTGTCCTCCTTGGTCAACACTTTGACACTTGCTTGTATAAGGCCATGTTTACCTGATTGGCAGTTTGTGACCTGCTTCAGCACAGGGCTCTGTGATGCTTGTTCTGTCTTTGGCCTGGCAGTAATGGGTGTTGCTGACAAATGTTTTCTGTTTTGTTTCTTTCCAAATGGAAATCCACAGCTTTGTTCTGTGGGGTCTCCCCAGCTGCACAGGAATTCCTCTCCCATGACTGGAAAGTAAAGCACTCTGGAGGAAAATGTTTATCATGCTGCTGCATTTCATTGTCCATAGGTTTTCTGGTTAAAAAAAGTGTACAGGATAAAAACCTGTGAAAAACAAGAATCCCTCCTGCCCCTCTAGTCTTTCTGTTGAGTCATCCTGCCAGTTTATAGACCTCTAAGATTAGTGAAGAAAAAAGCAAAGTAACTTGTTTGGAAAGGAGTAGAAGAGCTCCCCCCTCTCCCCACCTTCCCTCGCCTCTCCCTCCTCCCCACTTCCACCACCACTTTCCCTTGCCCTTCTTGGAGTTCACCCCAGTTCTGTGATTGCTCCCATGCTGTCCCAGAGCAGTAGTTTGCCCAGTGTCCCTGCTAAGTCTGTTCTGACAAGCTTTGCTCTGAGCTCCTGTGCAAGAGAAAATGAAATTCACCTGGCACCAGATAGACCCTGCATGGGCTCTTTGAATTCATTAAAATTTCTGTTGGTCATCACAGTTCCTCTTCTATCCCCAATCCTTGCCAGAAAGCTGTACCACAACAGTTAGCCTGTCTTGGATACCATCCCCAAAAGGTAGCGTTTTCCCCACATTAGGACTGGAAGTAGCAAGTGACAAGTAGTGATCATGCAGCTCTTCAGTAGTGTCTTGTGGGATGGAACATGACCTGGGCTGGCCAGAAATATAGGGCCTCAAAATGCTGTTAAGACTTGGGGTATACCTCCAATGCCCATGGTTGATGAGCAGTGCTGCTGGGCAGTGGTGAACGCTGCTTGCCCTCAGCCCTACTTATATTCAAGATTAGTGCAAATTCATTCAGCTGCAGTAGTTACTGGACATCCATTGTCATCAGCTGTGTATAGTTGGAAGCGCAGATGAGTTTTAATGATTTAGTGGCATCTTCAGAGTGAGGAAATCAAACTTAGAAAAAGAGCAGCTCTAACAATTACTTAAAGTATGAGTAAAATCCCACCTGCCCCAAACAAATTAAATGAAGGCCTGGCAGACCTGGCAGTGGGGAAAAAAACACACTGTATTACTGATGCTAGCCCCTTGGCTATCCCACATTAATACTGGGCTTTAACAGTCTCACCAGTTGACTAATAGCTATGCTCCAGTTCCTGGAAGCTGCACTTGGGAAAGTTAGCAGCTTTTACAGCATTGCATACTGGTGCTCAAAAATTAACACTGATGTCTGCTTACCCCTCCTGGTAAGTTTTTCACCCCTCCACCCCTCCTGAAAAATAATCTCCCAAAACGCAAAGCCTAGTTCAATCTCCCTTTAGGGTACAAAAGCAGAATGTAGTATGGTGTGCTTTTCTGAAGCTTCTACCTGCCACTGAAACATTTTAGCTATGCGAGGACAAAAGTAGCCACCCAGCAGGCCAACGCTAAAGCATGAAGTGAATGCAAGGATGGGTTTTCAGGCCACCTGGCTGCGTTTTGAGGAGACTCTTGGTTGTGGCCCTAAGGAATACATTGAATTCTAGCAAACTGGAAGTTGTGCTATACTGGAGTGAGTTGCATGAGAATGCCCTGTATATGAAGCACATAGGAACTAAAGATCACTGGCAAAAAGGTTTGTACAGAAATCGCTGTTTGTCACATACACAGTGCAGGGAATAGCAGCAGTGCCCAGGCAGATATATAAAGCAGAGAAGGGAAGGACTGGCTGGGGCATCTCGGTCCTGCTCTCTAGTTCATAGGATGGTTTTTACTGTCTGGTTACTAGCAACTTGTTTATGTTTTAAATATGCCAAGAAAGGTGATTTCCATCTCTTCCATGGGAGCCCATTCCATGGGCTAAGAAATCCCATTATCAGGAAGCCTTCCTGTTGTTCAGCCTAAATTCCCTTTTATGAAGCTGAACAATTCTTCTCCCTCTGATGATACTGGGTTCCTTTTTTAGTTGTCCCTTATCCAAGCTGTGCATAGATCTCTTAAATCAGCCCCTCCAGCCTCTATTCACTTTTGTTTGTCTTTTCCCTGAGCTGTCCCAAGTCTTTTCAGAGGAGCCTAGCATGCACTTTATTTGTACAGTTGCTTTTTCAGGACATAAATGATTTAATTTCTGTTGCTTTTGGTTTTTTAGACAAAGATTCTCCCCCAACAATTGGGGTGCCCACCTTGTCCATCGTGGCCTCCACAGCGAGTTCAGTAGCTCTGATCCTTCTCCTCGTGGTGTTGTTTGTTTTGCTGCAGCCAAAGCTGAAGTCCTTCCATCACAGCAGGTGAGCTAAGGTTGGGGGCTGCTTTCAGCTTTGGGGAGTGATTGCCATGGAGGCCTGTTTACTTCCAGGAGCAGTCCAGGAAGGTACTGGATTTGTACTTTTACTTAGCTCCTTGTTCTTCTTTTTCTGCTCTGGGGTTTTTCACTTCTTTCACCCATTTCTGCTTCTCTCCATCGCTGCTTATTGGAGTTGCTGACTTCCAAAAAATGGCTGCACATCCTGCTGTGCAGGGGCTGTTTTTTAGTGCTGTAACTCCTCTTCCCTGATTAAACCTAATGTTAGCAGAAGTTGCCATCAGATTGATCCAGAGGGGGACTGTGTTCTTTTCATCTGCAAACGGATCCAGCTTTGGCCATATTAGTATCAGCTTTCCTTCCAGGAGTGCGTATCGGCCAAAAGCCCAGTTGGACATGGCTTAGTTTCCAGTCCCTTTGGGCTTTGGTCTCTCTATTGCAGATTGACAGCAAAGGTAACAGTTAGCACTAAGGTAGAGATGGTGGGTTTTGTCAGATGAGTGTGGTCTATTAGAAGCTGGACCAGAACTCCCAATTAACTGCATTGTGCCATATTCTCTCTAGAGAAGAAGAGGAGTGTTCTCTGTTACGTTTGAAACCTAAGGCTTAACAAACTTCCAAAGTCCTGGAGCTGTGATGATTTTTTTTCCCCTTACACCTATTGGTTTCTGCTGTCCAGCACAGTGATGAAGCAAAGGCGGTATTGTGGGTGGAGAAAGCTTGGCAGCTGCAGAACGAGTGGGTGACACATGGTCTCAGGAGTGTAGTGCTTAGGTTTTGTGAGGTAGCTTGCCTGGAGCTTGTGCAGCCCTGCTCCTCCTGGAAGTCTCCCTAACCCTGTGGTGCAACAGGCATGATAATGCCATGGCTTGTCTGCTGAGCTATCCCATGAGATTTCTGCTCTCCTGTATTTTAAACAAAACAAGCTATTCCTATTCCTGACCATCCCGTCCTTCAACCTTTTTCCTTTCTCAGCCTTGGATATATTACCAAGGGAAGAGCCCAGGGTGTGTACATCTGTTGTGCTTTGCAGTTCGTTGTCTCTTCCTGGCCTGGTTTGCTGGTGAGATCCCTCAATCACTACTATCATTGTAGCTTGTGCTGGTATCATCCAATGGATAAAATTGGACAGGGAGAGGAACATAGCTGTTCAAGAGCTTCTGGTGAATGTTCACTTCTCCAGCTTATCCCTGCTGGGGGGAAATCACAAAATACATGTTTCCCTTCTCCCTTGCGTATGGAAGTGCTGATGGTCCCATGCTTTAGCTGCTGTTGCCACCAGAGGTCTGCACTACACTGTGCCACCCTTCCTCCAGGTGGGCACAGAGTTATCTCCTGAACTAATTACTGCTGCTCCCTGTGCAGCTGCAAATGTAGTTACCAATTAGAGGTGCCTCACCTGAGAGCAGAGATCCAGGCGCTCTCTCCAGCTGTCCCAGTCATCGTAAGGAAAGAAAATCTGAGCTGTGGTCATTTGCATGGCAGGGCACAAGAGAGCTGCAAGGAAATGACTACATTTAAGGAGATTTTGGTAAAATTTGACATACATACATCCTGAATGATGGGGATTGGGAGCATTGACTTTGTGGCTTATTGGCTTGCTGGGGGTCTCTTGCAGACCCAGTGGGCTGTCGGTCTCCATATTCACTCTAACTTTATTTTTTCTCTTTAAAGACGTGACCAAGGTGTGTCTGGGGACCAGGTTTCTATCATGGTGGATGGTGTCCAAGTGGCTTTGCCGTCCTATGAAGAAGCAGTCTATGGCAGCGCAGGGAACTGCATTCCACCCTCGGATTCACGGGTGCAGATCGTGCTGTCAGAGGGAGCTGGGCAGAGTGGAGCAAGAGAGATGCAACAGCAGCATCACCAGCTGCAGGACCAGGGAGCTCATAATAGCTTCACAGGGGAGGATGAGGCCCCAGGACGCTCTGGACTGTATGAAGCCAGTGGCTCTCAGCGCTCTGAGACTGTTCTTGTGCACCAGGCCACCACCTCTTCCTGGGTAGCTGGTGTGGCTAGCAGCAGGCCTGTACACCAAGAGGCTCAAGACTCAGAAAACAGTGACATACAAAGCCTTTTATCACTTACTTCCTCTGAGGAATATACAGATGGTACGTGGTCTGACATAGGACTTTTGAACTGGAGGCTTATGTGGACAGGACTAGCCTTGGCAGGGCAGCTAGCTAGGATAAAAATTACAAGGACCACATGCTTTTGTTATACCTCAGGACCCAAACTGGTCATCAGCTGAGTTGTTTGAAAGGAGTCTCCTTGTCTTCCTGTTGCAGCATTGCATAGTGTGAATGCACTGACAGTTTCATTTTCTTCCACAGTATCCCACACTGGCCAGCATTAAGGCCATTTTCTGGAGTGCCTCCATTCTGGGCACTGTTACCAGTTTTATCAAGGTGCTGGCTAGCTTAGTGCACAAAGCACTTATAAACCACAGCCCAAGACCAGGTGCAAGTCTTCAGAGGAGTGACCTTTGATTGTCTTGCACCTCAGCCCAGTAGAAGTCCCTATAAACAGAAGCCACCCTGCTGAGTTCTCTGGACTCTGTGAAGGGAAAGGCCATACAAGAACAGAGCCTATGTGGAGACCAAGCAGTGGTTGGCTTCTGAAGAGGGTCCTGCTAAGTCAGGAAGAAAGTAGGGCAAGGAGTGTAACTGACTTGTAGATAGCAGAAAATATGACCTTTCCTTTTCCCATGAATGATGTGTGCCCCCAGAGGCTGTGGGGGGGCATGGCAACTGCCTGCAGGCAGCCATGAGTGAGGAGCTCCCTCAGGTAGCTGCAGTGGTGTGGGGGGGGGGTGAGTGACAACTGGCGGTCAGCAACCACCCACAGATGCTGCTGGCAGCAACGGCCAGTGGCAATCAGGGACTGCCCGCTGGTGGTGTCGGTGGCAAGGGTGGGGTGGCAAGTGGTGACCGCGCACAAGCACTGCCGGCAGCATCGGCAGCGCTTCTGTCAGGGGGGTGCATGTGCACCCCCTACGTGTTCAGTGTCTTTTCTCCTTATGAGCTTTATAATCTTCAGTAATATAAATCAGAAGCTTCCTCAGCAGTAATAACCAAATTACCCTAGAGGGAAATATCTACCAGAATTCCCAGATATGAGACTAAAACCTCAAATATGTGACTAGCCGAGCAGGGAAGGATGTGGGAGAGGGTGCCAGAAGCTCATCCAAAAGATTCTCAGACTGCGGAAATTGGATGCCACTCCCACAGAGCTGCAGGGTCTGTCTGTGCTTGGCAATCTGTGCTTCTAAGGCTTTAGCTCTGGCAGTCTGACCCCCATGGCTACATGGGAGCCTACATTGCTCCTAGTCAGATGCAGGTTATATTGAAATAAGTCCTTTCCATGATTGGTAGATCAAGTAATAAGAAACTCTTGATTTCAAACCTTCAGAAAAACCAGGCTATTGGAGACAGATACTGGATGTTTGTATGTTGAGAGAGAGCAAGAATGGTGCTTTTTCACCATATTGAGTGTCTGTGTTGAGTTAAAATTTAAGGCTCTTACATGTACATTGCTGCTATCTGTTAGAAACACTATGTTGCCTTATGCTGACTTCTCTCTCTCTTTTTTTCTCCCAGATATTCCATTGTTGAAGGAAGCATGAGGCCTGCTGCACTTGTTTAGCCTTCTTCCTCTTGGTTTCTCCTTTCTTCCTTGGGATGCAAGCACTCTGTGCAACCTTCCCCACCCTTGCGAGCTGTGCCCTGGATATCTCCAAGCAAAGACCCCTCAGCTCATGATCCAAAGGATGTCGCCAGGTTGCCGCCTCAGTGCGCAACTGGGGTTGGTGCAGTTCTGGCCTCCCCATTCCATCTGCATTAGGGGCTCAAGTAATGTAATGAAGTTGAGCTCTTCCCTCTTCTTCTTTCCCCCAGCCAGTTGTTTGACAGCAGTCTCTGCAGAGCTGCTATTTACTTGTGCCTTTCTCCTTCTCACACCGGCTTGTTGCAGCTTCTCACAGGCCTCGCAAGCTCTTCTGCTGCACAGAATGCAGGAGCCAAGAACTACTTGCTCACTGAGTGCAGACATGGTTTATATATAGGCTCTTCTTCCAGCATCCCCCTTGCATCTAGGACAGGATAGGATTCCCCCTGAGTGCCAAGCCTGGGCTTGACTGAAGTTCCAGAATGGGTAATCTACACTATCCAACAGTGTTCAGCATTGTTAAGATGAAGTGGTGCCCTCTGTTACTTAGCTGCCCAATAACAAGTTATTGGGTATTGCTAGCAATGGTAAAAAAAGAAATCTGCTGTTTTTTACAGGTTTCTGGGGATGCCTTCTGTCCCTTACAAAACCCTGCTGAAATAGCAGCGTGATTGTAAATCTGCAGGATTCCACTCCAGAGTCCCAATATCACTCCGTAATCCACTTGGTATTTTTTGTGTCTAGAAGTCTGGGGCTGTGTTTTCACTAAAAACCATTAGCAGTTCTTCCAGGGTTGGGCTAGTGTAGGGACAGCTTCAGGGGTTAAATCTGAGAGAATTTCTGTGTGTGGTCAGCTCTCAACAAGGCCAAAAGCAAGCAGACTAATAGTACCACTTGGATCCTCTGATCTGCATTTTAACCAAGCCTATGCTAACTGGAGGTTAGCCGCATTCATTTGACACCAGTGTGTGCTAGGATTGAGCCTTGACGTCTCCAAAGCCCTGCTCTTGAGGGCTTCAAGTGGCTTTGGCTAGGTTTACATAGTACATTTTCCATCCCGAGTAGCAGCCCTCATTCACATTGTGCTACTCTGGATGGGCTGCTTCCCAAACAGAAAGTAGTACAAGGGCAAGTTAAATAGCACTGCTGAGTGATGGGGCCAGTTAGCTCACCCATGGAGCCATGCATATGGGACTACATTGCTTCTGGTTTTAAAGAGGTAGCCTACTTGGACCATTGTGTCAGAAGGTGCTGCCATGGGGTGGGGTGGGGGAGCACTGTAAGGGGCCACAAGTTTGCCCTTTAGTTTACAGCCCTTGAAACTTTGAATAAATAACAAGGACTTGTTCCTGCTCTAGCTTGTTAGCCACCACTCCCTAGAACTTTACATGACTTTAAAACGAAAAAATGTCAGGAATACTTTCCCCTCCCTTCATTCTGCTCCCCTTTCCACCAAGCAGCATAAGGGCTTTTCATATGCCCCCTGACCTCACAAACTCTCCTAATGTTTGAAAAATGTGGTCAGTGGGGGAGAAAAAAACCTAGCCAGGAAATGTTTTGGCTTTGGAGTTGGGATCCCTGCTGACCTTATCAGCAGTAGTGCAGTGCTGAGCAGTGGAAGGCTGGGTCATCGCTTTCTAAATGGTTCAAACATCTCTTCCTGACTTCCCGCCATCAGAGTCATGTGGCTGTTTTATCCCAACAGATCTCTGAGCATGTGTTATAGTCCCCATCCCATAGGCATCTTCATGTGTGGGAGAACAATGTATTTGCTAAACATCTTTTTAAAAGCATGAGTGAATGCAGTGTGGTTTCCTTGCCTGGTGCTTGGGGAGAGGGCATGGCAGGTATTTAAACAGTGGGCTAGAGTATATAAGTTAGGAGTCCACCCACAAAGGTGGAGAAGGTAGGAACTTGTCAGTACATGCTGAGGTTTGTTCTAGGTGGGGTTCCCTATAGGAAACATACTCGCTGTGCTCAGATTCAATTTCAGTTCAGTGGGAGCAATGAGAGATGGCCTTACACAGCAAGTTGTAACTTATGGGGAGATGCTACTTTTCCCAATAATGGGTGGACTCCACTTCTATTTATAATTTCCCCCCCAGTTCTCCCTCCCACACGTGCACACAATTGGTTCTGTGGTATGAAGTCAGTGCTTTATGTACCTCTTTAAAAAAAAAAAAAAAAAAATTATGACTGTAGCAGCTGAGGTTTAGCTCACTCTCCAGCAGGCAGCAATTGACTGCAGTATTTGTCACAAGAATGGCTTAAGAGATGCAGTCAAGTTCAAAATAGTATGTTTTTAACCAACCTTCTTTACCTGTGCTATTCACAGCACCCTAGCTTACTGCAGAAATTTGGCAATCCAACTTTCCTTGTCCTGGGTGGCTTTTGTCTTTCTTTCAGTTTGATCAATAGAAATTCCACTTGTCTACTCAGTTTCATTTCCCACTTATCTCTACTGCAGTGTTTGCATTCCAAACAGTGCAGGGGTAAGATTTTTCATTTGTGCGTCGTTTGCACTGGAATTTTAAAGTGAAATAGGACAAAAAAAAGTAGGTTTTTAAAAATCTTTCCTTACCAAAATTGCCTCTTTGATGCAAGTTGAGCTGTGTGTGCCTGTGCACTGATCTCACATTTCTTAGCAAAGTGCTTGGGCATGGCAGGAGTACAATGCCATTGTTTTCTGCTCTTGCAAGGCATACAAAATGGAATGAGTTGTTTTAATTAATTAATTAATTGATTGTGGTACCTATCTTCAAGAAAGGGAAGAAAGTGGATCCAGCAAACTATAGGCCCATCAGCCTGACTTCTATCCCAGGGAAGATCTTAGAAAAGTTTATTAAAGAGGCCATCCTTAATGGACTGGCCAATGCCAACATCCTGAGGGATAGCCAGCACGGGTTTGTCGCGGGTAGGTCTTGCTTGACCAATCTCATTTCCTTCTACAACCAGGTGACCTATCACCTGGACAAGGGAGAAGAGATTGATGTCATATATATTGACTTCAAAAAAAGCCTTCGATCTGGTATCCCATGATCACCTCTTGGTGAAACTGGCCAATTGTCACCTTGGGTCCACCACGATCCACTGGCTGGAAAATTGGCTCCGTGGTCGG
>NW_005842135.1:1241381-1252486 GCF_000455745.1 Alligator sinensis | reverse complement strand
AGAGACTTGGGAGTCATCATTGACCACAAGATGAACATGAGCCTGCAATGTGATGCTGCAGCTAGTAAAGTGACCAAAACTCTGGCTTGCATCCATAGATGCTTCTCAAGCAAATCCCGGGCCGTCATTCTCCCCTTGTACTCGGCCTTGGTGAGGCTGCAGCTGGAGTACTGCATCCAGTTTTGGGCCCCACAATTCGAAAAGGATGTGGAGAAGCTTGAGAGAGTCCAGAGAAGAGCCACGCGCATGATCAGAGGTCAGGGAAGCAGACCCTACGATGACAGGCTGAGAGCCATGGGGCTCTTTAGCCTGGAAAAGCGCAGGCTCAGGGGTGATCTGATGGCCACCTAGAAGTTTATCAGGGGTGACCACCAGTATCTGGGGGCAAGTTTGTTCACCAGAGCGCCCCAAGGGATGACGACTAGGTCGAACGGTCATAAACTACTACAAGACCGTTTCAGGCTGGACATAAGGAAGAATTTCTTTACTGTCCGAGCCCTCAAGGTCTGGAACAGCCTGCCACCAGAGGTGGTTCAAGCGCCTATATTGAACACCTTCAAGAGCAAACTGGATGCTTATCTTGCTAGGATCCTATGACCCCAGCTGACTTCCTGCCCTTTGGGCAGGGGGCTGGACTCGATGATCTTCCGAGGTCCCTTCCAGCCCTAATGTCTATGAAATTAGCTTATGGTCCCTAATAATTGAGCTGATGGAGGCCAATTGCACTAACATCCTCCCTTGGAGGATCTGTACCCTAAACTCAGTTCAACACTGAAGGGACAGAAAAGTACATTCTCTTAATGCCACATGAAATTGGTACTGAGGCCTGACTTTGCACTGCACTGCACGTTGAAACCAGCAGGCACTCACCCAGCAAAAAACGCACAAAATGGCCCTGCTCACTCACCCCTATTCTTACAGTGTGATTAGCCCTCAACTGAAAGGAAGTATTATCAATTGGAAAAAGACAAGCACTGGAAAAAAGGGGTGTCTTAAGTTTGTTTCTCTCATAGTAGTTTCGTGTGTGTGTGTGTGTGTGTGTGTGTGTGTGAGTGAATTTCATAATCAACACAAAACCAATCGGCACCTCTTTGATTTTTAAGAGGATGAAACATCAGCTGCT
Source organism: Alligator sinensis (assembly GCF_000455745.1). Lineage (NCBI taxonomy): Eukaryota > Metazoa > Chordata > Crocodylia > Alligatoridae > Alligator > Alligator sinensis. The sequence goes on along the minus strand of NW_005842135.1, from coordinate 1,251,363 downwards.
GACACTGAAACACTGCTTTGGGTGAGGATAGTCTAGTCACAGACAGCACACTGGTTGGTAACCTCAGATGACTCCAGCGGTCTTGACACTTGTAGAAGACCGGAGCACAGTGTTCCTCTATAGGAAAAGCCATGGGAAGTAGAGATGTTGGATCCCGTGCAAGACAAAACAAGTGGGAACAGCTCTTGGATTAACCTGTTCTTCTACCCCAAGCCCTCAGTTTTAGAGGTTTTGACATATAAAATGAAAGAGAATAAGGGGGAGGGGAGAAAGGACTAAACTATTTGTTGGAATTTTTAAAATGGGGGAAAAAGTTCCTGCTTTTTTACAGAGCAGCAAGTGGGCTGTTTCCTTCCATACCTTGTAAAGGTTTGAAGGAAGGGGACATCACTAGGGGAAATGGGGCCCTAGAAGGAATATGGCATGCTTGAACTCCCATTTTAGTCCATAGGAATGAGGATTGAAGGGCTGAGCCTTAAGTAACCCATGCTTATGAGGTCTGCTGTGGCTGTGTCTTGTTAGTGTTAAGTTTGAGTGAAAAATACATTCCTCCTCGCTGCTGTCATAGGCCACCATATTCAGGAAGAAGCTGCCTTCCCAGAGCCCCCCACAGGATGGCTTTTGTTCTGTTAGCATGCCATATCCTGAAATACTTACCAAGAGCATGACAGTGATTTTAATTGCACATGTTCATTCAAAATAAATAGCACTTATTTTTTTTATCCTGATATTTTCATTAAATAAATGAAAGGACACTATCAGAAGAAACTTACAAAAAGTACTATGTGCAATAGGAACATTTCCAGGATTCCCTCTGCATTACAGTAGAAAGTGTTTTTTAAGTGTATTCCTCTAGGGAGTTTGCAACCCAAACAGTACAATTTCATACCAGTGTGGGAGAATCCAAAAGTGAAACTGATAGTAAACCAAAGGGGAGCAGATTAATCTTTCTGTACTCAAATAAAATTTGGAAGGTAACTTTAATCACAGGGGTGTTTTAACACAGTGAAGGGTGTTAATAGCACAGGTTAGGGGAACTTCTTTGTGGGCTTATGGACTTTTTAATAAATAAGAGCTTTGCCTCACCCTGTATGGTGAGGTGTCAAGTCAAAAAAAAAACAACAAAACAAAACAAAACAACAAAGCAACAACCCTTCAAAGCTCCACTTGGCTAATAGTCCCACAGGCAAGTGTGGTTAAGGCACTCCAGTTTTTGTAGCTGTAGCACACAAGGGAGTGATGTAGCTGGCATAGCAACTGGCTGCACATTTGACTCCCTGTTGCTGTTGACCAGGTGCCCATTCAGAGTTGGGTCAACTCCGGACAGTCTGGCTTGAATCACAAGCAAAGTGCAAGTCCGTGCCTCTGGAGCTGTAGCAAGATGTCTTAACTGGTCTTTCACTGTTGCCCATCCTACCAACTTCCCATGCCTCCACTACTTAATGGGAGAATGCTGCAAAGCAGGCTTGTCCAACATATGGCCCGCGGGCCACCATGCGGCCCTCCAAGCTGTTTCCTGAGGCCCGAGGTGCTGCGACGGGAAACAAAAATAAACACTGTACTTTTGTTTTGGGGGTGGTGATACCGCTTCCTGTGAGGTCTTTGAATATGGCTCGCCAGCCCACTGGGTGATAAAAAGTTCATGATTCGGCCCCACATTCAAAAAGGTTGGACACCCCTGCTGTAAAGGATTCAGTCTTCAGGGTTTATGCCCTTTCCAACGAGGTGCACAGGCCAAGAAGAAGTGCAAACCGAAGGAGTGGTGTTCTTCCTTTGTGTGGGGTTGTTGCTCAGGTAGGGCCCTGCAGATCTGAGAGGAAGTAGCGTTCCCCAATGGGAAGCCTGCAGTGTAGAAGATAGTTGACTTCGTGAGAATCCTCTCGCACGTCTCCCTTGGGCATCCGCCTGGGTTTTCCTCATAAAAAATTCCCCAGCTTAGTGCGACTTTTAGGCCCCTGGAGCTGTGATTTGGCCTAATGGTGCTGGGAGCAATCAAAGAGTAAAGGTTATATATGTTTTACCATTTTAGCAGGAGATAAAGCAAGTTGTCCCCAGCACGGGGGAATTTGTGTCAATTTGAGGTGGGAGTGGATGAGGACAACAAGATCAGTTATAGGAAATAAGCTAGGCTGTAAGTACAAAAGAGACCACACCTAAGAAAATGGTGGGGAGGGTCAGGAGTAGATGCAGTTTTGCTGTACATGATGCTGCAGGTGACTCGTGCTTTCCCATGCAAATGCCTACAGTGGTTAGTAGTTTGATCCGATTCTCACAGAAGCTTTAGCTCTACAATAGAAGGACATGGTCACACAGCAAAGTAAAAGCAAAGTTCAGATTGTCTTGCCAATCTGTTTTTGACAGCACCTGGGACCACTAAACTAATCTTTTAAATCTCTTTGGCTTTTTGATGGCAGTGATGTGTATTTAGACTTTTACTGCCCTGTGCTGTCTGGCCAGTGGAACCAGTCTTAATCCATTTCACTTCCTGGTTCTCAGTATGTGATGCAATAAATTCTATTCCCCCACAAAAGGGAACTGCAGGTTTAAATTAGTTTGATGAAAGCATTTGTTTGCCTGGGACCTTGCCATTAGAATCCTTCAGCTTACTTTGAAATGTGTATGACGTACAGAAAGACTTCGTAGGGCTGGCTTCCTATATAAGTATACTCCCTAAAATGAAGTGAGGCACCTTCCTACCTGTCAGAACCTCCATTGATTATCCTGCTCATCCCTGACCAGAGCGTGGTAGTCTCCCAGATGTCTCTTCGGGGAGCTCTGTCTTACAGTGCTTCTAACTTGGCCTTCTGCATCATTTTTAAGAGGTTACCTATGGTGTTTGCATGGAGTGGGCATGTCTTGAATTAAACTGACGCCCCTCTATTTATCACACGCTTTAAGCCGTGCTTATGCTTCTGTCTGAGGGTGAGCCAGGAGAGGGGCAATCTTATTCTGCTGAAAATGTTTTTTGGGGGGGGGGGTTTCCAACTTTATATGTAAGAGTTTGAACAAAACACAAGGTGGAACTGTCTGTGGAGCAGACACCTTATGATGCAGTGGGTAGACTGCAAGTAGTTGCAGATGCAAACCCAAGGGGAGCTTGGTTGCCTTCAATACATTAATCTTTTTTGTTTCTCTCCTGTTCTTTTTTCCTCTGTGTTGCACCACTATGGAATTATTTGCAGAATGGTACTCATGTGGGATTGACAAACAAATAAAAAACTGTAATTGATACTGTGCAGGATGTTACTCCAATCAGTTTTATTTTGCTTTATATATATTTTTCCTGGTATCCTGTACATTGCAGTGGGTGTGAAGATAGTATTTTAATATTTGTACAAAGTTTAATTTAATTTTAATTGTTCTATGTATATAACTGCATTTCTAAATTAAAAAAGTTCTTTTGAAGTGAATCTGTGATGGTCTTGTGTGGGGTTTTTTAAACAAAAAAGAACAACACAGTGTCCCTTGTTCTGGTGCTACTTTTCTGGAGGGGAGACACCAGCAAGTTGAAAGATACTGGAAAGAGATTCAGAAATACAGGACAGAATACCAGGGGACAGACGGGCAGGTCTGAGTCCCGGACAGGGCGTGCTGAAATCCTCCTGTGGAATATATAGGATTCAAGTCCAGCTCTGCCCTGTTCTGGTTTTTTTTCTGGGCAGAGCAGGTGTTCTGGGGTGTGAGCACGTGCAAACTCTCAAGCCACCACTCTGTTGGAACTCATGTGTCCTTCGTCCTCCTCTCTTGATCGCCCTCCATGTCTTGATGTTCAGGTTCTCTTGGGGAGGTTTGATGACCTCTCACGGCAAAAGCCTATTTACTGGACCGCCTGTTCTTTTGCATAGCTCCACCTCCTTTACACCCTGCTCCTTTCCCCTCTAGTCTGTGGTGGATGATTCGCACCGGTCTCACGTTCGCATTTCTACTTTAAGCCTCTGTGGGCCTCCTTTGTATTTCTCGAGTTGTTTGACCTCCCTCGTTCCTTATTTCACAGCACAAATATCCCCACATTGTCATTCCTTATCTCTCAGAGCATTCACAAGCATAATATGAATTCACTTCTTATTTCTTAAGCAGTTATATAAACTCATCTGGAATATCCATAAATCAGTGAAGTTCTTATTCCTTAATTAATCCTGTAAATTCATTCAAGATGTCCATAAATCAATTCAACTCTTATTTCTTAATTAATTCTGTAAATTCATTTGAGGTGTCCATAAATTAATTAATTCCTTATTTCTTACCTAATTCTATGAATTCATTCAAAATGTCCATAAATCAATGTACTTCTTATTCCTTATTTAATCCTATAAAGTCATTTGCAGTGTCCATGAATTAATTCTTTTCTCATTTCTCAACATATATCCACAAGTACACCCACTTCATATCTCTTGATCAGCGCCCATAAATTAAGTCTTTCCTGAATTTCCCCAAATCCATCCCCTGATGAACTCACACCCTTCCCGCTCAGGAATGTGGTTCCACCTTATATCTATGACTGCAGGGCCTTCACTCGTCACATCTGGGGCACAGCCCTTATCTCTGCCTTCCCCCAGTGCTCTTGGCCCAGCCCTAGTCCAGCAGCCCACTTTACTCAGCTCTCTTCCCTTGCCTCCAGTTGGGTTCTCCGAGTCCCGGTTGTGCTCCTCCAGAGCTCTTCGGTTTGGCCATCTGGACGTCGGGATCCCGTTTATCCATGTGGTTCCTACAGTTCCCTGCCTCCGCTGTACTTTCTCCTCTCCAGGGGAAGGCTGAATGCCAGTTCACCTTCTAGCTCTGCCTTTTGCCATGTAGCTGGCACTGTAGGCCAATGAGGGTGGACTCCCTCTGGCATGTGACCATGTGCCCTTGAAGATCTATTCCCACTCTGGGGCTTGTTCATGGACCCTTTTCCCTGGTACACTGGCAGCCATGTGATTCTCCCAGACTTGCTTAGGTAAGTTCCCTCCTGGTGTGGCTGGCTTCTGTTGTCTGTAGTAGGGGCTGGTGACAAGCCCCTGCTATGTGGGGTTTGTGGTCCAGGGAGATCATAGGAATTAGAGATTGGCAAGGAATGCTGGGAAGGGGACTGGTGGTATATAAGCCTCTAGTTTCTGGTTGGCAGTGACTTTAGAGAAGGAATAATGGTTCTTTGTCTTTGAGTGAACTGCGCTGAAAGCCAGGAGGACAGAGAATGGAAGGTTGGAAAGGGAAAGGGATTTGCATTTTGAAACTGCTGTTGGGATCCCCTTGGGCAAGGCACCTTGGGGATCTGGAGCAGACACTTGCTGCGGGGTTTTTTTTGGGGGGTTGGGGTTTTTTGTGGGTGTTTTTTTGTTTTTCTGGAGAGCCAAGACCACAAGTCCCAGCAGAAAGCTCTTTGTTGTGTATTAAATAGTGAAATCACCTGGTCTCGGCCAAAGTGAAACCAAATATTTAGGAGCTTTTGTTGGAGTCTTTCTACTTGCTTGTCTTGACTTTCTCTTATCCCAAAAAAAGGAGAAGAGACATTTTGGTTTAGGTGGAAGGGCAAAACTACTGACCAGTCATTGGCAGTGCAATCCCTTGATTCAAGGATGATCTCTACCACAACTCATTGATGGGTCTTGAGGTGGCTTAAGAGTTCAATTCTTGAGCCATAGATCCATCTGCAGAAGATGAAGGTCTTTCTGCCGGGGGGAGTAGGCTGCAGGCTGGGAGTCCTCTCCTTTTCCTTCCTCCACTCTTTCTTCTCTGCTTCAAGGGCAAGATGCTTTACCTTAAAATGGGCTGCTACTTGGTTGAGGTTGTGGTGCTATTAGAATCAGTTGATAGCCATGCCTTCCAACTCTTGATGTCAACTTCAGTTCTCTTGAGGTATGCCTTCAATGTGTCTGTGTAACATTTCCTCTAGCCGCTGCAAGATTTCAGGCCATTACTAAACTAGGAGTAGGGCACTTTTTTGGGGAGTTAAGAGTCGAGCATCCAACCACAATGTCTGGTCCAGCAAAGTTTGTGTTCAAGGATCACTTGACTCGATGCTGGTAAATACTCACTTCAGCAAGGATGCTGTTTGTGCAGCAATCTTCTTATTGATGTAGGGGATTTTCTGGAGGCATTGTTGGTGATACCTCTCCAGGCTGTTTAGATGTTGATGGTAGGTCACCCACATTTCACATCCATGGAGGAGAGTGGCAACTGATAACTATGTAGACCTGAATCTTAGCGTCTTCCCAGACTTCGCAATGAGTAAAGACACACCCCAATGCATTTTCAAAAGGAGGCACTTGCACAGCTTGCTCTCTTCTTCAAAGTTCACTCTCTGAGAGAGGTGGCTACTGAAGTAGGGGAAGTGCTTGATTGACTACCTCCACCCATGATGGTAATATGAGGAGGAGGTTCACATTCATGGCACAGGGCAGGCTGATTAGAGCACTTGAGTCTTCTTAATGTTGAGAGAGGGGTCCAAAATTCAGTAGGTTCCTCCAGAGAGATCCAGCAGAGTCTGGAAGTTTTCCTCACTTTGCGCAAGGATGGCTAAGTCAGCGTATTGAAGGTCAGGGATAGTTGTTTTGAGTACTTGGGTCTTTGAGTGAAAATGTCTCAGATTGACGACCCCTCCATCCATTCGGTATTTGATGTGAATTCCAGAAGGAAGGCAGTCCTTAATGAGAACCAGGATGACTGTCAAATAGAGACCAGAGTTGGGGCAATGACACATCCTTGCTTGACCCCAGTTCAGATGACAAACAGATCTGTCTCTGATCTGCTACATAGAATGGTCATAGTCATCTGGTCATGGAGAAGCCTTAGGACCTTGATGTATACTTTTCAGGACATCTAAATTTGGCCAGTACTTTCTGCAGAGCTTTGCAGTTGATGGAAACAAAGGCTTTAGTAAGGTCAATGTAGGTCCTGTGTTCCCAACACTTTTCTTGCATCTGGCAGGCTACAAAGTTCATGTCAGTTGCCTCAAAGGGTGGTCTGAAACCATGGTGAGATTCTAGCAGGACTTCCTCAGCAAGGGGGAGAAGATGGGTCAAAAGAATGCGGATGAAGATTTTCCCTGCTGCGGAAAGGAGGGCAATACCTTTAGTTTCCACACACAGACGCATCTCCTCTCTTGAAGATAGTCATGATGTTGACATTCCTCAGGTCCCCTAGCAATATCTGCATTATCCCAAATTCAGATAAATTTGTGGAGTCTCAGTACCAGTTCCTCACCACAGGTCAGCAAATTCACCAATCTCAGCAGGTATGCCATCTAGTCCAGTAGCCTTGTTGTTTTTTCTTTGATGACATGCTGGACTTCTTCTAGAGTAGGAGGGTTGACACTTTTAGAGCAGCATCTTTCACAGCTGACTCAGTTCAGGAGTGCCTCAAAGTATCTTTACTAATCAGCAAGAGGAAGCTGCAGCAGTGAGCATATTCTAATGCTGAGATGTTTTCACAGGTTTTTCCTGAACTTCCCTGATCCTGAGAAGAAACAATCACAGATGAAAATGCGACTCAAAACCAAACTGAATATATATGCAAGCTAACTTTGGGCAGCTGCTGCTTCAGACCACTGAGGCGTCTGTTAGTCTGGGAATGAATTGAGACACTTCAAATCTGCAAATATTAATAGAGTTAACAGGAACCATCAACTTTCCTCCAAAAATCTTGTTAGGGTAGGTTGAGTTCCTGCACCCTCTATTCAAAGCTAAATAAGAGACAAACATGAGTGTCACAACCCAATGATTTTAGTGCCTCGGCACGGTGGAATTTTCCCACCACATGAGAGTCTCTGTGCACAGCAAAGGTTTTCTGTTACAATAGAAACCTCCAGGGCAGGAGAGTCCCTGCCATTCGTATGCAAATTTGTGTCCCACTACTGGCCAGTTCTAAATTATTCCTACGTGGCGGCTAGCGATTGGCTTGTTAGCCGTATAAAATTCTGTGTGACTTCCGCCCAAGTTGGAGAACTTTGAGCACGCTGCAGAGTGACTTTGAAGATTCCTGACTCGTGGCTGAGCTGATCGATAGCCTGATCAACTATCGATTTTTCTCCCCGTCGCCGAGCGCCATCCCTCAACGTAACCTTTTTCCTGCATGCCTAGTTCGTTTACGGATTCGCTGGCCTGAGTCTTGCCAGCTGGAGCAACTCGTATAATTATTTAAGCGACCGGACCACCTGTGTCGCGGCTACTAGCGGCGTAAGTAAAGCCTTTTTATAACCAATACGTTTTGTCTGCCTCTCCATTCACCAGCCCACCCAATAACCGAGCAATTTCTAGATCACCTCAAGTCGGCTCCGGCCGTCTGATACAATGAGGAGAAAGACAAATTCAGAAACCATAGGGAAATGGAAACCCTAATAACTCAACCCAGTCAACACCACTGCATAAGCACCCTGTTTGTCTTCCCTTCTGTCAACAGGATCTGTTTTCCAGGAAGTGACTCACTAATTTGTTGCTTTGTGCTGGCCCAGTGTAGGACGCAATAACTCCTGTCCTGGATCTTCTGAAGAAGCTCTGAACATGGAAGAATCCCTCGCTGGGGTGTTACAGATACTCTCGCTGTGGCGCTCTGTCAGAGCAGAAGGCTCTCGCCAGCCCAGATGTTGCTGTCTGGTCCTACCCCTATGGTGGCATGGTACAAGGACATTGCTTTTAAAAAGGAAATGAAATAGTAGCACAACACGCAGGAATTATTCTAGCTATATTGTTTTGTTCAATCCAGTCATTTGAATTTGGCTTTCTGGCAACTTTCCCTCCAGGTGATAATTTGGGAAGGATTAAGTGGAAAGCAGAAATGGCATCTCTGCCTTGCTTGATGAAATGCATTTCCCATTTGTATGTAAACATGATTTCCAGACACTAGGCTAGACTTGGAAGACTGCTGCTCTGAGAGCTCAGGCTCCTACTTCCAGTTGCCTGGCATGTGTGGGCACTCTGATGGCAGACAGGTGGTGTGGGGGTCGATGGCTTCTGGGAACAGATATATTTTTATAGCCTTTTGTTTTGCACCGGGCTTCAATTTCCTGCAGCTAGCAGCAGCCCTGGCAGCCAGGGATATGTATTTTTCTTCTGCAGCTTTTATCTGTTAAATGTATTGGAAACAATTTGTCATTCTGGGTTTGTGCCTATAGTGAGCAATGACCGAGTCTGTGCAAAAGGAGCACAGAGCTGCTCTGCAGTGGGAGGGGAGAGGCCTCAAACACCAAGGCTCCTCAGTCCAAAGGGAGAAGCCAGTTCATGAAAGAAGAGTTCAGTTCTCAGAGATGCAGAGGGACAGCTAGACATCAAACCACCCTGCCAGGCAGCTGGTTTGGGGACAGGCCCTTGTAAGAGAGAACAGACAATCCCTGTCCTCCCCCAGGCACCCAGCAAAGGGTTGCAGTGTGCAACCCAAATCTTGAACAGGATGTTCTGGTGTGTGTGTGGAATATAAAACCCTTGGCATGCCAGCTCCACTATAAACCACATGCTTTAATCCTGTCACAGTGCACATCTAACAGCCTTCCTTCACTAGCCTGGTTGAGCACAGCCACTGTGGAGTTACAGCCCTCCACCAGGATTTCAGCTCCTTTCAGATTATTTTCCAGTGAGCCACTGCTTTCCCACTGCCTGGAATCTCCCCAAGATGCTCAGTTCCCTCCTACTTGTCATGACCCAAAGGCATGATTTTGTGTGTGCTTCGGCACCAGAATTATCCCCGCCAAGTTGCAGCTTCATTGCATGGGAGAGTTTCCTGTTACAGAGGAGAACCCCGGTGCAGGGACGAGTTTCCCGCCTATTTGCAGCTTCTTTTGCAGAGTGCATTGCTCAAGTTGCAAGAGAAATGCATGGTGCAAAAGAGTTTCCGCCACCAGTATGCAAATTTGTTCCCCGCTATTGGCTAGTTTTAAATTATTCCCACGTGGCAGCTAACGATTGGCCTGTTAGCCGTATAAGAGGCTTGAGCAGTTTCTGCCCAAGCCGAAGAGGACTCCACATCCATCTCGTGGGGACTCTGGATACACGGCAGGGTAATAGAGACTCTG
>NW_005842135.1:1236703-1238635 GCF_000455745.1 Alligator sinensis | reverse complement strand
CCACGTGGCGGCTAACGATTGGCCTGTTAGCCGTATAAGAGGCTTGAGCAGTTTCCGCCCAAGCCGAAGAGGACTCCACATCCATCTCGTGGGGACTCTGGATACACGGCAGGGTAATAGAGACTCTGTGTGAGATTCAGAGGAGTTTGGCAACCTGATCCATCGCCCACCTTTTCCCGTCTTCGAGTGCAAATTTTATAAGACGTATCTCCGATTCCAATTTTGGTGGCGCGTTCACCCAGAGCATCCGGAGCTCTGTTCCGTGGAGCCTAGCAAACTCCACGCGACCGTCCGTGTTGTCTGTGTCTGTAACCGCAACTCAAGCAAGTTTTCCAGCCTACACCACTGCCATCTCGGTGTAAGTAAACAATCTTTAAAACTACTGCTAAGCGTTTGTGCCTAATTCCAGCTCGTCGCCCTCCCTCTCCGACCCCGCGTGCCCGGGCTGCTGGCCGCGTGCCCGCGTGCAGCACAAAAAAGGGCTCGGGTCGCTCCTGGCCTGCACACTACTATGTGACCTACCTTGGGGCTGTCACAAGACATGGAGCCCACACACATGCTCTCCTACACACCTAGCTGGGGCTAGTGGTTTGGTGTGTTAAGGAGGGAGTTTAGCACAGGATTTGCTTTGTTAGGAGGACTGCCTGTTAATGGAAGCCTTCCAGTGCAATGCCCAGGGGAGCAGCATGAGGGTTTTATCACTGGAGAGCAGGGGATGAATCTGTCACTGGAATTCACCATCACCAACCATGCCTAGCTGGGAACTGTGTTCAGCAAAAGTCATTGTCACACGTTAATGTGATTTCTGTCAGTGCTGAACCAATGTGCCTAGAGGGGACCACACAGGCCTCTTTATCTTCCATTTCCTTTCATTTTGGAATGACATTTACTATCATTCCTGACTGTTAAAATGTACAAGCTTACCAACAAACTGTAAAACCAAAGCAGGGGCTGCAGAGCCCAGGCAGCACCCACCTGTACACAGGAGCTCAGCACCAGGCTCTGAGGCATGAAAGACCAGGATTTCACCTACTATGACAAACCAAAGTGACCTGGTCTATGCAAGGTTCAGACTATGCTTTGTCAAAACAGGCAGTCTCCAAGCAGATGGCCTGGAGCTCCATATCTAACAAACCCTGGGATATTTAACTAGAGCACAAAGGGCAACGAGTTGTTCCACAAGGACAGTGTTCAGGGGCTTAAGATGCTCAGGTTCATTGTCTCCTTGTACCCTCTCCTCCAAGCCCCCTTGGGAGTTTTCAGTTCACTTGTTTCATCTTGCACGTGCATTATAACCTGTCTGGGGAGCACAATGAAAGCTCCTAGGTATAATAATGATAATAACAACAACGATAAAGGACTGTGGCTATGTCTATACACAGCAGCCTCTGCTGATGACAGAGTGCACCCTGGGAAGGCATCTGGTGCCGAAGTGATAACAGAAACTGGCAGAAGGTATGGAAGTGCTTGTCAGATGCCAGGCAATGGCAGAAACCTTAGTCCACTTGGCAGACTTTGCTCCCACAAAGGGCCTTTGAGTGTGTGCTCAACATTTGGCAGCAATCTGCAGTGTAGACCTGGCCTGTGACTCCATCCATGGTACCGGAGCTGGATTCTGGGTGTGGAATTCCATTTGCCATGACAAGGCCTCGGTCCAGTGTGAAACTCCTTAGCACCTTGGGGTGCATTTATATACTTAGGCACACGTGTGCTTGCAGCAGCTCAGATAGGAGTGGCACAAATTTGAGCCAGGGATTTTTGCCTCAGTGCACATGCCTGGACATGCACTTTGGTGTGGGGCAAATTGTGCTACTTTGGGCAAAATAACCCTGCCCAACTCCTCTTGCATCTTCAGCCATGGGGAGCTAGAGCTTGGGGCCAGCACCTGTGCTGGCCCCAGCAGTATAAAATGCTGCCCTGGCAAGCCGCTCA
>NW_005842135.1:1219780-1236435 GCF_000455745.1 Alligator sinensis | reverse complement strand
CAGAGGCATCTGCACCTCTGGGCCAGCTGCCAGTGGGCTACGGCTGCACAGCTAGCCTTTGTGTGGCACTACTGCCATGTGTGCCACCACCCTGCCATCTGGGCAGCTATCGCCCAGAAGATGTTCTCAGTGTGGTAGCCTGCTATGAACTGTCAAAGCATGTCCTCCTGGCTCCAAATGGCCAGGAGGTCAAACACCTCCAGTTGGGTCCCAGGTGCCAGCTCTAAGCAGGCTTCTCTGCTTGGGTCCTGCCACCTGCCTCACTAGCAGGAATTCTGGTGTTCCCGGTTTAAAAACTGCAAAATCTCTGACAGAAAAATCCCAAATTCATTCTTTAAGATACCCCAAAATCCATGTTCTTCCACAATTAGAACAAAAGACCAATATATATCTATATCTATATGAGTATATATATATATATAGAGAGAGAGAGAGAGAGATCCATTGGGCAATGTTTTATTGCTATATTTACAATGTTAAGTAATTTGGCAGCCTACCAGCATCTCTATCTTCAGAATAAAATGAATTCTAAATATATGTTTTGATGTTTGCTTTTGGTTTTCTTATCACACAATGGGTGTGTGATGGGGGGATGTGGGGTTTGCAGGAGGGGTGTGGGTCGGTGTGGGAGAATTGTGGGAGGACTGTGTGTGGTGGCTGATCAGGAGGGGTGGGTCCTCTGCCCTGCACAGGGCGCAGCCCCTCCACACAGCACTTGGACTGTTACCCTTGTAGAGCCCCAGCACCCCCTCAGAACCCCAGCTTACCCCACAGGGCCCACAGCTCAACCCTGCAGCAGTGGCCATGGGGTGCTCAGAGCTTGCTGTTGTCAGAGCTCCCCCACGGTGCAGCGTGGCCCCAGTCACCTCCGAGCTGGTACTGCCTGTGCAGCCTGGCTTGGTGCAGTACCATGCGAGGTCATGCACCTTTCTGCAGCCCCAGACCGCTTGTGCTGTAACCTGGGGACCAGCACCGCTCGCGGGGATTGTGTCATGTCATGTCGTGGTGAGCCAGGGCCTGCCTCCACAGAACCAGCCTGGCCTGGCAGTGCATGGGGTCTGTGCATGTAGGACCTGGCCCGACACAAGACATGGTCCCTGCAAGTGGCGCCGGCCCCAAGTTAACAGTGCAAGTGGCCCAGGGTTGCAGAAAGACGCACAGTGCCACGCTGAGCCGGGCTGCACCTGTGACAAGCGGCACAGGTGGTGCTGGCTCTGAGGCAATTGGGGCCGCGCCATGCCATGGGGGGGCTCCAACAGCAGTGGACCCACTTCCCCTGACCAGGCCCCCCCATCCACACACAACTCATCCCCACAGTCCCCCCACACAAGCAGAGCCCTCCCCCACACCCATAGCCCCACTCCAGTGCCTGAGTCCCGATGCTTGCTGCACTTCTGCTTGCCCCAGCACACTAAGGGTGTGTGCTCCATGTGCTGGGGCAGCAGAAGCACATAGGGACCCTCTGGGCAGAAACCAGAGCATCTCTCTGAAGGACCAGCTTCCCAGTTCCTGGACCATGCCCTGGCCCACATTTTTCCCCTGAGTTTTTTTGTTACCTGGATATCCGGGTATCAAGTGTTGAGCTCACACTGCAAATATGCAGGAAAAGGAACATTTTTTTGTTCACAGTGTGCCTCTTGCAACATCTCAAACTGGTCTGGGATGCTGCAAGAGGCACGTGCACATTCGTCTGGATGCGCCCTTTGAGTTCTCTTCTCACCATTCCTCTGACCTGAAGCCACCCTTTAGAAAATGCCAGCTCTGAGGTTTCACTCATTTCTTGACTGGAAAAAAACACCCCAACAGAGCTATTTTTCTGTTGCAAAGAATTCAAAAAGACCACAACAGGTCAGAATATTTTTGGCACTATGCAGTCCTATTAGAAAATGCAGGGTTTATGTTGTGAATCCTGTGTAGGTATTTGCACACCTATAAATGATAATCATGTGTGGCATCCTTAAAAGGAGCTCATGATATCCAAGTACTGAATCACTACTCTAGTCTCTGGTAATCTCTCACACACCCATGCACACACCACACACCCTGATGACAGGGGAAGGTACTAAGTCGAAGGTGAAGTAGGGATGGTGTAGTTCTTCCACACTACTGGGGGCTTATCAGCTCTGCTTGGCAAGCTTTGTTTCCATAGTAACAAGCAGGGCAAGGTTCCCAGCCCATGGATCTGATTTCTGAAGTGCTGTGTGGGTGACCACCTTCGCATGAGAAAAGCAGATCAGAGATGGGGTGACTATGCAAAAGGAAGGGTGACATGCTGTGTAGGCTATGAGTCAAGAGGCTTAGAGAGAGGCCATCAATTCACCTGCTGCTAGAAAGCCAGACAGAGCCAGCCAGTCTAGAAGAAGCATCCAAGGGCCCTGGTGCTGCCTAAAAATACCAGCAGGCAAGCAGTCTTAGGAGCAAAATGCTGCTGGGAGAAGGGTATGGAGTAGGGCTGTGCGAAACACCATCATTTTGTTTTGATGTCCGGTTCGCCATTTCAAAGGGACAGTGTTTCGTTTCATCGTTTTGTTTCATTTCAAAGCACTGTCTCATTTCATTTCATCGAAACTGTTTCTGTTTCGACATTTCACCCATAGGCTATAATGGGGAATCATGAAAATGCCTTAAATTTTGCCATTTTTTGCCTTATTCAGATACAAATTGCAGGGATGGTAGCTCCTTCTGATGGCATGCCAAGTTTAAGGAGATATGTGCAGAGGTTTCTCGGAAACTGCACCTCAAAATTTTGAAAGCAAAACTTGTCGGCAGTGGCAGCCTTCTGGCATCTGACACACAGAGGGCTGTGGGGCTGTGCTTGGACTTCTCCCAGGGATGCGGACCCCCGGATCTGCACCAGATGATGAGGCTGAGGCTGCTGCTGCTGCCTGAGACCAGTGCTGGGCACAGCCCGCACCCAGCTCCGGGAAAGACAGATGCTGCTGCTGGCCTCAGGTGACAGCAACAGCCTCCTGTCATCCAGGTGCCTGCAGATCCAGGTGCCTGCACACCTGGAAGGAGTCCGGCACAGGCCAGCAGCCCTCCTGGAGGTGCAGGCCCCCAAATCTGCGCCAGATGACAGGAAGCTGCTGTCTGGGACCGGTGCTGGGCACAGCCCGTGCTCAGCACGGCTCCATGGAGCTCAGCCCCAGCTCTGCCCGCCTCCCACCACTGAGCTGAGCTCCACGGGGCTGTGAGGTGCCAGCTCTGAGCTGACTCCTCTGCCTGGGTCTTTCAAAATGTTTTGAATGCCATCATTTCATTTCAAAGCTGTTTCAGTGCTTTTTGTTTCATTTCTATTTCACTGTTTCGAGCTCAAAACATGTCGAAACATCTTCGAAATGAAACACGTGGCAAAATTTCGCACAGTCCTAGTATGGAGCCACCTAACATGCCCCATAGATCAGAGGTGGCCAATCTGTGGCATGTTTGCCACAAGTGGCATGGGCAGCCTCTGTGTGAGGCACATAGAAGACAGGGAAGGACCAGGAAGCAGACAGCAGAGCAGCAGATCAGGCAGGGAGTACAGGTCAGGTGGGGAGCAGAAAGCAGAGCAGCAGATTGGGCGGGGGGGGGGGATAAAAAGGAGAGCAGGAGATTGGGCGGGGGGGGGGGATTGGAGTGACACTTAGGGGTGGGGGTGCAGGGCTAATTTGTGGCACCCTTACCACAAAAGCTGGCCCCAGCTGCCATAGCTTATTGGAAACTGAGTGGAGCTTGATGAAACTGTGGGCAGCAAAGGAGCTCTGAGCTCTTTCCCCACTGCCATCAGTTAAGATTTCTAGGCCATAAATATAGGCAAATCTACTTCTCTTGCACTGAAGTCAGTTGCCCAACACCCTCCCCCTGAGCAGTTATCTACAACTGAATCCCTTAATGTCTGTGTGGACAACAAAAGGGTCAAAAGGGAGGGCTGGTTTCAGGGCCAGCCTTTCTTTTAAGTGCAAATTGGAGTCTGTGAAACTTGCCCTCCAGGAATGAGCTGGGTTGAGAAAAAGCTGTTGTTTCCAGCAGAAACAGGGTCAGTCAGTCGGGCACAGCCAGTGTTTCCAGTTCCCCTGTGTGATGAAGGCTGCATGCACAGCCTGGGCCTGAAAGGTAGGATTTTCCCTTAAAGGCACTCAGTTCACTGCTCAGTTTTTGGAGCCAAGTATTAACGCAGGTAAACCTAAATCATGGAAACAGCTTGGAGGTGAGGGATGAACACTGTAAATCCAGGAAAGCAAAATCGATTTCAGAGAGTTCAGACTGGCACTCAGCCTGTCCTAACTGATGACTTGATATGAGCCAAAAGTGGAACCCTTGAATTTGAGGAACAAGAATAGAAGGGCTAGGTTGGCAGGTTCACTTCTTATCATGCCCCTGCAGTTTGGGTTCCGTGTTTGATCTCAGACGGGAAGAGATGCATTTCCCTATTGTGGTTTGGATGTGACAGTGTATTTGCAAAAACAACTGTTCTCTGTTCCCCTGAGTTGGCTGCCCAGGATGGCAGGCACTTCACAATAACAGCTGCTCTCAAGAGATTTACAACCGGAGCTGAGATCTCAGAAGGATGGTTTCAGAGATTTCAGCCTCTTCCTGTATTCCTTCCTAAACCTCTGTATCCAAATAATTGCTTCCTCAGGCAAACTGTAAAAGGAATCATTCTCCTTATTAATAAAGAACACTTTGCATTTCTCTAGTGCCTTCCACTCCAGTGTCTTCAAGAGCTTTACAAATAGTCATGAATTAATTTTTGCAACATTCCATTGGGAAAACCAGGACTATCTCTGTTTTACAGATGGGAAAGCAAGGGCCAGAAAGGTTAACCGACTTGCTCCATCACACAAGAAGTCTATGGCATAGCCAAAAACAAAATCCAATTCTTCTGATTCCTGGCCTACAGCTGTATTCATTTTCCTCGTTCTGCCTTTACCTGTGACATCCTCTGCTACATAACACACATATGACAAATCAGCATTATAATGTACAAGTGGAGTTCCTATACATTTAATGAAGGCCTAACTCCAAGCACATCCAGAGATGGCAATTGGATATATTGACTCCTACTCACAGTGGAAGTGGGATAACGAATGCCACATCTAGCCCAGAACAGCTGCCAAATCAGTACTGTGCAATCCTGCCTCTTAGTTTGAATGAGCCTCTCCCAGGCTATTGTGAGGCCATTTACAGTCTCCTGAGCAGAAAAGAAAAAATATCCTTCTGATCCTTTTACCATTTGTGACAGGAAGATGGATGCTGTCAGTGAACCTTCTGCAAGAATTGTACAAAGCATGCTGGAGCTTCCCATTTCCAACATTTCACCAGCAAAATTAGGAGGTCTAATGTAATTTTTGAAGAAAATGTAATTTTTGCAGAATGGGTGCATGTAGGGTGCTATCTCACAGCTCAGGAAAAGGCAGGTAGACTTCTTGCTCTCAAAAGGGCTTTATTGCAACAACTCTCTCTCTCTCACACACACACACACACACACACACACTCACACACACACACACACACACACACACACACACACACACACACACACAGAAAGCTTCCTGTTGCTGTCATCATGTCAGCCCTCACAAAGGGAGTTAACCCTTACTACTATATACCCCTTTCTCAGGAGAAACTTGAAGGATTTCCGAAGAACTGCAAAATCATTTTGAGAGGAGAGGTTGTAACACACCACTCTCTTCCCTACAAAAAAACAAACATAAATAAGCCTTTTCATTTAAAGTGGATAGATTCACAACTCTAGTCTATTTGGTGGAACTGATGCACGTCCTGATCTGGTATAGTAAACAGATGGAATATGATGGAGATGCTCTTGATTCCTATGGAGAAGACCTCTAGGGCTGCATCCAGATGTGAGTGGATGTTTGATTCCCCAGGGACAACTAGCGGCAGTGCACCTTATGCCTTCGCTATTTGTCCCCGGGGAACACCTATGCCATGTGCGCTCTGGTGACACATAGAGGGTACGTGCGGGTGCACGTGCACCCCCTGAGATTGGTGACCCCCTGTGAAAAGTGTCACCGGCGCTGCCTAGGGATGGCCACCACTCACACCCCCCCCCCCCCACACACTGCTGGCAGCGTTTGCAGGCGGTCCCCGACCACCAGTTGGTGCTAACTCCTTTTTTTCCACAGGTTTTTTTTGAACCCTGGATCTCCCTCCCCAGCATGGAGAACAACTGAATGTGCAGTATGTGGCGCCACAGATGTGTATGTATGTCACGTACTGCATGGCCGTGCACGCGTCCTAGGTGTCTCCACCCAATATGAATGAGGGGTATCTGCCCTAGGCTGGACAGTGCTTTGGTGGTCCCAAAATGTCATCAGCATGACAAAGAACACCTTCTAGGCCATCCAGTATCTGTGATATCTGAAGTTGAAAGAATTCAGGAGCTCATGAGGTCCCAAAAGGTGACTGTTTAAATCAGTATCATCCAAATGGAGTAATAAAAGTTGTTAGCTTGTATGATTCAATAGCTAGAGGAATTTGCCAGAATCCTGCCCTGAGATGGACTCAGCTGCTGCAGGAGCTTGGTCTGTCATTGGGTAATCACTTGATTCCTGACTGGCATTGATATTCCTGTTGGTGGCAGGATTCAGCCACTCCTGACACCATGTGCTATCTCATAGCTCAGGAAAAAGCAAGGAGACTTCTTGCTCTCAAAGGGGCTTTTTTGCAACAACTAAAATACACGCAGACAGCTGACAACTTCCTGTTGATATTATCGTGCTAGACTTCAGGAAGGGAGTTAAACCTTAGTACTACATATGCGGGGGTGGGGCCAACAGCATAGAGGCTTGGTGCTGTGATACCTCAGGGACAGCAGAATGATTTTTTGTCGCTTCCTTTCTCAAGAGGGCACAAAAATAATGATCACCTGTTGGCCATTTGTTTTGTGACCTGATAGTTTTGGTCCTGATCCATAAGGATTGCATCCCATATTAAAGAACCCACTATAAATTAACTAGCCACAGAACCGAATTGTTTTAACCCTTCACACAATACTTATTTTTTCCTGGTTTTTACTTAAGTTTCCTGGTGCTAATGCAGTTATATTACCAGGCCCTAGTGTTCTTGTTTTATAAGCATAAGTGTCTGTTTCTTCTTTGCCCTGCCAATTTTTCTTATTTGTATCCCTTGCCATCATGGTGGTACAGAAGATCCATAAAAACTGCTATGAGAAAACAAACATACACAATTTTCTGAACTCCAGTTTGCAGTGTGATAGCTGGAGACAATGATGCAGGGAGAGGGGGAGGATGCACTGTTGTACATGAAGCCACTACTGTACATGAATCCACTTTCCATGATGACCCAGGAGAGGGCATCGATGCAGTGGACACCCAGATGAGCACCAACACCTTGAAATACTTGCATAGTGACAGAAAACCTGAGGTGACCAGAGGGGAACTCAGGTGCCTTTATGGGAACGCTAGAAGCATGGGCAACAAACAGGAGGAACTGGCTCTCCTTCTGATAGACAAGGAATTTGACCTCATAGGGTTGACCGAGACCTGGTGGGATGACACGCATGATTGGGCAGTGGATATCGATGGCTATAGGCTCTACAGAAAGGATCACATTCGGGAGAAGGGATGGCCCTCTATGTGAAAGAGTGGTACCCCTTCCTGCAGGTCAGGTTTGATAGCGAAAATGTCCTTTGAGACCCTCTGGGTCAGGATACAAGGGGGTTCATGAGAGGGAGACCTGATGGTGGGAGTCTACTACAAGCCTCCCTCCCAAGGAGAGGAGAATGATCAGGCATTCTCCAGGGAACTGGTTGATGCAGCCAGCGCTAAAGACCTGATTATCATGGGTGACTTCAAGTACCCTGACATCTGTTGGGGGGACCATTCAATCAGCTCCAGCAGGTCAGCCAATTTCTTGGCAACTGTTGATGACCTATTTCTGTCACAGGTTGTTGAAGAACTGACTAGTGGGTAAGCCACTCTGGACGTAGTGCTTACCAAAGGGGAGGACATGGTAGGGGACCTGAGGATTGGTGATACTCTGGGTGACAGTGACCATGATCTGATTAGGTTCGTCATCCACTGGAAGGCTAGGATTTCAACTAGTAGAACAGAGGTCCTTGATTTCAGAGGAGGGCAGACTTTAACAAACTCAGAAGTCTACTTAGAAAGGCCCTCTGTGACCACCAACTGGAGGATTTGGGGTTCAGGAGTGATGGCACCTCCTCAAGGGAGCAATCCTCTCTGCTCGAAAAGAGGCCATTCCCATGAGATCAAAAAGGGGGAAAGGAGCCAAGAGACCCACTTGGCTCAACAGGGTTATAAGAGAAAAAGGACATGTATAGACAATGGAAAAAAGGATCAGCAACCACAGAAGAGTTCACTCGTATAACCAGGGTCTGTAGGTATGAGATACGGAAAGCCAAAGTAGGCATGGAGATCAAGCTAGCATCTGAAATTAAGGGCAACAAAAACTCCTCCTACAGGTACAGGGGGAGCAAGAAAAAATCGAGCTCCACTGTGGGACCCCTACTGAATATGGAGGGGCAGCCCACAGTAGATCCCCACGAAAAGGTGGAGCTCCTAAATGGTTACTTCACATCGAGCTGTGCACCTGTCCAGAGGCCCAGGAAATATGGGGAAGTCAACAGACAACATGAAATCAGCCCCGACCAGGTGAGGGTCCTCTTAGAACAAATGGATGTTTTCAAGACAGCTGGGTCAGATGACTTAGATGTAAGAGTCCTAAAAGAACTGGCTCATATCAGGACCTTTGGCGAAGATATTTGAAAAGTCATGGGACTCAGAAGTGGTCCTGGATGACTGTAAGAGGGCCAACATAGTACCCATCTTTAAGAAAGGGAGGAGGGATGACCCTGCAAACTATAGACTGGTCACTTTGGCTTCGGTCCTAGGAAAAACTTTAGAAAAAATTGTTAAGGAGGCCATCAACCACAAGCTTGTAACTGACATGATATTAAGAAACAACCAGCACAGCTTTGTGGAGAGTAGCTCATGCCTAACAAACCTGGTGTCCTTTAACAACCAGGTAACTAGCCAGTTGGACAAGGGACATGAGGTAGACATCATTTACCTAGACTTCAGTAAGGCCTTTGACTCTGTCTCCAATTAAATTCTCTCATTTAAACTGGAGGGTACTGACCTGAGCCAGCCTACAGTGAGGTGGATGGATCACTGGCTTAGAGGCCGGTTCCAGAGTAGTCAATAGGACGGCCTCACCCTAGAGAGCTGATTCCAGTGGTGTCCCATAGGGATCGGTGCTTGGACCCATGCTTTTTAACATATTTATTAATGACTTGGATGAGGGGGTGGAATGCTCTATGATTAAGTATGCCGATGATACCAAGCTGTGGGATACCATACCAGAGGATAGGGTAAGGATCCAGGACGACCTAGACAGACAGGTTCTATGGGCTGATCAGAATCAGATGAGGTTCAACAGGGAAAAGTGCTAGGTCCTTCATCTGGATAGGAAGAACCTTCACCACAACTATAGGATAGGGTGGTAGCCCACTGGCTGGCACAGCACCTGGGGGTCACAATCAACCAGAAGATGAATATGAATATGAGCCAACAGTGCGATGAAGTCAGCAGCAGGGTGAATCAAACTATGACATGCATCAGCCGCTGTGTTGCCAACAGATCCAGGGAGGTGCTTCTCCCTCTCTACTCAGCATTCGTGAGGTCACATCTGGAGTGCTGTGTCCAGTTTTGGGTACCACACTTCAAGAATGATGTGGATAAGCTTGAGAGGGTGCAGAGAAGAGCCACCCACATGAGTAGGGGCCTGGAAGATAGGCCACATGAGGAGAATCTCCAGAAATTAGGCTTGCTTAGTCTGAGTAAGAGGAGGCTGGGAGGTGACTTGATAGCTACCTACAAGTATGTCAGGGGGAAGCACCAAGATCTGGGGAAGCAACTCTCCAGGAAGACACCCCTTGGGAAGTCAAGGACCAATGGTCACAAATTAACACAGGGAAGATTTAGATTGGACATAAGGAAGAACTTTTTCTCTGTATGGGTAACTAGAACCTGGAATACAGTCCCGGCAGAGGTGGTATGGTCACCATCCTTGGAGGTATTCAGGAGAAGGCTAGATAAGCACCTCATGGAACTAGTTTGAGCTCATTAACATCCTGCCTATGGCAGGGGACTTAGCTTGATGATCTTCCAGGTCCCTTCCAGTCCATTGATTCTATGATGCTATGATTCTAATGGCAATACCATGTTGTCAATTTCTGACATGAAATCACTCAGAAACTGTGTATGTCTCATGTGCTCAACGGCCAGGCTATGAAGGGATACTTTCCTATTGGATAATATTACATGGGTCCAGGGTTACCTCAAAGGGAGAGGAGGTTGGTAATTGTTGATCCTTTTCTCAGTTTCTAAT
This sequence comes from Alligator sinensis, assembly GCF_000455745.1. NCBI lineage: Eukaryota > Metazoa > Chordata > Crocodylia > Alligatoridae > Alligator > Alligator sinensis. Next base: position 1,226,058 of record NW_005842135.1, on the reverse strand, counting down.
GCTGGTTAAAAACTGGTATAATAAACATCTTAGTTACTGTATGGGGAATCGGCTTATGCAACGTTGTTCACTACCTTGCTGAGGTCTGGTTTGCTGGACCAGCCTGAAGAATAGCTACCACCCTGTTTAGTATTTAACATCTTTGCTGAGAAATGCTCCATAACCCTTCTTCCTGACTCATCCACTGCTAGATGGTGACTATTGACGTGGGTTGGGTTTGGACTGTTGACCTAGGGTAAAGAGCTCTCTGTTTCATTAACTTTCACTTACACCATTCAGCCCCTTTACCACACCATAATTTCAGGCTGGAAAACACATTATCTGTTACCTTGTGATATCTACTGTACCTGGTGCTGATTATTAGGAATATCTGATTGTCAGATGACAGATTTACATTAGCCATAATATCTTCTGACCTTTGTCATCATTACTGTAGAGCACAGAAAGTGGAAGGATTATCAAACAGGGGGGAGGTGCAGAAAAAAAAAAAGAGAAAATTATTACCCAGAAGGTGCTGACTTGGAAATTGTTACAAGAAAGTCAACAGCTGGATGCACAGCACAAGCAGTTGGCAAAAGGTACTCTCATAAGAAGGATTTTAATGAAGAATGGCTTAATGACTCTCACTTCAGTGCCATTCTAATCAGGACACTGGAGTTAGCAGGAGACCCTTCTAAATTTCTCCTGATCTTAAGGAGGCTAGTAATCCCTCTATTTAATTATTCTATTTATATTTGGTTGAGATTAGTAAAAAAAACCTCTGTTGGTGATGATATAGTAATTAAATAGCACCATCTAGTGTTCAAAGGGAACATTGCCCATGGAAAGGGTAAAGACTGGGGGGCATTTCAGTAGAATTTTATTTGATTGGTTAACCAGGTAACCAGTGAGTACTTTATTTCATAGCTCAGTGATATAGATGTTTGACATTTGGGAGGCTCAAGTGAAGCTTAGGCAAAAGCATGTCCATTCCTCAGCTTCTTTTTTATGTATGGAGGTAAGGATCAATCCCAGCTACAAGTTCCAGACTGAAGTTTTTGAGGTTGATCTAAAGTGGGGCATTGTAAACAGGGATTGGCACTGTATTGAGTTTTTTCTCAGTATCATGAAAGATGAAGGTGGTTGTAAATTGCTCCATAGGTCAGTTAAGGGACAAATGAGTTCAGCTTCTCCTGGCGACTTGCTACTTAAGCTATCCCTGCTTAAGACAACTTAAGCTATCCTTGCTTTTAAAGGAGTGAGACTGCTTTGTCCTAAGAGGGCTGCCCTTTATTAGCAATGGTGGCTGTAAAGCAAGCAAAAAATTCCTATCTGTGCTACCTGTACATATGAAAGGTCAAACATAGGAATGAACCATCAAAAGGAAGACTGGAATATCCTACAGAAAGAACTGGATGACCTTGAGGACTGATGTAAAAGAAGTAGAATGACATTCAATAGTATTAAGTGCAAGATGCAAGGTCTTAACAGTAAAAAAGTATGATGCGATTGGGGGTGATCACTGAAAATAACAGAGGAAAAAGACCTGGATGATTACAGGCTGATTATGTGTTGCCATTGTGATAGGGCCATGAAAAAGGCAAATCTGATCCCAGGATATATCAGGTGAAGTATTTCCATGAGGGAGGTATTAATGCCATTGTACAAGGCATTGGTGAGATGCCATCTGAAGTGTTGTGTATAATCTTGATGCCCATGTTCAAGAAAAATTTAAGGAATTTAAGGAATCCCTAGATGAGAGTTTGGCTGAGAAGAAAATATGATTTTTTGTCTAAGAATACATCAAAGAGGTGAACACCAAAGAGGGAAATGAGTTACTGAAGCTTAAGGACAACATTTACACAACAACAAATGGGTATAAACTGGCCACAAATAAATTTAAACTGGAAATTTGAGGGAAGTTTCTAATGATCAGGAGAGTAAGTTTCTGGAACAACCTTATGATAGGAGTGATGGAAGAGATAAAAATGATTTATTATAAGATGGAGTTTGATAAGTTTATGAAAGGAATTGTGTGCTGTTGGTATGTGTAATACCAAGGGATGGGGCTAGAGGAGTCAGGAGAATCCTTTCAGTGCAATGCCCTGTCTCAAAATCAGAATTTATTGGCAGAAGGACACATTAGGTGTAATAGAAACTAAAGGCCTAGGCTAGGGACAGAAGCATAGGTGGTGGAAGGCCAGGGCTAATGGGGCTCAGCCCTCTCAAATGCGGGCAGTGGTGGCAGTGCAGAGGACTGCAGGGCAGCCCAGGCATGGGTTCCAGGCAACTGCAGTGGCAGGTAGGGGCACGCACAGACACAGACACACAGCTGCAGCCTGCTGCAGGCAGCCAGGAATGCAGCCCAGCAGTGTATGGAGCAGCGTCCAGCAGGTAAGTGTGGGGGTGGGGAAGGGGCATGAGAGGGGAAACGGGTGTGGGGGGAGCAGATCAAGGCCCCCATGGTGAGGGAGGGAGTGGGGCAGGGGTGAATGGGGCCCCGGGGTGGGTCATGGGAGGGTTGGAGCCCCAGGTGGCTCATCCAGGGGAGGCTGCTGCCACTGTGCATACCCCAGGGAAGGCATGGGGGCATGTACCCCCCAGATTTGTGTGTGGAGTGGAATGGAGGTGGGCTGCTGCTGCGGGCTGGGGCTCTGCGCCCTGCTGCCATTGCCCTGGGAGCCATGCAACACCATGTGCCTCCTGCTGCTGGGTGGGCAGGGGATGTGGCATAGCCAGCGCACAGCTCTCAGAGCAAAAGCAGTGGGGTGCAGAGCCCCAGCATGCAGCAGCAGCCAGCTTCCACATATGCACAAATCCAGGGGGCATGTGCCCCCATGCCTCCTCTGGGGTATGCACAGCAGTGGGGAACCCTCCCCCCCCACCCCCAGCGCTCCTGGACAAGCTGCCCGTGGCTCGGACCATCCCATGACCCACCCCGGGGCTCCATTCACCTCAGCCCCAGCGCCTGCCCCTGCCCCTGCTTCACTCCCTCCTTACCTCGATCTGGCCCCCCCATTCCCCTTCCCTCTCCCATGCCCTTTACCCTCACACACACTTACCTGTTGGGCAGTGTCTGTGTAGCAGCACAGTAAAAGTATCTTTTAAGTTTTATTCATCCCCTCCAAATAATATTTTCTCGCCCCACCTATGGACAGAAGTTACACATAAACTGGTAGAAGTGATCAGAAACTGGTTGAAATCTGTAACACAACAGAAGTTCAGTGCACATAAACCACTCTCAAAGTGGCCAAAACCGGTTTAAGATATACCTGAATGGATATAGTATCAGAAGACTTAACTGATTTAGGTTAAATTGATTTATTGAACTTCTGTACCAGATCCCCTCTAGATTCAAGTTAATTCGCAGTCCTCCAGCATCCGAGGATGTTTTGCACCTCCCCACACACCCTGCCTTGCAGGGTGGGCATGCTAGCCTTGGCCCAAGCTATCTGCTCCAGCCGAGCAGGGAGGCATGCTCTACACTCCCTCAACTTCTGGCCTGGGCATATGGCTCCATTTCCAGAATCAAAAGTGAGTGTCTGTTCACTTGCTTATTCGTTCAATCTGTGCAGCTTAGACTTACCCTGTGAAGACTGAATTGATTCAGCCTTGGGCTTTTTGACTGTCTGTACTTAGCTCTCATGTTTGTCAGGAAGGTACATCAAACACCTGCCCAGAACAGGGCTTCACCAGGGTTGCATTTAAACTAGACTTTTTTAACATTAAAATATCCCTCCATTTCTACTGTACTTTGGTTTTGCTGGTCAATAAATTAGGAAAGCAGCCAAATTACTAGTACTTAAACTACTGTGACCTGTAGCCCAGTTTAAAAAATCTCCAGTTAACTTAGTGGCTAAAATATCTTTACCTATGGATTGAACTACAGCTGTTTCTACTGCAGCTATCTTTGGCAGAGTTACAGCAGTGATACAGAAAGGAATTCTAAGAAAAAGGTGAATTAGGGCCAAGGCCTGTCAGATCACATCGCTCCTTACATTTTAACTTAGCACTTGAGATCAGTGGGGACACTTGAGCCAGGGCCTAAAGCTTGTTTATCTGTAGTTGGAGTCAGGATTTCTTAACAGGAGACCCTAGATTCTAGAACATGCTTCCTTGCCTAGCATGACAAGGGGGTGCCTTAGTATTGTTGATTTTTGTCAATTTATGTGGTGTATAGTTTGTGCCTGCTGTTTAATGCATGCCATTTAGGGCTTTATGCATTGAGGAAATAAACTTATTTTGGTATGACAGAACCAGCCCTTTTTCTTTTACTGTGCCAAAAATCATGCTGACAACAAGAAGAAACAAACTCATCAGGCAGGATGTGGGAAGCTATTTGGAGCAAACTTTGCTATTACCCCTTCATGCTGCAAAACCCAAAATCTGATTTTCCTTCCTTCCTTCCTTCCTTTTCCGGCTTGTGCCGTGCCCTGGGCCCTCACCAGGCTGCTTTTGTTTATTTTCTCGGGGTGAGAAGTTGAAGGTTTTTGTACGTGTACTATGGGACAGGGAAGGGTGGAATTCTTCGTTTCTCGAGGGCTATATATAGCATGTTAGACATGATGTGTATTACTGCAAAGGTGTTTGTCACGGGGTGATGTTCTGAATGTCCTGGAATGGTTTCTCTTTGGTGTGGTTTGATGGTTTTTTGCTTTCTGTACCTGATCTTTTGTGAAATAAAGTTGTTAAAAGTCAGAAGTCCTTCCTTCCTTCCTTCCTTTCTTTCTAAAAGTACATGTAATTTACTGATAAAAATACAAGAAAATGTTGCTGTTCAGATACATAACCCTTAATAATCCTTCTGGGTGACTGGATGACCTGAAGAAAGTTTGGGTAAAAACTTTGACTTGTGCTTTTTAAATTTGTTTTTTGTTTAAGGTATTGGTGGGTTTTGGGAGGAGTGGGTCAGGTTTGCTTCATGTTGCATGAAAGAAACAGAAAATCTTCATTTTCTGTAGTATTTTCTTTCTGCTTGTTTTCTATATTAGAGATATTGGAAATGTAAGGTACTGTCTGATCTGTCTTTGTCTTGCAACAGACTAATTGTATGTTTTAGCAGGGTAGTCTTATGTAGTTTTACATAGGGAGATGAAATCTCTCTTTCCTTCTGATTAGTGCAGTTTTGACTATCTTGGCAGTTGTGATGTCACATCTTCATTTCACTAGTTCTCCAGATAACTTTTCCAGACTACACCTGATCTTGCATTTATGTATCTTCTCATATATTATATATTGTAGTTTCTGAGAACAGAGCACTCATGGATTAACTTTATTCTCACAACACTCATGTTTTATGACTTCCAGTTCAAGGATTTAATCCCAAAGCCATCCTTTCGTAACCAAATGTAAAAATAAGCATGAAAAAAGCTTTTAATCAAAACTTCTTTCAGGCTTATTTGCAAATGAGAAAAAAAAAGACAAAGAAAGAAATCCTTGTTTTTTGTCACCTTTTAAAATAATACAGCATTTGGCAGTAACACTCAAAATTTCTTTAGTTTGCCCTAGTTTATAGCAATATGTTAAATCATTAATGTGGAACCCTGTAGTATCTTAGTAGGGGAAGGTATCATGTCACATGTTAAGTAGTGACAGTCAGTAATGTAGTGTGTGTATTTTTATCTGACAGACATTCAAGGGTAAGATTCATGGATATCCCTTTAACCAGATAGGGAGTCCATTTTCATGCCTATGTCCAGAGCGCAGCTACAGACAGGCAGAATGATGTCAGATCTGCCTGGTAACACGTATTCAGTTCTGCCTCAAGAACAGCTCTCAAAGCTGATAGGCAGTTTACCCAGCGAGACAGATGGTAGAAAAGGGTGGGAGGCAGCAGGGGAAGGCATCCATACATTCAAAGCAAACCAATATCAGCAGCACTGTATTTAAGTCTAAAACCTAGACAAACTGAGGGGAGATCATATAACAGCAATAAAGTGAGCAGAGACTGGAAGGATTTGCAAGGAAAGATTAAAAGGGCGAAACATGTATAGCTCGGCTGAGCAGTGATGACTAAGGCAGGCTTATATAACCTTCCAGGGGGAATATACTCGGCAGGAAGAGGAATTCTTTCCTCTGGTTCAAAGGTCTAGAACAAAAAGTAACAGTGTGGACTTTGAAAAAAAAAAGGGAAATTTAGGTTAAACACTAGGAAAAATTCCTGGCAGTGCAATCTGTTGGACTGAAATAACCTCCCACCAAGAGTCGTGGAAGCCCCATCACTTTAGGCTTTTAAAAAAGGAGCGGGGAAAGTACTGAGGAAATGGTACAGAATGAAAGGTTTTCTTGGGCTTTTCAAT
>NW_005842135.1:1207337-1219749 GCF_000455745.1 Alligator sinensis | reverse complement strand
CAGCAGGAAGATATTTAGTAAAAACGTGCAGTCATCTTTGCTTGTTTATCAGACATTCACCTTTGTGTTTAGCTCATTAAAGATCATAATAACTGTAGTGCTGGGAAAATGCCAGCCCCTGGGAACTGGTGGGACACGCCGAGAGAATGAATGGCAGAAGAACTTGGTGTGTCATGCAGTGAAATCAGACGATTTGCAAAGCTGTTACCAATGTCTAACGACATTGTTCTGTTTATCACATTATTATGTGCTGTGCTCTCTCTCCCAAGGGGCTCGTGTGTGAGCCCTGTGACTATTTCTAGGCAGAGGAAATGATGATAAAGGGCTAAGCAGAAAGTACATCTGATTAATCTTCTCTTGTGCCAGCATCGTTCCACCATGGGTGAGCTCTGAACTCTGAAGAAATATCTATAATAAGAAATATAGGTTTGAAAACAGTTCAGTGCAGAGAATGAGCAGAAGGTACATTTGAAGGGACTTTCAAAATGATTGTCTAAACAACTGTTTTAAAAAGAGCCTTAACATAAAAACTCTTCAATTGCAGCATTCCCACAGAATTGACTGTACTTCTAGGGCACTGACAAGCCCAAACTGTCTGACTAATGAGCACACTTCTGTAACAGAGAGCCTGGGGCTCTCTCTTCCTTTAAGGGAGAAGCAGCCCCACCAGAGAGCACTGCAGGCTAGGCAGGATGCACCAGCTGCAGGCTGCTGGGGCAACAGGACAAAGAGGCTAATTAACAGGTTCCTGCAGGCAGCCCAGGCAGCCTGCTGACTCAAAGCGGGCAGGACCCTGGGAAGCTTGAGCTGGCAAGGGTCCTGGCAAGCCCTGCCAGCTGCAGGGTTAGGAGCTTCTGCCCAAGAGAGCTACCCAGGGACGCTAGACTGTTTGCTTTGCTGCCTGCAGTAACAATGAGGCTCGGGGAGCTCACAAGGAGCCCAAGTTGGCTGGTAAACCAGCACACGGGGTGAGGGAAGGTTTTCCCTCTTAATATAACCTGTTTCCCCTTTATATTTATGTTATAGCCTCGGGACTTAGGGTTTATGTTGCATTTTATACCAGTGACTTGGGTTGGGACTTTAAGGGGCGGTATATGGAGATCCCATTAGTGCCTGAGGAACATGTGATCACCTTGAGCCCTGACAGGGGCAGGCTCATGGCCCAAGTGATGATTGAGCCCAGAGCGAGGATAGTGCAAGGCCATAGAGCCAGACAGGGGCCAGCGGTACTTAATGGTGTCTGATGGTGTCAGACACCTGGCACATTGCATTGGCCAGACATAGCCGTAGGGAGCAGACAGAAGTGCAGCACCCCTTGTAATGGAGAACACTTTGCAGGAAGCCATCTGAGTTACAATGATCCCCCAGACCGAACAGAAGTTCACTGGTTCCAGGGAGGAGGGGAATCAAGCTGCTGACTGCCAACCTGCAGCCCTTTTCCCCTAGCAATGGCTCATCCTCCTTGCCAGCCCACAGTGTTTTCAGAATGGGAAGGAGGAGGGGAGCAGAGGGAGCTTGTTCTAGGGGTTCTCCCGCTGGCATTAGAGGGTGGGGTGGGTGAATTGGAGCCCCCCCTCACCTGACAGGGGCCCCAATACACCCATTCCACCCTCCAGCAGAAGCTGAAAAAAACAAAGACCAACCCGCCCCCCCCAGCTCCCTTTTCCCCCCTTCTCATTCTGAAAACAGTGACAGGCTGGGAGGCAGTGCGGATACAAGTTACAGAAGACGCTTTTTGAAACATCTTCATCTGAACCCTCATGCAATGAAGGTTCAGACTTTCGCATAATCCGCCACTTTTGAGTGGTCTGCACCTGTGCATTTATGTTTGGTCATGGCTATAGGCCACTTGCTGTGGCCAAATTGGGCAAAAATTGTCACTTCTGTCTGCACCCTTAATGTATTTGTGAGGCCTGCTTGATGCATTCATGCTGCAGAGTCTTGTTTTTTATTTAAAAAAAAATGAAGCTGCTAGCCATTATAGTTGCAAGGAAATACCTTCTTCCTGAAGCTAAAGAATTGGTCTGAGAGGTGTAAACGCCAAAGTCTCTCACACCACATTAAGTAGCAATTACAGTTCAGGGCCCTATTGTTTTATATCTGTACAGGGCTTAGCACAAAAGGACAACCCGTGCCTCATGGTGCTAACAGCACAAACTAACCAGCTGGTCAAGGCTTTCTTAGGTGCTAAAGGAGGGCAGAAAGGTACATTTGTAGTTCTTTAAGAGGAGCTCCTCCCAGGCCTGGTGATAATGTGGGAGGAAGCATGAGGGTGCTTACTGAAAAACTCTATAAATGGATAGTCAAGGATAGCTTCTTATGCTTCAACCTCTTGAAGCTTCGTCAGAGGCTCTGTAACAGGCCTTGAATGTGAAGACAGGTGCTTATGCGTGGGGAGAAGGGAGCTAGTGTCAGGACAGAAAAGGGGTGATGTGATTGCATTATGGCACTTTAAATATGACCACTAATTATCACTGCTTATCTTTTTAGCAGACTGAATGGGGACTGTGGTGGGAGTGAAGCTCAAAGGGAAATAACTTACTGAAGGGAATAAAAAAGGGTAAAAGGGAAGATAAATGCAAAGACCAAGGAAGAAGAAAGATTTTGCAAACCTCCAGGTTACATTACTGGGAGTTTCACTGTGGATATGAGGACAAGATGAGGTCTTAAATCATATTCTAGGCCACACACCATTATACAGGCTTGGAATTAGCCCGTTCGACAAAATAAGCTTGACAGCAATCATGGTCTAAAGACACAGGCCAATGCTCTTTCAAACTCTGACCCCTCTTTGTCACTTTGGGAGAATAAATGGCCCTATATAGAGAGGCATGCTCTATACTTGTTCTGCAACCAGACCTTTGGGGAAAGGGAGTATGACGGAAGTAAAATGTGTTCTGGCTCTTCTGTGCTCTCCACTGCCTAAAATAGCTAAGGGAACCAGAGTGTACATTATTAGAACAGTTCCAAGCTTGCTGTAACTTCCATGAGGAAAGATTGGACCCCTGAGTTGCCACAGAATACCTGTAGTATTTTCCTACCTCCCTTACTGGCCCACAGACCCTCTGAATTAGAGGTCCAGGGTAGAGCTAGGACAAACAGAATTCCTGAGTTCCATTCCATATTCTGAAAGCTCCTTAAAATGTCTGTGTCCCAGTTCCCCATCTATACATGAAGATAATTTACTACCATCTAGGGTATTATGAAACTAGAGTTAATGTTTGCTAATATTGTTATCCTTCTTTGACCTGAGTGCCTAGCCAAAAATTTGAATTATTTTATTTAAGTGGATAAGCTGATGATGGAGTCAGGTATCTGTAATGCAGTTTTTATTTGCAAGAATATAAAAAGTCCTGCTTCTCCGAAGGCAAGAGAACAAAGGAATCGGAAGCAGTTTCCTTGATCACTGCACCCAGGCCTTTTCAGCTGGCACCTCCCAGATGTTCTTCTGTCCCTAGGTTTTGTGTCAGAGCCACATGCTGGGTGGTTAAGGCGGTGCTGGAGCTTCCTTTTGTGGCTTTTTCTAGCTAATGTCTCTTTCATCCTCAGTGCTCGCCCCTGAGCTCATCACAATGCTTTGCAAAACTCTTCTGCTCAGATAGTTCACATTTCCAAGCAACCTTGCATTTCTTTTTGTTTTGGGGGATACATATGCCTGTGCTTGGGCTTATGGATGACTTATTTCAGCTCTCTGCCACCATAAAGGAGCTTAGTGACTTCTTACACCCATGTTAAACAAAGAGTAAGGGATCATTAACATGCATTTGCTACTGTGCATTAAGTTTAGCACCTCGAATATGAGGTACTACATAAAGGCTCATTAGGCTGCCCTAAGGCGCAGGAGCAAAAGAGAAAGCTTTTTTAGAGATGCTTAATGCACAGTAGACTAATTCTACTACACATTAACGTACTGGCACTGTTTTTGCCATGACGCTTTAATGCACAGTAGAATAGGATACCGTGCATTAAAGCACACATGTAGATGCACCCCATGTCAATGAAATTGAACCCACTTTGAAATATGTAAGTGCCATTCATCCCATCCACATGTCTTGGTTTTGCCTGTGACCAAGAAAACCCAGATGCAGAAACTTAGGTAGTAGCTTCTGAATCTAGAATGGGCAGAACCTGGTCCTGGCATCCCTTATACCAAGGAGCCATTATGCCATTATATGATTACATAACATCCATTAAGGCTACAGCACTGAGAACCAAGTGATTGATCTTCCATGAACCATGTTAAGGTATCATAATGTCCACCTCACATTTGAGATTGTACAAAGAATGTATTTGCAGCATTTGGGTGCACTGCTAGTGTGTTAGTGACCCTTTACACTGCTCTGGATGGATTCAACATCCATTATTTTATCTGTATGATCACAGTGTTAATACTTTGCAATTCTACAAAAAATCATGGACTAAATATAGACATTGGATTTAGGACACATTATAACCTGCCTGACAGCTGACTCCCCAGGTAAACCCTATACTTTTTACCAGCTATTCTCATTCCCTTCCCCCTGCTCCTGTCTCCTATCCTGAACTACAGCTACATTCATTCCCCCCACCTCCCTGTCTCTCACCTACTGACCACCTCAATTTACATTTTAAATGACTGGCTTTCTTGCCTAAGTACTAGCCTCTGACTGCTTTACCACTCCATCCAGGAAAAGCATAGACCATCTGTAGATGCTTCCTCAGCCTGAGGAAGGGTGTTTGTACCTGAAAGCTTGCTAAGAAGAATTTTTCCAACTATTTTAGTCTAATAAAAGATATGGGATTTACCCAAAGAACTTTGTCTGCTGATGTCCTTGGACCAACATGGCTACAACCAACACCCTTGCACTTCTGCAGACCTTTCCTCTCTAGGAGCTTTGCAAATACTAATTAATTACATTTTTTAACAGCCTTGTGTTTGATTATACTGCTCTATAACAGAACTGGAAACAGAACCCAGACATCGTGTTCCCAGTTTTCTGCTTTATCCTATAAGTCCATCCTCTCTCTGCCCCTCTTCTGAACACATCTGTACATCCTAATGGACACTTACACTTCCCACTGTGTTCCTAATTCACTGTTTCATTTATATGACTAGGTTTCATAGTTTGTTTATAAGTTTCTGAATGTATAATGACTTCCAGTGTAATTACCTTTGCTCCTCAGTGTAAGCTGACTAGGCTTGTGAAGGTTTGCTTTATGTGAATCCCCTTTATACCTCCAGTCATAAGGGGCATGTTGCAGGGAGAGGTGGTGGATGGACGAGGAGTAAATCCCTCTGGTTGCTCTAACCTGCATCCAGACCTGGGCAGGATGATTCAAGGTTGATATTGCTTGATATCAGTATCATGAAATAATGAGTGGCTGTCAGACTCTAATGCTAGCATCCCCTGTACAGTAAAGTGAAGGAATCATTAAAAAAAAAAGTTCCACCATACCCTCAGTGAAATTTATACAAATGCTGTAGCCCATGAAAACAAACTCTATGCTAGGCAGAACTTCTTGCAACACGAGAAGGAAAAAGAACTGGAGACTCCTCGGGGTTCGCAAGGCGCTTTGTTATATTCACCCAGACAAGAACTGGCAGCTACAGGGATAGGAGAGCAAGACAGAACTCTAAAGGCCGTTTTCCGTGTTATTTTGGTGCTGCTGTAAGCATTAAATTTGTTTCAATTCCCTAGTGTGAATATAGAAGTATGTGTACAGCTTATCCCAAAATAAGCTGTGCTGATTTAAACACCTACATACTGGCACAACAACTGCCATGCTAACTGCATGATACTGTTTTAATCATAGCTATTTCTAAGTCAGTGTAATTGTAGTGGTGTGAAACCTGTGTGTAGCTGGAATTTCATGCTGCTCAGACACTGTGAAACTGAGGCTTGAATATTTTTGCAACACAAGGTCTTGGGTGCTGGGTGCCAAGAAGAATAAACACCACCTGTGCATGTGAAAATCTTCTTCCCTGGTATGCAAATAATTCTGTTCCTTTTACCCATGCAGTGTAACCGTGTTAACACAACTGGTTTAAAACAGTTCTTGTAATCAGAATTTAAGTGCAGTTTGCCTGAATTGTGAAGGTGAGCTATGCCTCTTTATGAGTGTATTTTAAGCTCATGTCTATCTAAAATTAACAAACAAAACCTTCAGTTAATGGCAGTTCAGATTGCGGCATTATACAATCTATCCACTGCCTTCTGAAGGCAACTGAAGATACTGTAGTCCTAGTTGTGTCAGCAGGTGGTACTACTGGGGCAGCTGATGTTTTCATTAGTTTTCAGTTAACTGAAGAAGAGGAAGCCAATTACAAAACAGTATGACAGATATTGAGGTGCACTGCTTTCTATATGAAAAAAAATAAATATATGAGTTTTACTTTTTTAAGCAAAGAGTGCAAAAGGAAGATGAAGCCATAGAAGAGATTGGGACTGATCTGAAGCTGAAAAGCAAGCGTTGAAAAATTGGAATCTGAAAAAATAGCCCCCAAACTCAGTGAAAAATGGAACTTTTATTAAGTGAGATGGGTGAACAAGCCAAAGTGGTGCCAGCAGTAACAAGCAGAAGAAGCAAACGGATAAAACTTTGGTCTTGCAGTAGTTTGTGAACTACTTCTGTACTACAAGGAGCATGTGAATAACAAACTGAAAAAGATCCAATTTGCAGTGAAGAGGGGTAAAAAGTACCCATTAGTGAGTTAAAAATATGCCGAGCCCCTGGTCTCATTAATAGGGTGAATTAATTAGAGAAGCAGGGGTTCAAAGCAATTGACCATGTGCTTGAAGATGTCTTGGAAAGTATAGGAAACCTCAACAGAGTAGTGAATAGAACTGAAAGATCCCAGCCCCCCCTAAGATTCATGCCCCAGGGTAGTATAGTTGCTTTGCAGAAAGGCAAGTAGAACTAACAGAGTAGGTATAACTATACTCGCTGGTCATTGTAGTGAAAAAAAGGAACCCTTCACTCATGATAGACCTCCAAAAATGAAATCAGTCAGTATAAAGCTTACATTTCCCACTCTACACACAGAGAATGGTTTTCAAGGGATGCCTGATGGCAATTTTTTTTTCCGCACTGGATGCAGCAGCAAGATTGTGGCTGGTGCAAGATTGTGGCCAGTGCATTGCATTGTGGCTGGTGCATTGTGGCTGAGGCTGCTTGGGCCCCACACGATGTGCAGATAGGCACACGGAGAATCCACCCTGGGAGCAGCTTGCGGCTGCTCGGGCCTCACCTGGTGCACGGGTCTGCACATGCAGGACCCACCTGGGAGCATCTCACGGCTGCTCAAGTTAAGCCTGGCCCTAGGCCGAGTAACTGGAGCCCCACAGTGTGGCTCCCCCTTTAACTAAAAGAGCCCCGGGGCCTAGAGCAGAGCCTGGGAAAGGGAGGACCCACAGTGGGAGGTCTGTAAGGGTTCAGCTTCCGGGAGACAGAGAGCAAGAGCCCTGGCCGAGGGCCGAAGGTGCCACTGGAGAGAGGCTCTGGCGGGATTGGCCACCAAGGGACGAGCCTTGGCTGCTTCAGAGAGGACGCATGAGTTGCTGGGGAAGCAGGTCCTGCAGGGGAGGTGGGCACAGGACAGGAGGGTCTGCTGCCTCCAATCCCCATTGTGGGAAGGGGGTGTCCACGTCCCAGGGCCCTAAAGCGGAGGGGCTTCAGGGACACCTCTTGGGGACCTACTGAGTGCACTCCCTATTTTGGATGATTGTTGTGTCAAGGTCTATATGACCGGCTAGCTAGCCGTGATTTAGCCCAGGGGTTTTGAAAGGGTAAAATATGATTGGAGGGCTTGGGATTCCCTTTCCTCACCGATCAGGCCCCAGAAAATCACCCCTCATGTCCCCTGATTGGCCCCTTGGGTCACCTGGAGGGGGATAAAAGGGGCAGCGCAGCTGACTCAGAGACCTGCGAGGGACCATGAGGAAGGAGCTTCAAAGAGCTGGCAAGAGCTGAGCCAGCTCGGCGGAGCAGTTGCCCCAGAAGAGCCTAAATGAGCAGGACCCGCAGGCAGCGCAGCATGGCCGGCAGAAGAGGCTCCCTGCTGGTCTCCAGGATCCCCAGCAAGAGGCTGCAGCCAGCAGGAGAGGTTCCCCGCCTGGCTCCAGCAGAAAGCTTTGCAGTGACCTGAGAGGCTCCCAGCTCTGCTTCCAGTTTCTCCAGCAAGAGGCAGGGCAGGTCAGCGTGAGGGAGGGGCTTCTGGAAGGTCAGAAGCCCCAGCAGCCTGGACTGCCCAGCAGTGGTGACTGTGTGGTAGAGTTTCTACCTGCCATGTGGGAGATCTGTGTTCAAGATTGGGCTGGGTCAGGTAGGGATGAGTGGAGTAACAGGGAAGAAACTCTTGTTGGAGTGGAAAGGGTCACTGTGCTTTCCCCCTCCAGGTACCTATGCCCTGTATCTCTTGTTATTTGGTGTTTTGTATTTTGTGCATTTTATATTTTGTCAATCAGTATTGTTTATTGTATTTTTTGCGTTTTATATTTTGTTAAGCCTGTCTTTGGTTAAGTAGATGAATATGTCTATGAATGTGAATACCTAACCTTTATTGAATCCCATCCCCTCGGAGTATTGTAGTGTCCCCTATACTCCCTGGTTTATATATGTTATGTTCCCACCACGGTTTCTCTCATTAAAAGGTGTATGTTTCAGTCCCTGTTGGTGATCTGGCTCTGCTCAATAGGGAAGGAGGGTACCTACACTTCCCACAGCACTCGTGTACCTGCTCTGATCCCTTCAATTGGAGAGGGGGTACATCTTGGAGTACCACTCGGGTTACATCTATATAGCTATGAGTATTCTTTAAGGAAACTTATATGGTTTATATGTTCTTAATGTATTAATATGTAGGTCTAGGAAATATTAACTTATTTGGGTTATATAAGTTGAGTCCCCATATGTGTTTATCTTGTTGTAACCTTAACTATCTTGTTCAATGTATTATTTTACATGTTATAAGTTATATGGTTTATGTGAATTGTGGAATATTATATGTAGTGATATATGCTAAGCTTTATTGTAAATATTTCATGTTTTAACTTAAGTATTTATTATAGTAATAAATTGTATATAGTTAAGCACTCGGTCTCGGCCTGGCTCTGTAGAGAGGAGAGGGAACTGATCTAATAGTCGGCCCCTCCATCAGCACCCTACCTGGCCCCCACCACTGTCATTGGAGGACAGGGTACACCCAAGGGTACACTTGTTTAGGGACTGAGCTTGGTGCTAGCCTTCAAGTGAACAGCAATAGCCACAAAGCTGGTAAAGCTTGTCTCACACACCAAAAACACAGGAGTCAGGCCAAAAGAAAAAGTCTATGTTGTCAGCACAGGAAAAACTGGGCCTCTGGATTAAAGTAAGCATCCATTAGTTTACAAGGGGTATAAAAACAATGTACTTTTCTTGGACTGTTATTATTACTTTGCTGAAATAATTGTAGTAACATTTACTGCCACTAAGCAGGAGATTATGCACACCTAGTAACATGTTGCTAAACATGCTATATCTAATAATATCTAAAAATAGGCCTCAGTTTAGTAGGCATAAATTACAGCAGTTTGCAGTGACATTGCTTTAGAATGTCACTGCAAATCCCCAATTACTTCAATCCACTGGATTGGTAGAAAACAGCATCAAAGTGAATCAAAACAGAATGATAAAAATGAAGCAGGGGTTTGTCACATGCTGGCATTTTGTTCAACAGCAAACTGAAAAATAAAAATGGCTGCACTTCCAAAGTTGCTGGGGTACTTAGATTTATAAAGAAACAGGTAAGTCAAAACAAAAAGAATGATTTGGGGCCTTGGGAGTTACCCCCACTTCAGGAAAATGATGCTATGTACCTACAAGTAGAAAGTAATGGCTACAAAAGCCAGCAGGGTTGCAAGAAATAGCCCTCTGGTTTTATAAGGTTGTCACTACAAACACAAGCCACAGAGGAATATGATAGTGCTTTCTCTGGAACCTAAAAAGGAAGGAGGTAAGGGACACTGCCTCATTTGTTTTGCTTAGGAAAGTCTGACAGGCAACAGCCACAGAAGATGGAAATGGCTGGATCCCAGGACACAGGCCCATCGGTAGAGTTATTTTGTTTGATAACAGCGGTGCCGATGTCACACAAGACTCCACATGATAGCACTGGGCATCCTGATGGCTAGTCGAACATCAATAGTTTTAGTAAATAGATTGATGATAAATATTAGAAATTGTGTATTATGTTAATGCTTTTAATTGTTAAAATTGTTCTGTCTGGCTAGGAAAGGAATCTGTACGGAACCGTATCTTTACGAGGCTTATGCACGAGTAAGCTGGAACAAATTGTGTTGAGCAGAGGCTCTGATTGATCATTTAGAACTAGATACTGAATGCAGTACACTGCTGTCATGCTCATTGGCTCCAAGCATTTTTTGGAGAACAGCCATGTTGCAGCATATATCTCATTAAATTAAAATATGGAAGGTTCAGCTGAGTGAACCTATTTGCCATAATGGCTAAAAAGTTGTAACAGGCTGTATACAGAAGCCCAACCAATGTGCACTGATGTTCTAGAAACCTACACATGAGAAGCAACCTGAGGGCTTTAGACTTGTAAAATGGGCATAAAGAAAATAGGGAAAATCCAGTGAAAATTGCTAGAAGTGTGATTTTTTTTAAAATTTGGCCTGTTCTTTCTGTATCAATTTTTTTTCATCAAACACCAGAAAAAAAATCAAATGGTGCTCAAAGATTAAATCCCATATTCTAGCTTTTGCCATTTCAATGTGATTTTTACAACCTGTCATTATAGTTATCATGACTGGAGCTAAGCCAACAGTAGCAATAAGGGGACATGTGTGTGTGGGAAGTGAAGTGCACAGAGCCTAGGAAAAAGGCACAGTTCATGAATAAGCAGAGGCAGAAGTGCAGAGAAGAAAATAAAGGAAAAAGGAGAGGAACAAGGAGAAACAAAACAAAAATGGAGTAACAAAGAAAAAAATGAGTAATTCTAACACACATTTTTGCTTCTATTTACATACAGCGTGTCAAAAGGCAAAGTGAGTACTGCCTAATGTAGACTTAGTATTTCTAGGCCTGTCTTTCAGGGTTTATTCAAAGTGGTAATGGATTTGTCTTGTCACAGCATTGCTCTGCTCTAGCCTCTTACGTGCTCTTCTCTGAAAAGCCAACTGCACAGTAACTGCGGGCAAATAGAAACAACTGCATTGTATGGTTTTTAATTTACAGATTTCTTCCGCTTCAGGATATCGCTAGCTATCTTTTCTGCAGTCTTCCTTTAAAACCGAGCTGTGAGAAAAATGGGCCAAGTTATTCTCTAAAATCAGTCGTGGTAGATAAGAGAGGAGACAGGTCTGTCATTACTAAAACTCAGTTGATTTTCTTTCCTAACAATGTGTTTGATCTGTTTTTCCCTCCTTATTTTAACAAAGCATTGACAAGCAGGAGCACAGCACCATTCCTCTGCTCTTGCCAGCCTTTTCTCACTCGCTCCCCAAACATGCAATCACAGAATCAGAGAAAGAAGTCAGGCGGGGAGGTACTTCCCGAGGTCATTTACGCCAATCCCCTGCCTGAGCACAGAATCATCTCCGCATTCAACAGAGGCGCAGTTCTTAATTTGTTACAAACCCTAAAAGGACGGTACAGGAAGAAGGCTTCGCTTCAGTTATGACTGTGTGCTATGTCGGAGGACGATAGCAGGCCTGCGCGCTGCTGCAGCTGGAGGCTGCCTTTAGGCTGAAGCAGCTGTTTCAGATGTTTACCACAGAATCAATGGCAGAATCACAGAGCAGTCGGGCAGGAAAGGACCTCCCGAGGTCATCGGGTCCACAGCCGTGCCTGAGGCAGGATTGTCCCTATCCAAACCATCCTCTAGCCACAAGCTAACCTCTTAGTAAAACCACTGTCAGTCGTGAAACAACGCAGGACCCTAACCTGCCCCAGGAAAAGCAGCAGCCAACATCCTTCTATAAAAGGTGGTTAATAATACACTCAAGAGATGCCAGGAGGAGGGCCACGTGACAGCCTACGGAGGACGGCAACCCTCACGCTCCAGGCTGCGCCAATCTGGCCACGGGGTAAAACTCCTTCCTGACCCCAAATATAGCGCTCAGCCCGGCCCTGAGCGCAGGGGCAAGACCCTTCAGCCAGAAACCTCCGGCTTGAGAGGCCAGCAAGAGCCCAGTCACAGTCTCTGGCCCCAAGTAGTTCCTGCCGCTGCTTTGTTTCTCCAGCCGTCTCAACCCAGCGCTTCAAGCTGCCTGGACTCGCGCCAGTCAAGAGCCGGGGCGGGGGGAGGGGGGCGCAAAGCGCTGTTTTAAAATGGCTTGCGTTCCTTCTCCGGCACCTCAGTGAAAAGCGACCGCAAAGGGAAAGGCGCTTGGAAAGGAGGAAGGTGGCAGGGGGAGGCCAGGCCCGAAGCCTC
>NW_005842135.1:1206590-1207288 GCF_000455745.1 Alligator sinensis | reverse complement strand
GGGCAGGCAGCGGGCTGACTAGATGTGGTGTCTGCTGTTAGACTGACTGAGCGGTCGGAACAAAGCTCTTTGCAAGCTCTCGGGCACAGGGAGACGGAGGGGGACAGGCCAAGCCTGGCCTCTGTCTGACAGGCTGCAGCTAAAGTGCTGTGGATGCAGCCGGGATGCACCAGTGTCCCTGGGCCCAGTGCTCCCGGGTGAGACAGTAGCGCCGGCACCCGGCGCACAAGCCCTTATACTCCCCGCGTGACTCAGGAGCTGCTGTGGCCCCGCCCCCTCACGGCCTAGATTCTGGCAGGAGGGGGAGGGGCGGCCCCGCCTCTGCCTCCCGCCAATGGGCGGGCCGAAGCCGCATCACGTGGTGCGGGAGGTGTCACGTGACGCGCCGCCTCCATTTTGTGGCGCAGTCGAGCGACTCGTTCGTCAGTCGGGAGCCAGACGTCGACGAGGAAGGTTCGAGGGTTGCTTTGGGCTCGCTCGTAGCGCTCGCCTCGCCCGTCTGGCCTCGGCCCGCACGCACACCGGCGCAGCCCAGGTTCGTGAGGGGCGGCGGGGGCCGGGCGAGCTCCGGGGTGCCTCTGGGTGCGGCGGGGGAACTGCTGCCGCGGCTGCTTTGTCTCCGGGGGCTTTGCGGTGGGGCAGGGGTTGGACCCGGGCCCCCTCTACGGGATGGGGGGGGCGATGGCCGCCGCAGGCGC
>NW_005842135.1:1189300-1206558 GCF_000455745.1 Alligator sinensis | reverse complement strand
GGGGCGGGCATGTGCGGAGCGCTGGGGGGGCTCTGGTGACGTGTGAGCTACGTCGGCCCGCGTCCAAGGGGCGGGGCCTGAATGCGCTGGTCGCTTCACATTGGTGCAGCGCGGGGCGTTATTGGCTTGGCTCGAGGCCATTGGGCGGAGCTGCGCGGGCGGGCCGCTGACGTGAGAGATGCCAGACTGCGGCACAGGCGTGGCATTGTGCGCCTGCGCAGCCGGGGGCGGAGTGGGCGTTGCGGTTTTGTTTCCTGGGCGGGGCTGGGGCAGTGCTGCTGCTGCTGCTGCTGCTGCTGCTGGGGCTTGATCAGGCTCTTGGCTTGCCTTTCCTGAGGCTTCCTGCCCAATGCTCTCCCCTTCCCTCCTTTATAGCTGATTTGACTTAAGCAGACATGAGTGGCTGCCGTGTATTCATTGGGAGGCTGAACCCTGCTGCCAGGGAGAAGGATGTGGAGAGATTTTTCAAGGGATATGGCCGCATCCGAGACATCGATCTGAAAAGGGGCTTTGGATTTGTGGTAAGGATGGTTACCAGACCGCTCGCTTGCCAAAGGCCTCACACATTGTAGTGAGCTCAGCTATGGCTTACTAGTCTCTCCTACCAAGATAACAAGAAATAATATTTTACAACTGACTTGACTAATTTGCCTCCATGTTCACTACTTTGCATCAAGCCATTCAGCATGCAGTGGGGCATAGCACCCCCCCCAATTTTGTAAATATCAAATCTTGCCAAACTTGTTTGCCCCCAGAAACTACCTTGCCTAGAAACCAGAGTAATTGAGACTTTGTTTGTTTGTTTGTTTGTTTCTAAACTGGGATTTCTTTCAATGTTGAAATGCTGATGTGAGCTGTACAGATAAGCCGTATGCAGATGTCACTTCCAGATTAATGTTGATGATGCTGTTTTCGTTTTGCAAAATAGGAGTTTGAAGATCCAAGGGATGCAGATGATGCAGTCTATGAACTGGATGGGAAGGAGCTCTGTAGTGAGAGGTAAAAATACTTTTGATTTAGTGTGTTGCTTTTAAAAGTAGATAACACCTGTTTGTCTGCTAAAGCAAAGAATACAAGCAAATCTCAGTCTAAAAACTAGACTAGTTCATACATTTGTGCATGTGGGTTTTTTTCCATTTAAGTCTTCTGACTTTAGAAGGGTGTACAGACACAGTGGAGTCTTGTTTCTTTCTTTCAGGGTTACAATTGAACACGCACGGGCCCGTTCCAGAGGTAGAGGCAGAGGGCGATACTCTGACCGTTTTAGTAGCCGCCGTCCACGTAGTGACAGGAGGTATATATAGCAGACTAGACTAATCTCTTAAGTATGTCATGGCATGGCTTCCCTAATTTTAATTTTAAATAAGATCTTGGATTAGCAAAAATATGCTGAAGAATATACATGTAATTAAGAGATGTAATGTTTCTGCTTATTTTCTGAAAGGTAGTGTTAACTTGCCATGTTAATTAATGGTAGTTATTCTTTAACATTTAAAGGCTGTATATGCCCTTACAGCTGATAATTCTGCTCCTTTTTAAACCTTGGGATATTGCAACTTTTTTTTCTCCCCTTCACACAGAAATGCTCCCCCTGTTCGAACAGAAAATCGTCTCATAGTAGAAAATCTGTCTTCCCGAGTCAGCTGGCAGGTTTGTTAAAAACGATTAACTCTTTTGACTTCATTTAATGGGTATGTAATGATGATTGATAATACCCAAGTACATTTTAACTAAAACTATTTTATTACATTAAATTGAAATATTTATGCAACTTTTTTTATAGTTAATGTAATTTTAAATAATATAATTACAGTATTTTAAAATAGTCTTTAATATTATGTAAATTGTAAATTTAAATATTTGAGGAATTTTTTTATTTTTTTCTTGTTTTTTAAATCAATTTTAACCACATATTAAACCCTTTATTTGCCAGCCTATCTGTGTCGTTGGCCTTATGACGAGGAGTGCCTGTGGGTTATCCTAATCGTTCTGTCTTGGTCACTCTTGGTTGGGCCTGGTTGACTTTCCAGTCAGCTCCTACAATGTCAGTTGGCCACCTCTAGATCTGTGTTTGCCGGTCTAGACGTAATCGATGCACTTCCTTAAAGTGCCACATTGCAGCGATCCCAGAGAGTTAACGAGATCTGATCCCTAAGTTGAGAGCTGTTCCTCCTGTAACGCTTCCGAATAAGAGGTCCTGGTCGAAAAGAGTTGAAAGATGCGCGTTTAGGTGGTCGTTGGAATCCTGATCGCAGTAAAGTGGTCCTTGGTAACTTCAAGAGTAGAAAATGTCTGCATCCATCAGTAGTCTGCTAATAGGGAGGGCTGTGCGATTTAAAGGCTTCCATCGACTGGGTAGTGTTCTTCAAGTGGGTGGCGAAGAGCCAGTCGGGCATATGTCATGACGGTATCTCCGATCGCTTAATGCAGTTTGCTGCTTGGCTAGCCTAGGGAAATATTAATGAAGGTAAAGTAAACTATATTTTTAATGACATATGGGGCACAAAATTACTGGTGTCTTGTATATGTTCTGTATAAGCATAAGACTTGTTCTTCAGTCTTTCTTTTTTTATGCTACAAAAATATATGGGAAGTAGCTTGCACTCAACTCAGTACATAGACTAATATCTTCTTTTTAATGTAAAATCTGACTTTTCATGAGCATCTTGCTTTAAAGGCAAATGCTGTGGCTTTTTTTGTTTTTTGGCTTTTATTTCATACCCTGATCTACATATTCTTTTTTGTGTAGAATACAAGTGTGGCATTGCCATGTTTGTAATTTATCTAACATTTTCTCTTTCAGTAGTCTTTTTTTTTGTATGGGGTTTTTGTTTGGTTTTTAAACTTTATATACGCATAATTAAATTAAATGCTATAATTTCTTTGAATAATGTAATTGGTCTTATGTTAGGATCTCAAAGACTTCATGAGACAAGCTGGGGAAGTAACCTTTGCGGATGCGCACAGACCTAAGCTAAATGAAGGGTAAGTGTCTAACCCAGTATCCTACTAAATCTTGTAGTATTACAAAGCACTTCTAAATAGGACCTAGACTCGGTATTTTGGAATGAGTAGTTACAACTTATCTTTTTTCAGGCTGCCTTGTAATGACAGGACTAGTCCAAAAAGCAAAAACAGTCATCCGAAAAATGTCAAGTGCTTTAATGCTACTGGATTTAGAGTTGCATAATCATCATGAATTATCTAACAGCTTTTGTGGCTTTTTTTTTTTTTTTTTTGGTAGGGTGGTTGAGTTTGCCTCTTACAGTGATTTAAAAAATGCTATTGAAAAGCTCTCTGGCAAAGAAATCAATGGAAGAAAAATTAAACTAATTGAAGGCAGCAAAAGACACAGGTATATACTTTTCCCCTTCATTCCAAATGAACCTACATCTAAGCATAACTTGCATTTCAGTGTGTACATGACACTAATGCCGATTTATTTATTTGTTCTTTATGATTTTTCCAGTAGGTCCAGAAGCCGGTCTCGTTCCCGTAGCAGAAGTTCATCTAGATCTCGTAGCCGGTCTCGCTCCCGAAGCCGCAAGTCCTACACCAGGTCAAGGAGTAGGAGCCGTAGCAAGTCTCGTTCAGTTAGTAGGTCTCCTATGCCAGAAAAGAGCCAGAAACGTAGCTCTTCAAGTAGATCTAAATCTCCAGCATCTGACCGGCAGAGGTCTCGGTCAAGGTCCAGATCTGTTGACAGTGGCAATTGAACTAAAATTAACTTGCTGGGGGGGGGCCCTTTTTTTTTTTTTTTTTTTTTTTAAACCATACTTGCTAAAACTTGTGGTAAGTATGTGATTTTTTTTTTTCTGTGGGGAGGGGTTTGGATTGGGTGGGTGGGGCCAGGACAACTTTGTAGATGTGGACCACAATGGAGGGGTTACCGAATTAATTGTATTAAATGTCTTTTGATAATCCCTTTTGCTCACATTTTTGTGAATGTCTGAAGTGTATAGTTTGTGTATATGGACAGAGCTCTTTATAACTAAAGCAGACAATTTAATTTTTTTTGTACTTCAAAAAAACAAACAAACCCCTGAACACATCAATTCCCAGTATATTGAACTGTGAATAGTAATTCAGGATATTTAGTTTTAATGTCTCAAATTTAAACTGATAGCATTGGACAGCTAAGAGCTCTTCCCCTGCTGTATATAAAGCTTTATTTTAGATTTTTTTTCATTTAAACTTTTTTTTTTTTGTGTTTCCGACAACTTTTGGTTATGGGTCAGCAAAACAAAAGCTGGTTAACATTACCAATAAACATTATTTTTTGAAGACTTATTCTGTTCCTTTAAAACACTTTGCACTATAAACACAGAACATACACCCATGAATGAAGAAGTGACATAATGTCAAGTGCTTAATGCTCCTGCTCGTAGTGGTTCTATAAATATCTGCTCTTCCTGTTCAAGAAATAAAAACAAGCAGTCTAAAGGCACCATAAATGTGTTTGTTTTCTTCATTTTGCTTCTTAATGTGGCTGATCAGAAATGGGCATGGTCCTTTCAAGGGTCGTGAAAGATGACTTCCATTACTGTGAATCACAGCAACACCCTGTATTAGTCCAGATAAGAGGTAATAAGTGCCCCTCCCCAGCCACCCTACTCATTAAATGTGGGAAAGAGAATGAGAAACATAGCAGAGAAGGAAAATACAATGTGGTAATGCTAGTTGTTAAGCCTCTTGGAGTTGCAGTACTTAGTTGTTTTAATCGAGGTTGGTGGAAAGTAGGGCGCTATAGTAATTCACAGTACAATCTGAATTATGGCTGTACACAACCAGGGGTAGCACCAAGGATCTTACCCATTTTTCTTCTGTGTGCTGCTGCTGCCTCCCGCTTTCCCAGCTGCAATCTGGTACTGGGCAGGGAGCTGTATTGGGTAGTTATGTCTCCATCCTCTCCCCTTTCACAACAGGCAACCACAGTCTTGCTCTTAGAATGCTACAGAAGCTGCCATCCACTCTTCCCACCCCCAGATTCCTGGCTCAGATTTCCTACCATTGCACACTTTGTCCTTCCTCTGTTGCCGGTAGATGTGTTAGATGCCAACCAGGTGAGAAGCCACATGGAAGCATTCTAGACACACCTGCTGCTAGTTTCTTAACCTTTAGCCCTCTAGGTTGGAACCCAAATGGCAACTACAAAGGGTTTAAAAGGGAAGAGAGCTCCATTCTAGAAAGCAGAGACGGCACAGCAAACTCGGGTAGCTGTTCTTTGTTTAGATAGGTATTCTTAATTCCAAGGAAGGTGGTGTGGAGTTCACTGACGGCGCTGCAAATTACTTGTACTCTAGTGTTCTGGAGACTGTCAGAAGTCTTAGCCTACCAAGGTTTTCATTCAGTTGTGAATGTCTCAGTTGTGTGCAACTTGCCCTGAATTCTTACATGGGGGAGTTTAATTAATTAAATTAATACAGTTTTCTAGAGGCCAGAAATGTGACTTGACCAGCCCTCTTTGCAGCTGCCTGTTCTGGAGGTTTCATCAATGTGAACATGCAGGAACAGTAACTGAGCTTTATTATTGCTGAGGGATGATTAACCTCATTCCTTTGTTACAGACACCCGTGTGGAGTGGGCAGCCCACTCTACTGCTGCCCAACAGAACTAGAACTTCCTGAGTACCCTGCATAGGAGTGACACTGCTGCAGGTAAAAAGTTCAGGGAACAGGAGAAGGGAGTGCCTGCCTTCCTGCTGCCTGTAGCAGTGTCTGGGCCCTGATTGCATCTGTGTGTTCTTAGGGTACAGCAATCTTCAGTAATTTGAGAGAGTTGCATTGAGTTGGCAGTAAAGTCTACACTTGGGGGAAGCTATACAAATCTGCAGTGGTTTGACTGGAAAGGCTAGTTGCTTACATGGACACTGGCTGTGGCCCCAAGAGCTAGGCTAGATATAGGGTAACTTGCATGCAAAATCTTAACTATATTGTTGTTTTCAAAAAGATTGCTAGTCAAACCTTGCTTTTGGGATGTTCCCTAGACAGCTAGGGTGCACATCTGAAACAGCTGCTCTGTGGTGTGAGATGCCTGGTAGTGATATAGGGGCAAAATAATACCCCTGCTCAAGTCTTGTGATGCACTTGAACCAGTAGTTGTGCTCAGAACTTGTCTAATTTGCACTGACAGGTTCCAGCTCCCTATAAATTTTATGGTTATAGTTGCACATAATAGTTTAGCATGAGAGTTTAGATTACTATGCAGCAAGAAATGAAACTTTTCTGGACCAGGCAGCTGTAAGATGGAGCAGGGCTGTAGCCTAATGGATTATTAGGGTGCTTTCCAAGAGGGGGAAGAAAACCCTACACTCTTGTCCCTGTTTCCCTATGTGTTTTTTCATGTTTTATCCAGTGACTGCAAATTGCAGTCACCAATTTTAGGGAAAACCCTGAAATCGGGGCTCCTCTGTCAAGTAAATTCCTTTACCAATAGGTTACAGGATTGTTTTTGGCCTAGTCTGTCTTGAATTTTTTTTGTGGCACAGTACAGTTTCAGACAGATGGGTAGTAAGTGTTAACCTACCCAGTATAGCCTAAAGTCCAGTGGTTCAGTTACTTGTGAGATGTAAGTGAGCCCCCTTGGGATGAAAAGAGGGAATTCAACTCAGGTGGCCTACTTACTGGGTGATTGCTCAAATCACTTATATAAAAGGAGAAAGTGATGCTGGAAACTATCTTCAGCTTTGTTTTAAAAGGGAAGTGATTTCTTCTCCGTTCTAAGAAGACTTGCTAGTATCTGCATTCAGGAACAGTATCTGGGTTGGGGACCGCAAGCAAGCAAGCACTATGTAAGGGAGCTTGGGAACCTAGGCCACTAATGGAATTCTTGGTTATACTCCCAACTCCCCATGTCAAGTCCTTAAAAGTTGGTGGCAGCTCTTATCTGGGAAGGATGCAGGCCAGAGAAATAATCATGGGAACTCATTTATGCCCTTAACCTAGTCTGGGCAGTCCATCCAGTCCACGCAGAAAGACCTGGACCTGGGACACGTATAGAGTGGGACCTATAGAGTAGGAGCTCTGTAGAGAAGGGGGTACTGTCAGGATTTGTAACAGACGGGCCTACCTGGACTGACTGGCCAGTTGGGGTGTGTCAGCTGGCCGCACTGTCTCAATTGGTTGGGAGGAGTAGCAGTGCCCCTACTTAAAGCAATTTGAAGTAATGGACTCCAGATTGTTCAAGAGAGGCATTTCAGAGTACTAGCTGTCGTGCTCCAAGAGCCCCTTCTAGTGACTAGGCTTCCTGATTCTGGATAGTTTTCTGGTGTTACATTGCTGGGATATAGGCAGTCAGACTCAATGGCAACAGATGACATTTGGAAAAGGAGTCAAACAGCAAGAAACTGGTACAGTATCTAATGTTTGAAAACTACAGCAGTGATTGCAAAAATCAGAAAGTATGTTTGTTGCTTTTATTCAGGATGGATTTTCAATACAACCAACATGTGCTCTTTGTTAAACTACATTACTTTGGGTAAGTTGGCTATTGTGAATGCAGTGCAGTGGGCCTGGAGCATCTCTTTCAATAGTAACTCTGCCACTAAACAGTTACTGTATGATGCTCCCAAGTGTTCAGTATTAGTTCCTGGGCATGGGTGTTCCTACAAAGCCAAGGCACTTTGGACCACTTAGTCTTTCATTTGTTTATTCATCATTATATTAAAATTGCAGCTCCCTCAAATTGCTTGTCAGAAAGACCAAGTTCATAGGTGAACAGAACTGGTCTGATTCAGGTGATGCTAATAAGAATTAGCTGTGGGTTCTGACACAACTCAGTGATGGAGCATATGGGATCCTGGGAGAGTTTTCATTGAGGTAAACTCCATCTTTTCATCACCACTAGCAAGCAATACTTTGTAGATTGCCAAGAATTAGCTAGTCCATTAAGTCTCTCAAATAGAGTCTGTGGACCCTGTTTGGGAGTCATCTACTGAATGAAACCTTTGAGAGCTTTCCAGTGAGGGTCTAGGCTGGCTTGGACATTATGCAAAACTACTCAAGTTCAGCAAACCATGGGTGGAGAGCATTACTTGAAGCTTTGGTGGAGATTCCTGTTGCATAGTCCTCCTGCCTTTTCCTTGATTTGCTCTTGTTTCTTGGTGGTGGCTTTATTTCCTGTGCAGTGTTGCCATCCACAGCTGTATAGATCATTTTTGCTGTACCTAAAGAACAGGGAAAAAAAATCAAATGAGGCCCCCTTGGTCTTAACCCATGTCAAAGAAAGGTCATATTGCAGGAAAATTTCAGCTGTTCTTGTATTGCCTTGACTCCTAAATTCCACTGGGGGTTGCTTGAATGTGTTTAGATTTTACAGGAGAGTAGGGTTTGAAGGGCCCTCATGAGGTCATCTAGTCCAGCCCCTACTAAAGGCAGGATAGGCCCTGACTGAGCCATCTCAGCCAACTGTCTGCCTAACCTGCTCCTGAAAATTTCCAAGGCTGGAGATTGTACAGTTTCTCTAGGAAGCCTATTTCAGTGCTTAACCACACTCATAGTCAGGAAAATCTTCCTAATCTTCAAGTTACATTTCTTTTTCTGTAGTTTGAGGCCATTACTCCAAGTTTTGTCCTCTACTGCCCATCTATAATCACTCTTCAGGTATTTGAAGACTGTTATCAAATCCCCCCTCAATCTTCTCCAGAGTAAACAATCCTAGTTCAGCCTTTCCTCATAAATCACATTTTCCAGGCCTCTGATAATCTCTATCGCTCTCCTCTGAACTTCTTCCAATCTGCCTGCATTTTTCATTAAGTGTAGGGCCCAAAACTGGCCACAGTACTCCAGGAGAAGCCTCACCACTGCCTTATGCAACAGCAAAGAGTAAGTGCAGTCTCTCCATCTGGCCTTATTCAGCCATGACTCTGGAAAAAACATCTTTCCACCCCTTTGCCCCCTGCTGCTCATTCTGCCATCCCAAAGCAAAGGAGTCTGTTTTATTTGGACACAAATGGTATCTAAGAAAATATGGTATTATTTTTCCCTTTAAATAAGTACAGCTGCTAGGCTTTTTTATGCTCTTCTCAACAAATGACCTAGATAGTCTACTCCTCCAGCTCCAACGTTTGCCTCATAAGAAGTAAGTCTGCCCATATGGACTTGTAGACCTAAATTACCAATATGTTGGTGTTGATCTAGGATAGCACCATTTGGAAGAAGTGGGTGAGGTGCTCTTCATTAAACTTGAACCAGCCTAGTGTACAACTTAACACATATACTTACATATCACCCACACACCTTTCCCCCCCAAAAATCATCCCCCCCAAAATTGGGGTGCATGTTTTAAGCAGGAAAACTGATTTTTATTTACTAAAATAGAAGCAAGCATAGTGAGACACAGCAGCCATCTTGCAGCAGTCTCAGGGAAGGAGGGGACAGAGTTCACCCTTCAGGGTCAGAGAGCTACAGTGTTAACCTTCTCACAGCAATAGCCACCCACTGCAATCAGGATCTCCTTCAGACAGCATTTAGGCATAACTGGACAAATCTTTTTTTCTTCTTTCTGCCTTCCCAAAACAAGGTGCATGTCTTACTTGGGGGGCATGTGATATACATGAAAATACGACATTTGAGTAACTCAGTCCATTGGTAAGAAATATGTAGCACTAGTCAGGGCTGGGTTACAAAACTAATTGCTAGACTTGGAGTTTTTTGCATGTCTTTTTCAGTAACCCCACTTAGGAAACGTCATTTTAGAAGTTTTGCTTCCAGCATTTATGTTCTAGTGCAGTGGGGGCAAACCTTTCTGGCAGATGTGCCACAATTAAAACCCTGTGCTCTTCCTGACCATGCTACATCCACACGAGCGTGAACTTTTGGTTCCCTGGGGACAACTAACAGCAGGACACCATATGCCATCACTAGTCTGCAGGGAATGCCTGTGCCATGTGCCCTCTGGCATGTGGCAAGTCACCCTGGGTGGGGTAGAGGAGGCTAGGGCCAGCCTGGCCCCAGCAGCCTCATGTGGAGCCCTGGGAGCCTCCTGGAGCTACAGCAGTGGTGATTCTGCTGCTTGGAGCCTGGTTGGCAACTGAAGCATGGCTCTGGCTGGCCAGGCTCTGGTTTTGAGTGGTGCACGCTGCCCCCATGTGTGCCAGTCTGCTTTTTTTTTTGTGCAGGGTTTTTTGACCCCTGGATATCCAGGAGGCAATTCCCCCCCCCCCCCCCCCCAGCTGCTCCCTTGCAGCGCAGAGAACAGCTGAACATGCAGTATGTGGTGCTGCAGACATGTTGTGCTCATCTGGACCTGGTTCCTGAGTGCCACTCTGATCCCCTTCCACTGCCTGATTTACTGCCCTGCTCTGTGCTCCCTGCTTGATCTGCTGCTCTTCTTTCTGCTCCCTGCCCAATCTAAGTTAATAATAAAAACTTTTTAGAATGCATAAGAAGCAGGAAGCCAGCTAAAGAATTGCTGGGATCATTAGATGACAATGATACAAAAAGTGTACTCTGGGCTGATTACAGCATAGCAAAGAAGCTAAACAAATTGCTTGCATCATTGTTTAATGCAGAAGAAACGGGGGAAATTTCCATGCCAGATCAGTCTTTCCTAGTAGATAGGTCTGAAGAGTTGGACCACATTGCAGTGAGAACCAAAGAAGTTTTAGATATATAAGATATTAATAAGTCACCAGGACTGGATGGCATTCATCCAAGAATTCTGAAGGAACTCTTGAGGTGAAATTGCAGAACTGTCGGCAATCGTATGTAACCTATAATTGCAAAAAACCTCTGTGCCAGAGGACTGGTGGGTTGCCAACATAATGTCCATTTTCCAAAAGGGCTCCAGAGGTGAATCTCACTTCCATCCATGGCAAGTTGGTAGAATCTACTGTATAATAATGAATAAAACTCATAGTCATGTGGACAAGCATGATCTGCTGGGTAAGAATCAGCATGGCTTTTTGTAAAAGGAAATCCTGCCTCATCAATCTGCTGGAGTTCTTTGAAGGTGTTCACAAGCACATGGAGAAGGGGGATCCAGTTGACACATCTGAACTTCCAAAACGCTTTTGACGAAGTCCCGCACCAAAGGTTTTTAAAAAAACTGCATTGTCATGGGTTTGGGAGGAAGGCTTTCTGGTGACTGAGAGCTGGTTAAAAGATAGGAAACAAAGGGTAGGGCTAAGTGGTCCTTTTCAGGATGGAGGGAGGTCGAAATAGAGCCCCATAGGTATCTGTGCTGGGCCCAATTTTTGTTCAATGTTTTTATCAATAACCTGGAAATGGGGATGCACAGTGAAATCACTGTTTGCACATAATGCCAGATTATTCTGGTTAGTCAAGTCCCAAGCTGATGGAAAGGAGATGCAGACATATTTCACCAAGCTGAGTGAATGAACAAAGAAATGACCAACAAGGTTTTTTGGGTGAATCTGATATCTTTTATTAGACCAACTTAAATAGTTGGAAAAAAATTCTTAGCAAGCTTTTGGGTTTAAAAACCTTTTGATAGGCTAAGGAAGCATCTGCAGTTGGTGTGTGCTCTTCCTGGATGGAATGAATAGTAAAGAAGCCAGAGGCTGGCCTGGTATGCATGTGAGACAGGCACTCAGTGAAGATGTACCAGGTATCCCTCCACTGTTTACCTGCTACATTCATCCCTCTTCTCTCTCCCACATCCCACCCAGTCTCTCTCTCACCCACTGACTCCTCAATTCACATCTTCATTGACTGCCTATCTTGCATGCAGCCCAGCCTCTGGCTTCTTTACTATTCATTCCATCCAGGAAGAGCACACACCAACTGCAGAGACTTTCTCAGCCTGACAAAGGGTTTTTAAACCCGAAAGCTTGCTAAGAAATTTTTTTTTCCTACTATTTAAGTTGGTCTAATAAAAGATATTAGATTCACCCAAAGAACCTTGTCCGTCTATGCCCTTAGACCAAAACAGCTACAACCTATACCCCTGGGCAAAGAAATGGAAGATAAACAAAGTAATGCACCTGGAGAAAAATAGTAGTAGTTGAATCAGAAAAGGTACAAAGAAGGGCAATCAAAATGATCAGGGGTATAGAGCAGTTGCCATACCAGGAGGAACTAAAAAAAGGCTAGGACTCTTCAGTTTGGAAAGAAGGCTTAGGTGGGGTATGATAGAGGTTTATAAAATCATGAAGGGTGTGGACCAGGGAACAGGGATCAATTGTTCACCACGTTCCAAAATACTAGAACTAGGGGGCACCCACTGAAATTAGTAGGTGATAGTTTTAAAACGAACAAGAGAATACACTTTTTTACACAATGCCTGTTAACTTGTATAATTCATTACCACAGGAGGTGGTAGAGGCAGATAGCATAGCCAGATCCCAAAAGGAGCTAGACAAATTTATGGATGATAGAGCTATTAAAAGCTGTTAAACAGAAAGGTTGGAGATGTTTCCTTTGACCATCTCTGAACCAGTAATGGTAGATGCCAGGAAGAATAACTCGAGCACTATTTGGTTCAGTGTTCTCCCTCTAGCGTCCCCTTCTGCCAGTGATGAAGACAGGGTGCTCGGGTAGATGGACCGTTAATTTGACCCAGTGAGACAAGGCACTTAGCACATTTCTGTCACTTTAAGAGGAGAGAAGGTCCAGAAACAGCTCAGGCAGCAATCAGGGAAGGCACCTGATGGGAAGGAGGGTGGGCTTGACATATATATCAGCCCAGGGCCTGAGGCAGGGAGGCAGTCTTACCCTGGCAGCTGACAGGGAAGGAGCTCCTGAGCAGGTTGCCAAAAGAGCGACTCTGGCTTCTGCCAAGTATGTCTGTGGGGAGGCACTGGCAGTCTTAGGAAGAGGAATTCAGCTATAGGGCCAGTGATACTACTAAGCTATCTAATCAAGATGGTAAAAAAAATATGCTGCCCTAGTATTCACAGTTCCCTGTACAGCAGAGGCATAGCATGCTAATAATATGCCCAGAACAGCTCTCCCCCACCCTTCCCCATAAAGCAGCCTGCAAACTTCACTCCACTGGGAATCCAAAACTACACCTTGCACTTTGAGTGCATGACAGCAGCAGTTAAGTGACCAGTGGATTAATACCTGTACATGGTCTTGATAAAATACACTGAGATCCTTTGAGAGGAAAAGTACCAAAGAAATGGGAGCACAACTGCACTTGCCATTTGGTTTCTTTATCCTTTCATGTACCCTGAAGGTCAGTACCAAGAGAAGGCCCTCTCCGATCTGGAAAACCATGTACAGCAGTGGAAAGAAGTAGAGGGGTCCAATGACTTCAGGGTCAAAGGCCACTTTGAGGATAGCAGAGCAGAGCTGTATATTCTGGCAGCCAGTCTCCATGCACACTGTCCTCCTGCACCTGAACAGGTCAGAAGTAGACATACACAGGCATTAAAGATATGGTACATTTTTATACTACTTAACATGGACATATTTAATTCTTGGTAACAATAGCTTCATTTTGCAAAGGTATAACTATGCATCAACTTTTTCTGTGGCTTGCATGAAACAACTTGATGCGTTTTAGTCTTGTTTGTAGTGGCCAGGTATGTAGTTAATAGAAATTGCTACTAGAGTTGGTACCAGGGGTGGATCTAGAAAGGGATCTTGTGGTGCCGTCTCACCTCACCTCCCCTTGCCCCCCCCTCCCCTTCCCCCCCAATCTTAGACCACAATGAGAAAGCAGCTAGGGCCTTTTATAATTCCATGACGTAGGCAACAATTCCACCCCCTTCACTTGCACCTCCTCTCCCATTCCCCCATCTCGTCACCCATTGCTGCCACTCTCCCCACATTCCCTGGCTTATCCAAGGCAGCGGGGGGAGCTCCAGAGCCACTCCTCTGGTCCAGCTGGGGTAATAGGGGCTCAGCTGGAGACAGCAGCAGTGGGCAGGTTCTTCTCTTCCCAGTGCCCCTGGGTGTTCCCTGTCAGCCTGGGAACAGGCATAGGTGGTGGGAACCCACCCACCACTGTTACTGCTCTTGCCACGATCCCTGGCTGAGCCTGACTGCCTGCACAGCTCAGCTGGAGCAGCTCTGGAGCTTGCTCTGCCTCTGGGTCAGATGGGGACAATGACACTGGTGGGTGGTGGGTGAGATAGGGAGGAATGGGAGGGGAGGAGCTGATGAGCACAGAGGGGAAGGAATAGGTTGCCAAGAGTTGTGGGGAAGAAAGCAGGATTCTTACCTGATTTGGGGACATACAATGAATCCCTGGCTCTTGCAGTGCGATCTCCCCATCCCATGGGAGTGCAGGGGGAGGAGGGGAAGGTTGTTAGTAAGGGGTGCACCCCACTCCTTTACAAAATCCTCCATGTACCCATGGTTGATATTGCTTGTGGTGGACCAAGGAGAACAACCAACTCATTCTTTGTCCATGAGCTTGTGCTCATCTCAAATACCAATCAGCATTTAGGCACACTAGCTAGCAACAATGGAGGTGCAACTAAAACTACTACTGATCGTACTGCATTTGTCCTGAAGCTAAAGAGCAAGCTTCTGTCAGCACAAAAACTAATGAAATACTTGTACAGGCAGCCTCTCTATTCTGTCCTCATGATTCCAAAACCAGCACTAGGAGACCATGATCAAAGTTTATGGTGAGAAGGATGAAAAAATTATTTCCATTTTAAATGATTCCAGTGTATCACAGTTCACACTAAACCAATATAACTGTTTTGCCTGTCCACTCCTCTCCTAATAGAATTGGATCTAAACTATTCTCATGTTGAACTTGTTAAAACTTTAGCTCAAGTATATATTTACAGCAGCTCAGTCAGCTAACATGGAGTTTGGAATGGATAGACAAAACTGTTACATCAGTTCAGCTGACACATGTTCCCCAAGTCCTCTGCTCTGTTTAAAGATATAATGTTCCATCTGTTCACACCCTACCTTCATTTACAGTACCCTGGAACAAACTGTTTCAGTGCCTCCCAGCATACCAGGCATCCCAACGTTGAGAGTAGCCGTCTCCAAACAAATAACAAATCAAAAACCCTTTAAATACAAACTTGAATGATAAATTGTGGGAGAACTCCTCCATGGAGTGGATTGTGTTAAAATGGTTTCAAAAGAGAGTGGGGGTTTTTATCCCATTATCTAGACTAGCTTTTAACTCCAGCCGTTTGTTCTTATGTCCCTGAATGTGTCAGCTGTCTTGTTTATCCCTACTGACTTTTTAACACACCTTTTGCCTCCCTCAGCCATGCCTCCTCCCTCTGTTCTTTTTCTTTGTATTTACATTTCTCTCTTTTTTTTTAAAACCCTTTCTTTCTCTGAGTCCATTCGTAGCATCTGACAAAGTGAATTGTCACCTACAAAAGATTGTGCCTCTCTGAACTAGTTAGTCTCTAAGGTGTCACCCTGCCCAGCCTTCAGCCCAACATTCATATGGCCTTCATTCTTTTGTACTCATACCCCTTGCCAAGAGCCTTCATTGGCAAGAGGAACTGAAGATGATTGAAGGATGGGGTGGTGAATGGACATACCGGTCATTGAGCTTGAAACATGCTGAAAGGACATAGCCCAGCAGGAAACCAATCAAAGGCATGGAGGCAGAAGTTCCCAATAGAGGTGGTGACAAGATGAGTAAGATACGGTTTCCAACATTAATCACAGACAGAGCGATTATTGCAACAGATGACACTAGGAAAATGATCATCCCTGCCTGAAATAAATGTGGGGCAGGTGGCAGGAAAAGACAAAACAAAAGTTTCCATCAGAAAAAATCTACATATTTGGAAGCAACTGTGCCATAGCCTGTTAAAATAGCATTCTGCATATATGCCAGTGCCCTCATACCAAAGCACTTTACTGGTGAAAAAGGAAGTTTCACTCAGAGTTAGAACACTGTGGGTGTGTCTACGCGTGTGCCCCACTGAGCAGTTGGTACTGCATAGTCATTTAGTACTTGGTTTAGTGCAGTCCCAGCACCGCACAGGTTGTTTCTGACCCTACTACACAATAGCTTGTTGCTACTGCACAGTAGCAGTGGTGTCATGGTTCATGCCCGCCAGTGCTTTGATGCTATAGTGATGAGCTATGTCTCCATAACTTGTCGCTACGGTGACATAGTGTCCTGTGTAGACGTGCACTGTTTTACCTAGATTACAGGTCACTTTGTGGGATTGCTGCTGATAAAAGAGGCAGAAACAGGTCTACAGCCCAACGTCTTATTTGCTTGTACTTCAAAACACAAAAACAAACAATTTTATCCCAAAGTTTATCTGGTTACCTGTGGCAGCACAACATAGATTCTCATCTATTCTGGCTGGGGAGACTCAAGGGTGGCACACAAATTGGCAGCAGATCTTGAATTTACTGAGTTCTCCAAATTTCCTTCCAGCCTATACCCCATATCTATAGATGGTTGATTTAATAGTCTAATAAATGACCTCTGATTGTTTTTATTGACATTTCTCTGTTTCAGTGAAACTTTTGGAAGTGGACTGAGCCAGATCTCTTGTGGACTTGCAAGGTATCAGCAGATGCAACTACACGTTCATTAATGTGCTTTTGCTACTGCATATTAAGTTTAGTACCTCTAATATGAGAAACTAGATAAAGACGCAGTAGCTGCACTAATGCACAGTAGCAAAGGTGAACTTTTTTGTACTGCTTAATGCATAGTAGACTAATTCTACTGCCCATTAGCACAGTAGCACAGTTTTTGCTGTGACACGCTAACGCTCAGTAGAATAGTTCACTGCGCATTAAGGAATCTCGTGTAGATGTACTCAGTTAGTTGGGATTTATATCCTTGGGAAAGTAAGTTATATCCTCCTTTCCTCCCCTATCGTGGAATGTTGTTCAACACTTCTGTTTCTTCTTTACCTTAGTTTATGGTATTCTCTGACAAGGTTGTTTTGTTTTTACAAATTATCTGAGAATCTTAACCTTAATATATCTATTATAGCAAAATAGCATCTAATAAATTTGGTTACATCAATCACTACTACTAATATTTTAAGATAAAGCTATGATATAGTCTATTTGGATTATTTAATGTATGGTTTTCCCTTATAGTGTCTCCTTTCAGGCCTTGTGCTTTGTTTAATTGTCTCTTATTACTGGTTTAGTTAGACTTGTGGATAACTTCCTTGACTTTGCTGACCAAGCTAGTTGTCACACTTGCAAAGGTTGATGCTAGGGTTACTCAGAGACAGTCTTTGGAGTCTTCTGCTTAGCCACACTTCTGCAGCTTGGCCTAGACTCCTGGAAAATGGCCAAGGCTTGCGACAACTGCTACCTCTGGTGGCATGCAATGTAATAGCTATTTTATTTTTTCAGCCTACAGCAACAGCACCTAAAAGT
>NW_005842135.1:1176686-1189290 GCF_000455745.1 Alligator sinensis | reverse complement strand
ACAGGACTAAAGAAAAGAAAATAAGCAGCAAAAGTGCCTTGAGAATTCTGGGTGTTCTAATTCTAATTTCTAAAACTCTGCTCCTTAGTTCAAGACTGACAACTTCTCTAGCTTTCAATGCTTTTTTCTGACCTCAAAGGTTATTGTTTGTCAGAAAGGAAGATAGGCTAGGTTCCCAGGCTGGATATTGTGTGTCACCTTCTCATATATACCCTGAAATGTTTATAGTTCCTTCTTGACCATTCTTGTAAAGGAGCCCCATATGAAAGAGTCCTCTCCATTAAGTGTTGTGGCTCATCTCTGGACTGACTCTTGTTGGATATCCATTTATAATGCCTTTTTCTTGGGATCAGTTTTGGGTTTCAGCATTTAAGCTGGTGGTACTGATCTCCAGCTGTTCAAAGAACCAGTTTTTGGAGTGGTAGAATGTAAGTATCTCTCAAATCTATTGCTAGAGAATCCCATGATTTCTGTACCTCCAGAACTCCCCTCCTTTGTATTTATGTCCTGGACATGCAGAAACAGAGTGGTGAACCCCTACATAATTAAATGTCTGGTAATTTGCCCTGCCGCTTCTGGATGTCTGTCATGTCATGTATCCACTTTGCCCACTCTTAGCAGGTATCAGGGCTCTCAGCACAGTGAGCGCACTTTCTGTGCTGAAGGTAAATAACAAAGAGCACTCCGACATCTTACCTTGATGATGAGGCGAGCATACTGTGGCTTCTTCTCATTCAGGAAGATGCCAATGGCACAGGGGATGAGCATTGTAGCCAGGGAGAAAACTATTTCCTTGTAAGGCACTTTGCTTTCTAGATCACCCTCGTACAACCCTCTTGAGTAAATATATAGGAGAAGAGGCATCATGCCAAATGCCAGGAATGTTGAACATGTGGTCATCAAAATGCTGAGATGGAAAGAAAAAGCGTTAGCAGCAGGAACTTAAGTTCCTGTGTGACCCATGCTCCTTTTTCACTTATGTGGACACATTTGCCATTTAAAATGTTATCTTGCTCTTCCTATTTCTTCCCATCCTATTGCAGATGCTTTCTCACTATTATTGTCAAGGGGTGAAAAGACCTCATGGAAGTGGAAGTAAGGAGACGGAAACAGTTAAAGACAGTTTTATTTCATGCTCAAAAAGTATTTGTGAATGTGCTGTTATTCAGACAAATTGGATCAGAGCTCTGGTCCATCTACCCAAGTATCTAGTTCCCAGCAGTGGCTGGTATGAGTTGCTTTAAAGAAAGATGAAGAAAATTTACAGTAGGTCATCATAGAAGAACTTGCCCACAGGGAAAATTTCCTTCTACTTTCTGTTCGTTAAAGGTTGGGTAGTGTTCTGACATGTAAAGGTTTATATCCCTTCTAAAGCTCTTGGGTTCTCCTGCTAAGTCTTGATGTTTTTGTTATTCTTGAAATTACAGTTCAGAAACTCAGAAGCTATGTAGAACCAACTAAGTTCTGCAATTTTTCTATGACTGTTTCCACTCTTCTCTCCTGTAGGGGAGCCACTGGAATGTGAGGCATTGCTAACCCTTTATTTTACCCTTTTCTTTTTGATGTGGTCCCCTAGCAAAACTCTTGATTTATATGGAAGGCAAGAGACCTCCAAGAATACCAGTGTCTAGGATAACAATTGTAACTTATATTCAAAGTG
The DNA here is from genome assembly GCF_000455745.1 of Alligator sinensis. Lineage (NCBI taxonomy): Eukaryota > Metazoa > Chordata > Crocodylia > Alligatoridae > Alligator > Alligator sinensis. The sequence continues at coordinate 1,187,630 of NW_005842135.1, read as the reverse complement.
TAATTATTGAAGCACCAAATGGATAACCGTGTTGCTCAAAGCTATAATTTTGTTTGCAAGGAAACAAGGAAAGTATAAAATGCATTATGTACCTCTTTATGCAATTGGAACTAATCAGCACTTGTCACAAAGGTGGCAGGTTCTCTAAAAATACTTTGGATGCAATGCTATTTTTTTTTCTATCTAAAGCCTTGAGACTCGTTGTGCCAGTAGGTTAGCCTGGAAACCAGTTACGCAATTCATATGGCTTGACGATTTATAATGGTGAGGCTGCACTCAGCTCTTCTTACCTGAGGTTCATATCTCCTTTGGATGCCAGACTAAAGATGTTTGAGAGGTTTCCACCTGGACAGCAGCCACAGATAAGGGTAGCCAGAGATTCAATAGGGTCCAGGTGAAAGAGCTTACCCAGCAAAAATGCTGTCAGAGGCATTATGCCATACTGAGCAACCACAGCAATGGCTAGCCCTTTGGGCTTCCAGAAGTGAGTCTTGATCTTGGCAAGCTCCATGGTGCACCCCAGTGAGATCATGACAATGAAGAGGACAGTGATAAGGCTTCCATTCAGAGCTTGTTCAATGGCCCTTTGATTAAATGCAAATGGCAGTGTGAAATTGGGCAAAGACGCCTTATCTGTAAGTGATATGTTCCAAGACTCTGGGTTCTCATAGGCCCCTCTGGTTTTGTTCATTGTGATGAGGAGCTTGTTCATTCAGCCTTCCTGGTGTGACTGGCAGAGAGCAGAAGAAACCCAGTCCAAATCCTGAAAGCATTGCAAATCCTGTTCAAGTTAGTATTACATTCAGCACTCTCCCTTCTGCAATCTGTACCTCATCTTTTTCAGCCCAGAGCTCTTATCATATAGCAAGGAGTACACCTGAGGACTATTTTTTTCTGAGATCAGCGTATATAATGTAATATAGTAACTTTCTTCTACATAGGACATTCCTGCGTTCAATGTTAGAGCACCTTTCTTAATTAAAACAAACAAACAAACAACCTCCCCCCCCCCCATACTCCCATTGGAGGCAACCAGTATTTCATGCAAAACAGTTTCAGCCTCTATCTCATGGCCATTGAATGTGAACACATTAACTGATGAAAAAAATGCCACTATTTTCCAACTTTGCAAATTGTCCAGCTGGATACCTCAACTCTTCCCTATAGTCTCCATATCCTTTCCCATAAAATGAGGACACAAGGGCAATAAATGAAGATGAAAAGCAGGTAAGTCAAAACTATCCAGAGATGAAAACTTTTTATATCAAGCAAAAGTAGCCTGTAGAATTTCAAGGGCACAAGAATTGACTGAGGCCAAGAGCTTAAGAGGATTCAACAATAGCATTTGGTATCTACATGCCTAATGGAAAGCATCCACTTACATGAGAAAGGATACCATTTTAAGGTGTTATAACTAGGAGCTTGGGGCTCCTATTACTTTAAGGGGAAAAAAGATAGCAGAAAGAGCCCTAGGCAGCTAATCGGGGGTTAGTTGCAGGAGGAAAGGCAACAAAGAGAATGACTGTAGCCTAGGTAATCAGTTGCTCATTAATATAAAGGTCAAGGGAGCACCTGTGCAGAAGGGGGAGAAGCCCAGGGAATATAAACTTGGGTTCCTGAAGCAGAGGGGCAATATAGCCCTGAACTCTGCCAAGAGAGGAGCTCCTGGCAGCTCAGGCTGGTGAGAAGGGGGGAAACTGCAGGTATGCCAGGTAGTCCCAGAACAGAGAGAGGGAGGGTGTCCTGGCAGTGATATAATGACCCAGGGGGGAACCTTGAGTTAAAGCAATTGCTTATATGTTTTGTGTTCTAGTTAACTGGTGATTTGGATGTGGCTACAGGTGCATGTGAGGAGGCCTAAAGGGTGCATTCTGGTTAACTCATAGGGGAGTGCCAGGGGCACACTGGTGCTGTGAGCCCTGCCAGGTGCCTGGGCTCAGGGCATAGAGTAGGTTTAAGCCAAAGGCCAGCAGAAATCTAGAGAGAAGTCAGATGGGGCCAGGGGACCCAGTGCCTGAGAAGGGTGGACACCAGGGCCAGGGGCTGATGCTGGGGGACTCAGGACCTGAGAGGGGTGGACACTGGGGCTCGGGGGCCCAAGGCCCACCTAGAGGAAAGGGATGGAGGCCTGGTGAATGTGATTGACTGATAACATCTGCAAGGTTTGGGTATACCTATGGGGGTGGTTGGAGGTCGTGAACAGCCCATAAGGCAACAGGTGGGCCAGGAAGACCCACTGAGAATGAAGGCAGGATTGGGACTAGCAAATTCTGGGAGAGATTGCCGGCAGAAAGAAGAACTAGGGCTTGTTCCTTCCTCTCCCTTTAAAAAAATCAACTAAGTACATCAAGGTGTGGCAGGAAAAAGTGAAGGGAGGATACTCTAGGTCTAGAGCAGAGCAGGAGCCACATGGCTACCAGGGGGTGTCCTGGCCACTCTTGGCTCAAACATGCTGCAGGAGTATATAAACCCTGAAGCATCTGAGCATAAGTCAACCCCTACTGAGGGAGGATCTGAAAAAACTCTCCCAGTGTATACCTTATCCTACAGCTAGCCATTTAGGGGCTTTTTTGTACATTTGGTCTGAAGCTCTTGATTTTCAGACAGAGGAAGCTAGACTAAGCCACTTCCTACTCTTATCTGACACAGTGGCTTTCTGTAGCATGCTTAGCAACATTTAATTAAACCTCACAACACCCCAAAGTATTAACCTTATCTTGCAGATAGAGAAATAAAGATGCAGATTGGTTGCCTGACTTGTTTAAGAATGATCTGCAAATCAATGTAAAAGCCAGGAAAACAAGCCAGCTGACTAAGGTTTTTTAGCTCTTCGCCCTTTGTTTTAATGACAAGGTTGTTGTCCCTGTGCTGTATGCGGCTGTGAAAGACATGAGTCAATGGGGCTGCACTGGTAGAAAGGGAGGGAGGAGAAGGACAAGTAAGGGTCTTCAGAGACACTATTCTATAACTTTTAAATAGCTCCTCTTGTTCCCCCTGTAGTTTTTCTACCATTTTAGCCATGTGTCAGGGAAAACATTTCCTTATTTATGCCTTACCCAGGCACCACATTTACTGACTTTCACCTCTCCACTCAACTCCTGTTTTATAGATACATTGTCTTTATTAAAGGCATCCTAGCTGCTGACTGCTGTTAGGATCAGATCCACATGTAAAGAGATAGTATCATTCCCAGACATGCTAAACTACAGAGGAGAGGAATTCATTTACCTTCACGCCTTAGAATGCTGCTTCCGAATTTGGATATTGTGTCTGTGCTTTTCCAGGGGTTTACATGCTGTTCCATCCATTCTCTGCTCAGTCCTGCAATCTGTATGACTCAGAAGGACTGTTAGTCATCATGATTCAAGAAAATCCTTTCTCCACCAGCAAAGCATGGTCTTTTGGTGGCAGATATCAATACCAACTCCTACAAAAGAGAGTCTTCAGTATGGGGGGCGGGGGGGAGGGCGTCCCTGAGCCATCTTTTGCTGGTTGGATACGTGTTTATTTTTCTCCTGGGTCCAGAGTACAGGAATTAATTTCATCCCATGGGTCTTATTGTGAACTAGTCCCTAGTAAAGCTGAACCAAAATTTCTTTTTTTGGCTGAACAGCTCTACAGTCTTATTAGCTGCAGGAACCTTCATTGCTCCTATTCATATTATTGCTCATCAGCAAGCAGGCTTTCCAGTCCAATTGCTCTGGAAACTTGATTGAATGCAGGCAGGAATGTAGGAGCTTTTCTTTGCTGTTCTCCTCTTTCTCTAGTTTTTGTGTAGAAGTGCATTTACAAGGCTAGAGTAAAAGGAACAGTTGGAGCAATGACAGCTCTTGAGGATAACATAAGCATTCACAGTCCAGTTATGGGGAGGAACTGTAGCTAAATTTGTATTTGGTGAGAATATTGAATAGGTGCTGGACCCAGGACTCCAGGTTTCTTTCTCCATCCACTGACTTGTCACATAGTCTTGAGAAAGCTATTTAATAGTTTTGCATATCCCTTTTCACAGTTGAAAATAAGCCCCTACCCTGTAAAATAAAAATAATAATATTCATCTTACAGAGGACATGGCAAAGCTCCATTTCAATGAAGCACTTTGAGATCTTCAGGTGAATTAATTTATATGAATGTTAAAGTGTATCTTTGTCTTCTATTCTAATCCTGGCTATGTATGAAAGAAGTCAGTTGAAACATCTGTTAACTTATTAAATGTCATTGCCTTTGCAGCCCACCGAATCCCCCAAGCAAGGTCACAGAGGTTCAATATGGTAAAATTAACAATAGTGTAACTCTTATAGAATCATAGAAAATGGGCCTGGAAGTAAGCTGGAAGGTCACCTTGTATACGCCCTTCTCCCTCCCCACCCCCCAAATCAGACCCAGGTAAACCATTTGGGGACAGCTAGGGTGCATCTACGTGAGACGCTACTGCACAGTGGTTACTGTGCATTTATTTAGCACTTGATTATACATATATACATGATTATAGTACTTGATTATACTTATATATTTATATATAATCAAGTGCTAAATAAATGCACAATAACTGGAATTACTGTGCAGTAGCATCAGCGAACACCTTTTTAGTGACACTACTGCATAGTAGCTTACTAATACTGCTCAGTAGGGTATTAGCGCTGTTTGTGCTGTGACGTACTACTGCACAGTATTATTTGGCTACTCTGCAGTTAGCGTCTCTTTGATGCACCTCTAGTGAGCTCTTTAACCTGATCTTAAAAAATCTCAAATAACAGTGTTTCCACAAACTCCTTAGGTAATTTCCAGTGCTTGACAATCCCTGCAATTAGAAAAATGTGTCTAGTTTGTTTGGTCTCTTTGTTTTTCCTAAGGTCAAAGCTAAATTTCTCTTGCTGAAGTTCAGACCCATTACTTCTTGTCCCATCTTTCATGGACATGGAGAACAGTTTATAACCTTCCACTTCTCAATACTACTTTACATTTTTTTTACTGTTCCATTACATTTAATCCTTTGCTTAATATGCTTTACCAGTATTGTCCTATCATTTGTATACTATCTGTATTTCAATATTAAAATTGATATTAAAGTCGTCTTAAATTTATACTATTATGCATTTGGTTTTACTGGGGTAGGCTTCTCATATCTTCCCTGGTTGCCAGAACACCTTGGGCGATCAACACTAGTTCATTGTAGTTAAACAGCTGGTTCCTGTTGGAGCAAGATTCCCTGTAGTTCAAGTGGACTATTGTTGGAACCAACCTTTCTCTAATTGGAATAACCTTCCCTAGTGCAGCCAGTGTAGTAGATGCTGGCCGTGACCCTGTGGGATTTGTTTCTAGTAAATGGAATGCCAACTCATGCTAGGGATGTCCAGCCATCTTACCTTAGCCCTGGAGCTAGCTGAGGTGTGGAGAGATAAGCAGATAAGCCAGGCTCATGCTTGTCCCTGTCTGGATGATCCTTAAACCCTATTGTCCAGGCCCTGTGTAAATTAGTAAGCACTGTAATATATAAATTAGTTTTTGATATTGGGTGCCACTCAATTTGCAAAAGTTATGGAGGGATTCCTTGAGTCCAAAAAAGGTTGAGAACCACTTGTAAACCAATGGTGGCCTGATGGCATTTTGACTTCTGTGATATCTAACTGCAAGTAGAACAGGCTTAGATGACATGATTGTTAAGTGCCAGCAGCTACTAGCATCTTGCCTTCTCTTGCACTCTCACTGGTGAAGTTGCAGTGCTGGTAGCAACAGTGGAAAATGTTAAGAGAAAAAGGCTACTGTAGATAAAGCCTCTCCACCAAGCTGGACTAAGCTATAATAACATGAGTTATATTCAAACCAGTTCCTTCAACATAGTTTTCTAACAATTGACCATCATCTGCTGATCCCCTGTGCAACATTCTGCTTAGAAGTCAGTGGAGATAAGCAGTGGTGGATTAAAATTGTTGGGGCCCTGGGCAAACAGAAAATTGGAGGCCCACTCCCCACCAGGCAAGGGCAAGTTTCCTATTTGTCTGCCAGGGGGCTGCGCTGGGCCTGCCCGGCCTCCTTGGCATGTCCAGGGTGAATCCAGGGGTGCAAGTGCCACTGAAGTGAAGGTGGATCCAGCCCCTACACCCAGCGGGTGTCATGCAGCTGGAGCTGTGGTCCCCCAGCACCATGGGACGGGCCAAGGCTGGGGCTGGCTGCGGAGGCATAAGCTCCACCCCTGGCTGCCCGCCCACCCCTCTGCTGGCCTGGGTGGGGCAGGGCTGTCCCGTTCTGTCCCAGTGCTGCTGGTGCTGGTTGCTGCCCACAGATGTCAGGGAGCAGAAGCAGGACCAGGGCTGCCCATGGGGCCTTCTGGCAGCACACAGCCCCAGGAAACCTCCTTGCCACCTGCAAGGAGCCCCACACCCACCCCTAACCCCTGGCCCTGGCCCAGCTGAAGGGGAGGAGGTGTGCACTGCTCACCCCAGATACCCGTGGCCAGGATGCCTGCCTAGGCTGTGCTGCCCCTGGTACCCCAGGAGACCCCGATTGGCAAGAGACCCTGGGCCCAGGCCCCACAGGCCAGTGCATTAATCCACCCCTGGGGATAAGTAAGGTCATAGTTGATTATGCACTGATGGGCCATTATGCACGCCTGACCTGGCCAGGCTGATCAGCATGGACAGGCTGACACCCTCATATGCCAAGAATCAGTTCATAAGAGCAACAATAAAATGCAGTCAGACACAAGCACACAGGTAAACAGAATCCCTCTGAATCCGGCTGGGCGTCCAGCTGACACCCTCATGGGCCAGCATTCAGTTCATAAGGGCTCGTCTGAGTCGAACTGGGTCAATCAGCCTGTACAAGCTGATCCCCTTATGTGTTTCAAACTCAGCACATCCCAATCTTTGGCCTCTTGATGAGCAGACCCCACAATATTTTTGGGCTTCACAGGGATCTTTAGCATAGGTAAAAGAAGCATTGCTGCAGAGCACGGGAGGAAAGAGAAGCAGAGAAGGAAAAATATACCCAATTACTACCAGTTTGACTATAAAAGTTATTTATTGCTAAGCATATGAAATATATAATAGTACTAGTAGTAATAGACATGCAAAAGAAAAACAAACACCAACAATGACAATACTACTCTGGTTTCACTAAGTATTTGGGGAAACTTAGCTCAAGCTTAACTGATACAGTTCAGGTTCAGAAGTTTATGCCTAGAAAGAAGACAGAGAACGCTGGGATCTCACCTAGTCCACGGTACTCAGGCTGCAAAGCTGACAGGCACAGTCTGTAGCACAGTCCTTGAAGGGAGAGATGATCTGTTCTTCCAGCGTCCCAAGAACGACAGGGGATGGTGTCAGCACAGGGGTTTTCTTCTTCTCCTTCTTTCCTCCTGCTTCTACTTCTTTTCCTTCCTTTTCCTCTTCCTGTTCTTTCTCTTTTTCTAGCAGCACACACACTTACAGATTTTTATACCCTCAGTTTAGCTGCTTTGAAGCACCCTCAGTAGTGTAAATCATTGTCTTTTCTATTGACAAGGGGTTATCTGGTTTGGACCATCTCAGGAAACTGATTTATAATCAGGAAACACTTAAGATTAGGGAGTAACCCAAATACTTGGGAGCCAGCTTGAGATTCCTATGGGTGGCAGATATACTGATGGGATATCTCATGGTTTCTATAGGAACAATAGATATCTTGCAGCATCAGGATTTTGGATTTTTACTTGTTGTGCACAAGCCTCAGCTTAGCATGACTTTTCCAGATTTTACTATAGTCTTTTAACAGACTTAAGACAATTATTGGGGTGCTCATAACCTTTTGTGGAGAGGACTCCCACCAGTCGTCTCGGGAAAAGTATGACAACACCTGGGATTAGGGCTCCAGCAGGCTGGATGCTGTGATGAACCCTTAACCATTGTTCAAATGTTGCCCATACCCCCTCTGACTCGGTCTCTTGCCTCAGCATTCCCTAACCCGGCAACCGAGTTTTAGTCAATCAAGTTTAAATAGGCCTCCCATAGTGGGACCGGGGAATGTACGGCCCGAGATGGGTTGATTAACATTTGAAGCACAGATTCCCCACCATGCAGTGCTCCCCTGCTTCTCTGGTCCCAGAATTCACTGCAGTCTCTGCTTCAGGCTTTCTGTTCTCCATCTCTCATGTAAATGAATGGTCATCTGGTTCCATCTTGGATGTAAATGAGACCTAGGGCAGTTGGTTCACTCTTGTCACCCTTATCTGGAGGGTCTTAGGTGTGTCTCTCACTGCATCTTAATCAGTTTCGTTTAGGTAGAGGAGGGGAGGGGGGGGGTGAGTCCTTTGTGAGTCAGACAGACTGCATCCTGTGCCAGGGTTGCCCAAGAATACAGAGCTGAGGCGTAACATGTGATAAACCCAGAGGGCACATCCCTATGAGCACGCATGTGCTCACATTTCCCATGGGACAAGCAGCAGCAACATATATTTGTGCCATTGCTATTTATCCCTGGGCACACTCCTGCATGTGCGCTCTGGTGCATGGCAAAGGAAACTGGGTGGGGTAGGGGAGGCTAAGGCCAGCACCTATGCTGGCCCTAGCTGCCTTACCTGGGGTCCCGGGGGTCTCCAGGGGCAACAGTGGTACTGAGCCAGCTGCTCAGAGCCTGGCCAGCAGCCAGAGTTTGGCTCGGACCAGCCAGACTCCAGTTTCTGGCAATGCACACTGCTGGCACATGTGCTGCACCGCTTTAATAAACGGCAGTTTTTCTGACACCAGGATATGCTTGGCACATGGGTGCACATGTGCCATGTGCAGTTTGTGGTGCCTCAAACCACACGTGTTCACTCATGGGGATGTACCAAGAGATTTCAAATAGGAATCCCTAGTGTTAAAGATATTTTGGCTTGTTGTAGTCTTTTTGAGTTCTTTGTAATGGAAGAATTGCTTTTTTTTCTGTAGTCACAAAACAAGTGGAAACTAAGAGCATGCATATTCTGAGGGATGCATTGAGTTTAAAAAGGTTGAGAAACACTGACATAAAGCTACATAACTAGGCAAGATGTAATGTATATTTAATACCACTAGGGGACATCAATAATGTACCAATAGCCAGCCCTAAAATTTGAAACAAACGAGACCTTTTTTAATGTCCATTTTAAACAACAGTTGTTCAATTTGAGTGCCACACTTTTCATCTTAGTTACACAATTTGGGGTTCTAATATAAAAGCATCTTTTCGTATCATGGTCTGAATCGCTTTAGTAGTAAGTAACTACAGAGGTGGTATTTTGCCCTCTTTTTTGAGACAGGAGAACATAAGGGAGACCATAGAATATATACATTTTTTAAAGTGGTTTTTTTTTTTAAATGAGGGTGCAAATTTGTGGTTTCCTTGGCAGTTTAAATGCTGAAGAAGCCTCAAGCTGTAGTGTTCTGGACAACTGATGAAGTGGCACTTTCTTGTCAAAGTACTTCAATTAACACTCATGGACTCCTGCCAGATGAGGGAAATACCTATTTTGCAGTGGAGGCAACTGAGGCAGCTAGCTATTTATGGCATGGGCTATCACTTACCTTGCTTGAACAGAATTCACGCAACAGGGCCCAGCTTGGTTATTATAATAAACATGACACAATGATGCATATTAATTTGTTGATTTCATTAATGCATGCTAATATACAGTAATGTCATTATGTTTATTTAATGAAAATGGTAAATAACAAAAGGGGTTAGTTTTACCTAGGGCTTCACATGGAATATACAGCGTGGAGTTGCTCTTCTTTTTGTGTATTCACTATATTTGGAGGTTTTTCCTGATAATTCTAAGGTTTGAATTGGGTGATAGGATGGGCTGGGATTGGTGGCTTCAAGTGTTGGTGGCAATGAAAAACTTGGAGAGGAAATGGATTCTAGATGTATCAGTTCTTTTTTGGAACAAGACACCATCACAATGGGCTTCCAAGGGAGGTGGTGCTTTCCCCTACCTTGGAGGTGTTCAAGAAGAGATTAGACAGGCATCTGGCTGGGGTTATTTAACCCCAGCGCTCTTTCCTGCCTGGAGCAGGGAGTTGGACCTGTTGATCTACGAGGTCCCTTCCAACCCTAGAAATCTGTGAAATCTATGAAGTCACCTCGTACTTCTCCAATGGTATAGCAATGGCTACAGAAGTGAATCTCACACCCAAGGGGCCCATGGCACCCTGGGGTGCCTTGAAATCCTTTCAAGGATGCCACAGGGTACAATGTGATGTTAGCACTGTTAAGTGTACAAATGTGATTCAAAAGATAAACACAGAGATTTCATATAGGAATCCATAATGTATAAACTGACCTGCCATGGGTTTGTTTTTTTTTCTTTTTGAGTTCTCTGCAACAGAAAAACTGTTCTATCTTTTGCAGTCAAATAATAAGTGAAAACTACAAAGGGTGCCTTGCTCTAATGAGGGGTGCCTCAAATCTATTGTGAGGGATGCTTTGAATCAAAAAAGGTTGAGAACCACCGGGCTAGTGTTGAATGCCTGCCACTAATGAAACTGTTGTGTTCTGTGACCAGGCCCAGAGAAGGCCGTGATGAAAGTGCTGCCCTCATTCTCTCTGGTAGTCACGCAAGGTGAGAACTCCTGGCGCTCTGGTGTAGTGCCCAAAGACAGGAAGAAGGCCAATATGGTGCCTATCTTCAAGAAAGGGAGGAAAGTGTATCCGGCAAACTATAGGTCCATCAGCCTGACTTCTATCCCGGGGAAGATCTTAGAAGTTTATTAAAGAGGCCATCCTTAATGGACTGGCCGACGCCAACATCCTGAGGGATAGCCAGCACGGGTTTGTAGTGGGTAGGTCTTGCTTGACCAATCTCATTTCCTTTTATGACCAGGTGACCTATCACCTGGACAAGGGAGAAGAGATTGATGTCATATATCGTGACTTCAAAAAAGCCTTTGAGCTGGTATCCCATGATCACCTCTTGGCAAAACTGGCCAATTGTGGCCTTGGGTCCACCAC
>NW_005842135.1:1172615-1176512 GCF_000455745.1 Alligator sinensis | reverse complement strand
GCAAGGTTCTCCACCTTGGGAGGAAAAACCTGCAGCATCCTTATAGGCTCGGCAATGCTACGCTGGCTAGTACTATGGAAGAAAAGAGACTTGGGGGTCATCATTGACCACAAGATGAACATGAGCCTGCAATGCGATGCTGCAGCTAGTAAAGCGACCAAAATGCTGGCTTGCATCCATAGATGCTTCTCAAGCAAATCCCGGAACATCATTCTCCCCTTGTACTCGGCCTTGGTGAGGCCACAGCTGTAGTACTGTGTCCAGTTTTGGGCCCCACAATTCAAAAAGGATGTGGAAAAGAATCCAGAGAAGAGCCACGCGCATTATCAGAGGTCAGGAAAACAGACCTTACAATGGCAGGCTGAGAGCTATGGGACTATTTAGCCTGCCAAAGCGTAGGCTCAGGGGTGATCTGATGGCCACCTATAAGTTTATCAGGGGTGGCCATCAGTATCTGGGGGAACATTTGTTCACCAGAGTGCCCCAAAGGATGACGAGGTCAAACGGTTATAAACTACTGCAAGACCATTTCAGGCTGGACATAAGGAAGAATTTCTTTAGTGTCCGAGCCCCCAAGGTCTGGAATAGCCTGAAATTTCCATTTGCTACCTGAAGAAGGTGCAAGAAAAGTCAGAGCTAGAAATGAAACCTTCTTGGAAACAATAAGCTAAATAATAATTACAGTCCCACAGCCCTTGTGTAACTAAAGCAGAAATCAATCTGGTTTCATGCTGCTTTATGAGCTTGAAACTCTATGTAGCTCCCTGGGTATATGAACCAGATCCTTAGCTTGGCTGTTTCTGGAGTTTATTTTGGGGGATATTAATTGGTTCCTGGGCTATATTTATTTAATGTTGATGCCGAAGATGACCAAAGCACTGTGTGCAGTCCCAAGCCAGCTGTAACTCTGCCACTTCAGCTGAGTTTTGCTTAAAACCCAGAACTCCAGGCTAGTGAATATATCTACAAACCAGAAGTTCAATGAAGTCCACAACAATCCCTGGAATCTGAAGCCGTTTCAATTTCATATTCTTTGGGAGAAGAACCTCTGCCTGGCCAGACTACTAGAGCCAGCAGGTAGTGGAGGGGCAGAAGTAAAATTAACTAACATTTTTTTTGGGGGGGTGGGGGGGGAGTGATTGGTGGTTGGGTTGTAAAATCTCTGCACTCCATTTATGTATCTGGGGCTAACTCTGGCATTTATATATACAAATGTGTCTTCAAACCACTGGACAAAGAACGAGGTACATAGGGTGTTTCTGAAGAAGTCAGAGAATTGCAGGCAGCATCTCTAGGTTAAGAGGGTAGAGAGTAAATGTAAGTACCAGTATGACTGCATAAATTGTTCTGTCCTATATAGGCTCTTACACTGCCTTTATCTCCATAGCATCTGAGTGTCTTAGTCATGAGTTTAAGCCAGGGGTGGGCAAAATATGGCCTTGGGGCCAGATGTGGCCCACTAAAGGATTTTACCCGGCCCGCAGCATGGGGGGCCCTGCCTAGTCCAGGCATGGGGGGCAGCCCAGGCTGTGGCATGTGTGGCCAGTGCTGCCACTCCAGGGTGCCCAGTGGGCCTGGGGTAACATGGAGGCTGGGCTCTTCTTCTCAGCACTCCCTGCGGCAGCAACTCCTTCCAGCTGCTGCCACTAGTGGCACCACTGCTGCCAGACCCAGCCCTGCCTCCTGGGCACCCCAGACTATCTGCCCTCCACCCTCCACCTGGGGTGCTGGGCAGAGTGAGTGGGTGGGGTCTCCATGGAGACCAGCCTGGGGTCCCTGCAGGCAGGGTGTGCATGGTCAGGGGATAGGATGGGGCAACAGGTGAGTAGGGAGTGGCATCTGGGAGTGAGATGGGCACATGGGGCTGGAGCTGGGGCTGGGGTCAGGATGATGGGGTGGTCACAGCATGGGGCCAAGGCCAGGGTAGAGCCATGATCCACCCTGCTCATGATGGATCATGACCAGCCCAACCTGGGAGACGGGAAGATTGCATGCCTGTGACCTGGCTCCCACTGTCCCCACCCCAGCACAGGCATGTGCAGGCAGCCCCAGTACAGTGTGGCTGCAGAGTGGTGCAGCCTGGCAGCACAGGGTGACCCCAATGGATCATGCCTGGATTAGCATCCATGAGGCTTAAAATGTCATGGCTAGCTGGCAATATATGTTTACTTGATAGTACCAGTAAAAGTAATACAAACTTGTAGCTGCTGGAGTTCAACATATTAGCAAAGGATAAAGAGGCAACATAGGCTGCTTCCAGCAGGAAGCAATTCAGGGCTACATACACAGCCTTTAGGTTTAAACCACTGTAGTGTCCAGCTGGGGATTATTGCATACTGACAGAGTGTAAAGCTGGAGAAGCCAGGGGCTCCTGTTACTTAAAGAGAGAGACTGCAGCAGAAAGAGCCCAAGGTAGCTGAACAGAGGGTTGCAGGAGGGAAGGGAGCAGCTGCAGCCTGGGTGCAATAAGCTGCCCATTAAGATGAGGGGCTGCACCTGCAGCTGGTCAGGAGAACACCTGACTGGAAGGGGAGGAGCTCAGGAGATATAAGCCTGAGTCCCTGGGGCAAAGGGGGCAGTGCAGCCTTCAACTCTACAGAGAAAGGAGCTCCTGTCTGTTCAGGCTGGTGGGGAGTGGGAGCTGCAGGCCATGGCAGGTACTCCCAGGGCTGGGAGAGCCAGAGGGTGGGAAGGTAGTCTTGCAGTGGTACGATGAGCCAGAGTTTAAAGTGAGTGCTTGAATTTTTGTTCTGGCCTATACCAGAGGACTGGGTGTGGCTGTAGGGGTGGAAAAGGAGACCACAAGGATGCCTGAAGAGCTTGAGCTCTGTCAGGGGTAGGGACTTGAGACTGGCCAAGAGGGCCAAAGCCAGAGCCCAGAGAGAGCAATAGGAGTAGCCTGAGGCTGAGAGGGCCAGAGCTGGAGCAAAGAGTGGGCAATAGCGGTGGCCAGGGGCTGATGAGAGACTAAGACTGAAGTGCCAAGCCAGAGCCAGTGGACCTAGGCTGCCAGTCTAGTCAGAGTAACCTGTAGGATAAGGCTAAGAAGGTCAAAACCGACACTGAGAGTAGCTGTTGAGAGTGACATCTGCGAGCCATGGGTATGGCTATGGGAGTGGAGGAGGCCATAACAAGAGCTCTAAGGCTTAAATGAGGGCCATTTAGGATGCAGGTGGTGGACACTGGCTCACGGTGCCGTCCAGGCACCAGTAGGGCTGCTGGGGTGTGAGAGGCACCTGTGGAGAACTGTGTAACTTCAGTTTGGAGGTAGAATCACAAGAGATCAGTCAGGTTAGGCAAAACACTGCTGAGGGCAGCCTCCCAATTAATATCAAGGAAACATCAAGGTGTGGCAGGAGAAATAAATGGGAGGTTATATATAACAGCGGTTCTTAACCTTTTTCACCTTACGTTCCACCAACCATTTTGTCAAAAAACCCTGGTCCCGCCATAATAAAAAGAAAACCCCACTGTTCGAGATATCTGATTCATCTATTTGAAGTGCAAACAACTTTGATTTTTTTCAATCAGGCAATGAGTTGAAGTCCCACCTACACGACCTTTGTGACACGACCTTCAAGTCCCACTAGTGGGACGCATCCCACTGGTTGAGAAACACTGATATAGGTGACCCTGAGTGCAGGCAGGATTAGTATGGCCCTAGCTACCACAGGTGCCCCAGGACCCATCCTGCAACATAGCCACACATTTGAAGATTCTGGGCTTGTTATGAATACCCCACAAGAAGGATATCAGCATGTTGTTGATTGTTGGGTTTTTTGAGGGGGCAGGGAAGCTGGTAAAATTAGAAGGCATTAATATGGATAACAGAGGGAATGAAAAATAAACAGGATTCTAAGAAGGATATTCATTTTTAATTATGTTTATCTTTCCCCA
>NW_005842135.1:1163167-1172584 GCF_000455745.1 Alligator sinensis | reverse complement strand
GAAAGAGGTAGTATGTGTCATCTATTTATTTTGCTTGCTAACTCTATAATTAATAGGGCCAGGTTAACCTTGGCTACATTTTACATTTCCTTAGGGAACTGGATGCCAAGGATATCGTTATAAGCGCCAACAGCACACACTGGTGGAAGTCTGAGTGGGCCATCAGGGCTGGGGACCCAGGCCAAGCGTATTTCTTTGGCCTAGATTACTTCCTCCAGTTGCAGGAGGAGACCAGCCAAGCCAGGTGCTCTTGTGAGATTTCTGGAAAACTGAGATTTTCAAAAAAGGAAAAATAAAAAGCTTCTCTGGGCCAGCTGGCAAATCATTATAAATAGCCCTGTAGAATTTGGGAAATCAATCACTGATCTCTCTTTGGTATGCACTAACCTGTCTGTAACAGGGCAGTCTGGCCCATTTAAGTGAGGCTGCTAGCCCTGGGGTAGGAGCCCAGCTATGAGGAGTTAGCTGGAAGTTAAAAGCCCAAGTGTGGGAGAGAGCAAGCAGCTTAAGCTCTGCATGAGACTGCTGGGGGTACGCTTATTAAAAAAGGTTGAAAAGTAGGGCTGTGTGAAGCTTTGGTCCTTGATTTGATTTGGCATAGATTCAGGCCAATTCCATGGCCGAATCATCGAATCTGAATTGATTTAGAGAGATTAAAGGGTCTCCTGATTTGAATCAGAACCCTCTGAATCGATTCGGCTATTCGGCTGTAGACACAGCTTTAAGTGTTTTTTCTACATACCTCAAGGTACCAGGCGCGACTCATGAGTGCTGTGATGCTGGGGCGCATGGAGCATCCCATGGGGTACCGGGGGGGCTCCCCAGTGTGCTCGGCAGCAGACTTGGAAGTGGACCAGAAGCACTTCTGGTCCACTTCCGGGTCTGCCAGGGAGCATATAGGGGGCCCCTGTGCACTCCTGGCTCAGCGACTGGTGCCTCCTGGATCTGAGGGGCACCTGGGGTCCCCCCATGGCTGATTGCCAAGCTGGGGGGGATATAGGAGGGGGATCGCCCTGCACACTTTGTGGTGGACCTAAAAGTGGCGCGGGGAGGGGTGGTGAGTGCCAAGCAGTGATCGGTGACTGCCCGCAGACACCGCCGGCTGCGTCCGTGGCCGCGGTGGCCAATCTCAGGGGGTGTTCGTGCACCCCCTACATGTCGCCAGTGTTCAGCAGAACTTGCCTTAGGGAGAGCCAGAGCTAAAGGGAATGGGCTACTATTTGGACTGGCTAAGAGGTTCCTGAGAGGACAAAGCCCATCTGCCTGGGAGTCGGGACACCAACCTGCTTACACTGTCCTTGTTCTTTCACCTTCTCCCCATTCATCTGTATGTGCATTTCTTTGCAACTACCTAGTTGGTCTAATAAAAGATATCACTTCTACCACAAGAGTTCTGACTGTTTTTTGCCTTTAGACCAACACAGCTACAACCTATATCTGTAGAGCTTCCCTAGTCTCTTGCCTGACTATCCAATATGCTTGAAAAGAGCAAATTCAGTTTAGGTTGAGGCAAGCCTACCTGAATTATATCAAGATGATTGAGCTCTTTTCTGGGCACCCAACCCCAAGAAGAGTATTATTATACATGCCCTACTAGTTGTGGGGGGAAGCTGGAACCTGGGCTGGGCTCCCCCATTTGGAAGTCTCCTTAAACTCTGTGAATCTCCCTACCTATCCCCTACCATGGGCTGTATCTGCTCTTGGGTGGCAGTGCCCAGCCTGTTGTCTTCCTGCTGCTGCACCAGCTGTTGTAGCTTGATTTCCGGCCCCCCCGGGGCTGCCACCTGGCACTTATACAAGTTGTGGGAGACCCAGGTTCTAGCACCCCTGCCCCACATATAGGGTTTGCTAGGACTTCTTAACCATCAAAGGGCACTAATCACTAGGCCATGGATTAAGTAGGGCCAAGAGTGTCCTTTACCCCACCTGTTGAAGCTGGCCCACTTGGCAGCCGAGAGAGGAAGCGTTAGAGGGTCTAGGGAGTCTCTTGGGAAGGAGAGGGCTCCAGTTCTGAATCCTGCTCTTGCCTCCAATGGTGTTTCTGCATTTTGCATTGGATAAAATGGCCAGGCAGCAGTGGGATAGTTTCTGGGAAGTGAGAGATGTAGGCTCAAACCCTTTATGGGTGAAGGGTTTCCTGTTCCCTATTCAAGTACAATAACCACTAAGCTATTAGGGTAAAAGTTGGGTAGATCCCTCTGCTAGTTGTGATTTATCTGCGACTATAGTTTTAGGCCTTACCACTATGTTTATGCACCTACCCATGTGGAATAAGATTGTTATAGAACAGTGGTGCTTGTGGTTTTGTCCTTAAGGACCAGATGAAGGGTAAGGGACTGGTCCATGGGAAAGTTTGGGCCTCACATGCAAGGATTTAGTGCTAGGGCCCCACATGCTGGGATCAGGCTCTAGGGGTGGGGATCAGGTCCAGAAGTGCCCTGTGTACCTGTTCTAGTGCACACAGCCATGGCCATGCAGGGACCCCCAGAAATCAGATGACATGGTGCAGGAAAGCATACCTGGCCTGTGGGCCAGGGTTGATCATCTCTGCCATAGAGTATAAGTAGCTAAAATGAGCCCTTCTGAGCATGCTAACTGAATGTTGGACTGAAAGTTCACTGGACAGGACAGGCTGGATTTCAGTTGTGCTGTAAAAGCTTTTCAGCTTCATGGCTTAGCCTGGAACCAGATGCCGTGGAGGCTGGAGAGCAGATTAGTACCTTTCTTTGCGCTTCTGCTGGTAGTCTCTATATTGGAGGTTGTCCTTGATCTGTGTGACTAAATAGCAAAGTGTCACTTTGGCATGTAAATAGGTACCTGGGACTAAATCCTATTGCAGCCTGCGATGCCAGTAGCTTCTAATACAGGCAAATACAGTGAGGCTTATTGTTCTCTGCACGGGACTTATTTTCAGGGAGAGAAAGCTGGCTGATAAAGCAGTTGGGAGGGGAGAGGGAGCTGAGGTGTCAAGTCTGTCTGCCTGGGGTCTTGGCTGGGCTGTTGTAACAAAGATCTTCTAGATGCCAGGTGCATCTTTGTGCAAGGGGTTGTCTGTCATGCAGTCCTTGACATCTTTGTGTCCATTGGCCCTGTCTGAGGTGAAATGCAGGTTGATGCTGATGTCTTGTGCCAAAATCCTGTCCAATTCCTCATAATCTAGAGTGCAGCTTGATGTCCAGTTTCTATCCTGCCCTGTAAACCAGCTGCCTTAACATGGCACTGCCTAGCTTTCTGACTAGACCACTGCTTGGCCATTGCCTTAGCAATTCCCTGAAAAATGTCTCTTACAGTGTTTGGATCCCAGAGATTTATGCACATTTGGCCTGTCAGGCACAGGTGTAGGAAAGCATAGTAAAGGACTATGGGGAAAAAATGACAGGTAGGGTTGCTAGATATGTTGACTGCTGCAGCTTGCAAGCAAAAATGGTCAGAAGCAGGCTGCATTGCCAGCATTTAGGCAGGGAGGTGACATGTTGTCTCTGTGGCCCCCAGACACCACAGTTAAAAACAGACTGGCCACTGGGGATAGGGCACTAGGCAGTAAGGGAATACAACTGGAGGGCTGCCAAAATAATCTTGAGCACAGAAATAGCCACCCGAATGTTACTGCAGTGTAAATTGTCACAACATGGAATTGCTGTTGATTTTAACAGGAATAAAAACACCACAGTCATTCACTAAGTACATGGCTGTACAGAATTGCACTGAACAGATGCAGATGTTTTTACTTCCATGTAACCTGGCTTATAACAATGTAAACCACGTGGGGAGACAAGCTCTAAGTAACCTTAGTCTGACATTTCTAAACTGCCTTGAAACAGGTTCTTGGCAGTGCTATCCTGTTAGACTTTCACCTACAGGACCCTACCATGACAGCGCAGCCCCATAATTGCATCAGCAGTTAGAACAACACACCTTTCAACCAATTTAATTTAATGAAAACCAAAACAAAAGAGAGAGATGCTGAACTGGTCTGTTTTTTTTAAGAGAACAACTGAAAACCTCACAATAAAGTGTTCACAGTAAATTAGTGAATTCTAATGAGCAGTAGTAACTGTTCTCAAACAGGGTTTATCAGCTCAGATTCCTGTATGGTAGGAAAATTGCATGGAGTCCAAACTAGTTGGAGTATTCAGCCCTGACTTCCCTCATAGGCATCCCTTTTGTGCAAGAAGCTTAGATGTTTCCAGGTTTACTGAAAAACCCAGTAGCAGGGAAATAAGATGGGGATGAAACAGTGGAGTTGCATGGCTGGAGCAGAAGTGAAAGAGAAATAAAGTAGGGGATGGAGGGAAATGTCAAAATTTAAACCTGTAAGAAGGTTTGCAAAGGGTACTGGGGGGGAGGGGGAGCGGTGCTAAGGCACAGTTTAATGTCATCAGAGAGAAGACAGTCATGCTTCTCTGCTGAAGCTTGTCAGCCTGTGGGTATGAACAGACCCCAGGTCCACTGGCATGTTTTTCTTGGAATCAGGGTCTCGAAGATGGCTGTGCTGCCAGCAAACTGAAATTATGAGGAGAAAGAGGTAGCCTGGAGTGAACAGGTGTGTCAACACTGCAGGCACTCCAACCTGCCAACAGCAACTGCAGAGGCCAGTGACTGCATCCTGTGTCTGGGGAAGGGCAAAGATCAAAATTCAGCCAAAGATCAATTCCTTTTTCCTGCCTTTGTGCTCTCCAGCTGGCGCTCTCTGCTGGTAAAATTACAGAGGTGTGAAGAAAAGAAACTTAAGGGAAAGGATGAGACAAAATGGTGGGCTTGCCCGGCTCAGTGTAGAGAACTGAATGCCCCCATGCTCATGGTTGATCCATTCTAATGCTTCCAATGCCTCTGCTCTGCAGCCTCCACAGGGTCTTTTGCTGTAGTGTGATCACATACCGTAAAGCCACAAAACTGAGCATCTTGCCTTCCTTTTTAAGTTTAAAATATAGCAAGAAAGGCAATGCAGCAATTCAAGCTCCAGTCTTTGGCTAGGGCTCTTGATCCCTTTTCTGTACCATAACCAGAGGATCATCACCCTACGTTCCCTTCTCTCTCAGATTTTTCAGCTCCTGAGGTTTTTTTTTTAATGATGAGCTACTTTAACAACATATCTTGCAGAAAGGGTGGTAATGGCCTGAGGCTTTGTATTGTGGGGAAGGGGGAGGTGTTTGGTGAACATGGGGAATAAGATCTCAATGTCTGTTTGGTTGAGGGATGAGATACAGATACAGGGGCACCGAGATTGATCAAAGTCCACACCTCCATTTTTTCCAGTTTCTCTGGGACAGCCACTGTTTCCAGACTGATATCCTCTGTCATCCCTTGGGGTCAATGACCTTGTCCTACAAGCCTTTAATTTCCCTCTTCTGATCTTCTAGGGATGTGTTTGGGGTACTCATTGTTTTTTCTTCTGTTTTCAGTTTCTCCTGCTTGGAATACCAAACCTTGCCAGTTAGCTGGATGTGGATGAGTAATGCTTTGGATCTCTACCATGTCCTCAGATAGTTTTCTTAAAAGAATCACCTCTCCTGGTATTTTGTTCTGGCCAGGCTGTGATTTCCTCTAATCCAGAGGGGTGCACTCTCCCTCCTTGGCTGGAGGAGGGGTGACCAACAGCTTCCCTATTTTATACTTTTACAAAGACTGCAGGGAAAGAAGAGCTACCACAAGAATATATGGACAAAAGCAAAGAATATATGAGTTCTCTCTTGTGGGTGACAACTCAAGATAATGCTGTGCAAATGCTACAGATTTTAGTAAGTGGAAACAGCTGCTGTGAAGGTTGGCAGCTGCCATCTCCTTCTAGTGGCTCCTGAAAGTTGTGATTTCATTTTTAAAGTACACACAGGTCAGAAAATGTGTCCTGCTTGTAGAGAAGGAGGCAGTAGGATTTGTGATTGGCTGGGAGAGGGGATCTGAAGTCTTGGACTGGGCCCCTTCTCTCCCTCAGCCCATTTTATTTCCTGAACAGATTAGTCTGGCCTGTATACACCAATGGGTTAGACTACAGTTAGATTCTATGGGAGAAACGTGGGGATTTACTAATATTGTGTTATAGGGATTCAGGTTTGTGTGCACCCCTTCCTTCTACTAAATTAAATCAGAACTACCCAACTGTGGGCATGTCTTTTACACTGCAGATGTACTATGCCAGGCAGCGGTGCATTCAGATTCGTCCCATAACTTTTACATGGGCTGCCTCCATGCACAGTAACTGTATCTGCCCAGTGTTTTGGGTGTGCTAATCTAGTCCTGCTCAGTGAGAGTTCCAATTTCCGCGCTTGCAGGACTGTGGAGGTTCAGCTACCCTACTGGTTTAGGAAGTAGCTGACCCTAACTCTAAGTGGTGGGACTTCTTATCCCTCATGGAGGGTGGTGAGCCCCAGTGGGTCAGTCTCTATTCCACATTAGTCTCATGCTTTGCTTGGGGTCTATGTTTGCAGCTCTTGCATGGAGCCATGAGCACAGA
This sequence comes from Alligator sinensis, assembly GCF_000455745.1. Lineage (NCBI taxonomy): Eukaryota > Metazoa > Chordata > Crocodylia > Alligatoridae > Alligator > Alligator sinensis. The sequence goes on along the minus strand of NW_005842135.1, from coordinate 1,166,133 downwards.
CATGTTAATACTGTTGGATTCTGCCAACACGTGCCCCTTTTCAGCAAGAGGGAGACCTTGATGCACATCTGTGTAGAGGTTCTGGCTGCGTTTTCCTCCTCGCATTCTCATCTCTTCACTCCCTAACTGAAGCTCTGCAAACTTGTGAGACCTCCTCACCATCCTTCTGGTTCTCACCATCTGTGATACTAGAAAGAGAAAGCTTAGTGGGTGGGAGAGTACACTGGGACTACCAGGCCAACTTCTGATCCTGTTTCATCATTGACGGAGTTCCTCTTGGCCATATACTTGCACAACTTTGAGAACTACTGGGTGCTGTTGGGGATCCTTCTGGATGTCTTATTTTGACCCTCTCATCCCATTCCTGTTGTTTTTTCATTCATCGTCCTCTGTACTCCACTGGGGCCCTAAATCAATATCCTCTCGCTCAATGGGTTGGTCTGTCAGTTCTGGGTAGACTTATGCCAGCCCATATCAGAATATCCAACAAGCTATCCTCAAAGTCTTTGGGGCAAAGTGGTAGAGAACTATATCTGCTTGACTAGATCATGGCTGTTCTCTGAGGAAGTGTGCTGGCCATTGTTCACACATTCAGAAGTATATGCACCATACAGCAACACCACTTATTGAAGACATTCAGTCCAGTCATCAGTGAATAGGTTGGTACCACCCTATGTCAAGGACTTGTACCCCTTGTCCCTTTGGCTAGTGCATTACAGTTTTCATTTATTCATTTTAATGGACCTGCTGCATTCTTTCTGGACACATGTGCATCATATATTAAAAATAATACAAAACTAGTTGCCTGTCCAACTAAATCTGAAGAGACAACCTCAAAATTGGCTAAGGAGGGATATACTTTTTGGGCAAAACGGTCCATAAATGGAAAGACTTTACTTCATGCCTGGTAGGGCCAATCCAATGGAGGAAGTGAACAGAGAGCCTCCACTTAACGTATTCTTCTAGCAGCCCCTAGTCAGATCTGTGGACTGTTAGTGAAAGTACATCAGCTTACAAAGAGGTACTGGAAGAAAAGTGGTTTTCACAGGTATCCAGGTTCAAAACCATGTGTTATCAATAGCTACCTTTTGAATTTCGCCCAGATGTAGGTCAGGAGCCAGCAGTCTTTGGAACAATGTGGCTAATAGAGATATGCATCAACCTCATTCTATGAGAGCTTTCCTCTGAGTTTCTCCAGAGCAAAAGTCACAAAGACCTGAATAACTATGACAAGGGCCAAAGTGCAGATGAGCAGTAATCCTCAGCATATGGCAAGCAAATGCGAAAAGGTGTTTTTAAAGGAAGCTCAGGATCACATGGGGATCCAGAAATGCCTCTCAAACTCCACAATAAATTGAGCCAGCACTGTTCCTGCCATTATCCTCTGCTTCCTCTAGCCGATGGCTATCACCTCTCTCATAAATACTTCTGTTTCAGCCAGTTCTTGTGCATCCAAATGCCTGTCTTGGCTAGATGCTGGAGAACCAAAGAGACTGCACCTTCTTAGTTGGTTAAAACTGAACAATATATCACTTGCAAAAGGATGGCACTGCTACCCACACAGTCTCTTCCCCTGCCTCTGCTTGTTCAAGTAAGCACTGAACAGGAGAAGGGGAAATAGAATTGTGTAAGGATCTATGTGAAGGAGTCTGCAGAGCACGCAAGCACCTGACAGCTGGGATTTCTCTGAGAGGCAGGAATGGACCCCTCAGGTGGTATACTCAGACCAGTCTCATTTGTGCAGCTCAGGGCCCAAAGCAGGTCATCTCAGTGGAAGAACAGCACCAAAACCTTCTGGTTCTATTCCTGTTTGCCAACAGCTTGGCAGGCAAGTGATTTAACCTACCTGTACCTCTGTAAAATTGGGCTAATACTTCCTAGCCTGATGTGTGTTGAAGTTTTCTTGCTTTCTGTGCAGCTTAAGATTCATAGAGCACTTAAAAGAATCACTGCAAAAGGACTAAGTACTAGCACAATCAAAGGAGATGCATTATTAACCCATGGAAACTGGGTGCAGTTTCCATTCACTGCTGCCTAAGAGAGGAAACAGACATTTACCAAAAGAAGAAAAAAAGTGGGGCAAGATAGTGCAGAGCAGATTTTTTTTCAGGAGAGATTTTAATTTTCTGAGCAATTACACTGAATGAGAGCTTCACTAGATGGCAGCAGTGAACTTCTGACTGGAAGATTACCTACCTCCCACTGCTCTTTAAAGAAAACAGGAGTTTCTGTAATTAAGTAATGAGTATGGGCTGCAGGTCCTAGGCTGGGAGCATACCTGTTGTTGCAGCTTCCACCTATGGCTCTTCAGTAACTCATGGTCTTAGCTCTGGAGGTCACTGGCTTTATTGCTAGTTTATTGGCTATGATGGCAGCTGTTACACCAGCATGCAAGTCTACTGTGTTTCTGACATTTTGGAAATTATTGAAAATTCCCCCTTGCCTTTTTTGCACCTCTAATAAATAGCAAGACCCAAATTGAAACTGGAAGGGAAGCATGACCCAGGTCTTCTCTTTGTCAGGAGACCTGGACTCAGTCTCTTGCTGTTCCATGAACTCCCTGTGTAAACAGGAGCAAGGGCATTTTGCCTCTATTTGCCATCTTTAAAATAGAGATAATGGTGCTTACCTACTTCCTACTGTTACTAGGACAAGTATGTTAAAGGTACTGAGGTACTCAGCTCTAAAGTAATGAGAGGAGCTATTCAAATACCTCAGATGGGAAGCCTGGATATGGATCCAGAACTTTCTAGTTTGGGCCCATATAACAGTAAGATAACAAAAGTATGAGAGCACATTGACCAGTAGTTCTAGATAGGGGTGCACCAATAGAGATTTTTGGGGCCAATATTGGTAGCCAATTTTTAAAGAGGCATATCAGCCAATACCGATCCATTTTCCAATATGCAGCTGGAAGAGCAGTGTCCGGCTCATAAGTTTGTTGGGATGGTATGGGGGGGGGGGGA
>NW_005842135.1:1151082-1163143 GCF_000455745.1 Alligator sinensis | reverse complement strand
ACAGATTGAGGTCCCTGCCACTGCTGGGGCCAGGTCTGCACTGGGCTCTTCCCAGCGGGGGCTGGCCTGGGCTGTGCTTGGGCACCCCCCGCCCCGCCCCAAGTGCAGCCTAGCTCAGGCCCCACTGGGAAGAGCCCAGCATAGCCCCGGCCCCAGCTCGCAGTGGCAGCCTGGCCTGGCCCATGCAGATCTGGGGACACATGCACCCCCATGCCTTCTCAGGGTGCACATAGCTACAGGAGCCACCCCCCACCCCTGGACAAGCTGCAGCTCTGTCCCACACCCTGCCCCAGCTGGGCAATGCCTGCCCCAGCCCCTGCCCCAGCCCCACTGTCTCCCTCACCATGGGGGCCTTGATCTGCCCTCCCACACCCCTTCCCTCCCCCTTCCCTTCTACCACAACAGACTTACCAGCTGGATGCAGATCTCCAAGCTGCTGCGCTGTGCCTCTTGCCACCTACATGCTGTGCTGAGGCTACACACATGCACCCGGCATTTATCAGCCACATTAGGTAAAAAAAAACGATTTCCAATACAGTCAATTTTCTTTATATCGGTGTCAGTCTGATATCAGACTGATGTTCTGGTGCACGTCTAGTTCTAGATAGTTCTAGTTCTAGTTGCATCTGAGGATAAGCCAGGACTGTCAGTGGCCTGTGAGCTGGGATGAATCATCTGGACACAGGTCCAGTGAAACTGCCTTGCCCACTTGTGTCCTGCTTTAAGCAAATTATTGGCAACTACGTTTAATGGGGAGGAACCATGACAGCTTCACATGTTTAGCTGAATTTCCTAGTCTTTTGAATCCTCATTTGCCCAGAACTCTTAACTCTAATTTCCCAAGACTTTTAGTTCCCTTAAACACGGTGAGTGCACCCCCACGAACACACACATACAGGGGCATGCATTTTCTGTGGGACAAACAGCAGCGGCACATATTTGTATTGCTGCTATGTGTTCCTGGGCATGCCCCTGTATGCACGCTCCAATGCATGACAAAGGGACCCAGATGGAGTAAGGGAGGCTGGCCCTGTGCTGGCCCCAGCAGCCTTACCTGGGGCCTGGGGGCCTCCCAGGGCAGCAGTGGTATTGAGCCAGCCTCTCAGAGCCTGGTCAGAAGCCAGAGTGTGGTTCTGGCCTACCACGCTCTTGTTTCTGGTGGTGCATGCTGCTGGCACATATCCTGTGCCACTTTTTTTAGGGGCAGTTTTTTTTACACCAGGATGTCCCTGTGTCAAAATAAAACTTCTGCACTGCAAATTGGCAGCGCGACACATGGGTGCACGTGTGCTGTGTGTGAGTTGAGGTGCCTCAACCTGCTTTGAGGTGCAGCAAACTGCATGTGCACACTTGTGGGGATGTGCCCCCTATAAGTAATGGATGGGTGTTTCTATTCTGTACTACAACCTGTCAGCTGTGGCCCTCATAGGAGGGGTTTGCGTATCACTTCCCTCAGCAAACAACAGACTTTGGTATTTTCCCTAGAGTGCCCCACTGCTTTAAATAGATATTTCCTGGCCTTCCCTTTTAGACATGGCCTACAGTGCATATGACTAATTCCCAAAGTCTTGCCTGCACTGTTTCTGTGAGTGCTGCCAGGATGCCTGCTTGCCCAAGGACCTCCCTCCCGCAACTCCTGATCAACATGTACCAGGGTTGCGTCAGGGTTGACAGTAGTTTTACTAAAAGGTTAGATTATGGATTTGTATAGAGTGGTTTAGATAGTGACTGATGATCCTGCCTTAGGCAGGGGGTTTGACCAGGTAACCTACGAAGAGGTCCCTTCCAGCCCTACTTCTCTATGGTTTTACGATTCTAAGTAGGCACCTACATGTGATACTATGTCACTGTAGCAATGCACTATGGCAATCTAGTGTCGGCAGTCACAAACCCTGACACCACAGCTACATTGTTGTAGCAATACCCCCCTTCCTTATAACATGTTGCCACAGCAACATAGCAACTAAAAATAACTGAGAATGATGTGCATGGCACAGTACGGACTGTTACTGTGCTGTCATCTAGTACTTCCAAAAGAATGAAATAAATGATGGTGCACTAACAAAGGCACCATAGAGATGTAGCAGAAAGCCCCCTTTTCCTCTTGCCTGCAGTTGCTCTCCCCTCCTTGGATATGTTTTTCCTCTTCTACCTTTTCTTCCTTCCTCTTTCTTTCACTTTAAGATAAGGAATTGTGTTTTAAAATTTGTATGTGTGCATTTTATATCTCCCCTTGTATTTTGGTATTTTTATCTATTTGTGTGCCATGGCATTACTTTTGTAGCTTATATTTTATACTCCTCATCTTCCAACTAAATGTGTTTAGTTTCAGAAGTAAGTTATACACTGTAACAATGCTAACAAGGGCAGGAGTCAAACTGCCGCTTCCCTATATCAGGTGAGCCCCTGAAAGAGAGAGTGAATCAGTGATTGAATGCGTAACACAGTAGCAGACAGCAATTAACACCTAGGAAATCCGCACATCAACCAATGGAAGAAATCAATAGGAGACAATGTAGCAACCAGGAAATCTCTAAACATCACTGTTCAAGGGCTAGAAGCCCTGATCTGAGTTAATCAACGCCAGGGACCAACTTTTGGCCTGGATATCTCCAGATTGACCGCTCCCAGAGCCCTGTTCAAAATTCGTCAACAAACTCCCAAACCTGCACGTACATGCGGACGACCCCCCTTGTGGGATAGGTATACCTGACTCTTGTAGCTTGCTACTGTGTGTGTGTGTGTGTGTGTGTGTGTGTGTGTGTGTGTGTGTGTGTGCGCACCACCCCCAAGGTTTATGATTTAACTTCATTACAGTGCTTCAATCCGCCTAATAAACCAGAATTTTAAGGATCCCGAGTTGGACATTTGTAGCCAACAGAGACATGTGTAGATGCACTCAGCAAGGCAATTTAGCCCTGTTGGAGTGGCACTGAGTATGCATGCCAGTATGGAAACCAGAGGCAAACAACCCAAGACAAATGCTGGGTGCTTACTGAGGGCTGCTGTCTGGCAGCTACAGTGTCTCAGTTCTGGGATTTGGTGCATGCCAGTGGGAGTGAGTGGGCAGGGAGTGTTTCAGAGTGGCACTCCCAGGGGAAGTACAGAGGTAATGTAGACATCGAATCATAGAAAATTAGGGTAGGAAGGGACCTTGGGAGGTCATCTAGTCCAATCCATTGCTCAAAGCAGGATCATCTCCAACTAGATCATCCCAGCCAAGGCTTTGTCTAAGCCTGGTCTTAAAAACCTCCAAGGATGGAGATTCCACAACCTTTCTGGGTAACCTGTTCCAGTGCTTCATGACCTAATGGTATGAGATTTAGCTGGCTTCCTGTGTGCTGTGTGACATGCAGGAGTTGCATGCAGAGGAGAGCTGGAGCCAGTGGCACAGTGCCCTGATTGCTAAGTTAGTTTTACCACTTTTTCTGAAGAATTCAAAAGCATCATGGAGTCAGTAAAGCTGGGTCTGTATTTGCCTCTGACCACACTTTAGCAATGTAGGAATTGTTATACAGTACTAGATTTCATAGATTTCATAGACATTAGGGTTGGAAGGGATCTCGGGAGATCATCAAGTCCAGCCCCCTGCCCCAAGGGGAGGAAGTCAGCTAGGGTCAAAGGATCTCAGGAAGTTAAGTGTCCAAACACTTCTTAAAGGAGTCCAGAGTAGGTGCTTGCACCACCTCTGGAGGGAGCCTATTCCAGGCCTTGGGTTCTCAGACAGTAAAGAAGTTTTCCTTTATGTCCAGCCTAAAACGGTCTTGGAGGAGTTTGTGACCGTTTGTCCTTTTCATCCCTTGGGGTGCTCTGGTGAACAGGCTTTCCCCCAGATCCTGATGTACACCTCTGATGTACTTATAGGCAGCCACCAGGTCACCCCTGAGCTTGTGCTTTTCCAGGCTGAAGAGTCCCATGGATCTCAGCCTCTCTTCATAAGGCCTGTTCTCTTGTCCTCTGATCATGTGCGTGGCTCTCCTAGATAACACCAGTAGGGGCCATCTAACCATGACCCTAACTTTGATTCTGGCCGTTATCAGGTGCTTTGGAGACTGGGGCAAGAGAGATCTGAGCAGTTCTTCATGGAGTAGCTTGCCCTGAATGGAAGTTAGTTAGTGGTTGGTCTAAATTTTTAGTTTTAAATCCTGTCTAATGTGACTCTTTATTTTTTCACTCTCTTCATCCATTTCTAATCCTTTACAAAATCCCACTAAGTGCTTAGGCTGAATGACACCTTGAGGTAATGACTTCCATGGCTGACTAGATTTGTATTCATGTAGCAGCCCCAGTGTGCTGGGTCCTGTCCAAGTGCCCTCAAGACACAGACCTAGTTCCAAAGAACAGAAGTATCATGTTTTTGTATTATTTTAATTATACTGGATTAGAAAAGCATAGTTGTTTCTAACATGCTTTAATTTCCATCTGTTCATTTTGACAGCGAACAAAGGAAGTCATTATCTTTACAAGACAATGCTTCAGAAAGTTTTACTGAAAACAAACCTGACGAGAACAGTGCAAAAGAGACTAGCACATTCTGTTACAAGCAGTAATCAATAATAGGAATGTAAACTTAAACTTGCCTTCCAAGGACAATAATAGTGAGTTAACACTTACAGTGGCCCTTAATCATGGAGGATGGAAACTGATACACTTATAGGCAAGAATCACTTCATCCACCCTGTGAGGCAGAAGTCTCTGAACTAAACAGAGCATCTCTTTCAAGTTCAGGATAGTAAGTGAAGAAGGTATTAGGGATGGCACCTTAGTGTCCCAGTGGCATGTATGCAGTAGGTTTCTATTCCAAACATCCACAAAGGCTGCAAGGAGCAGGTGGAAGATATAGGTAGGTGAGGTCCCAGACCAAAGAGATTTTTGGGGTGCAAATGTCAAGTCATGTGACCTCAGCAGGGGTTCACACCAGTCCACCTAATGAGCTCTCTTTAAAGTTGCCTATGTCCTGTAAAGCTTTTAACCCTCAAATAGCTCGGGGAAAAGGTGTAAGAGACACTGAAATGCACATCTCTGAACTCACCTAATTGAGATCTACAGTGTTTCCAACTCTACTGATTTATTATGCGTCTCATGAAAGCTGGCGGGTTTCTTTTCCCCACTTAAAGCTTCAGCTCTTTGAGTCAAGTGGAGAGTCTTACCTAATAACTTCAATTTAAAAATAAAAAATAAGTTTCCATGCTTCATGGTTGTACATAAAATCTAGCAAATGCAACCTAAATGCACTCCCACATCTGAGAAAGCAGAAAACAACTAGGAAACATTTATTTTTGAAAACTTGTGATTTTTAATCCAATCTCATGATTTGTGGAACCTGCCTTGTGAATGAGACAAGGTTGTAACCTTTCTGCCGGACTCAGGATGGCAGTAATAAGGACCAAGCTCAATTCAGGAGTTTTACAGAAATCTATTATCTTGAAAGGGGCTAGGGATTGTGTAGGAGATGCTGTGAAGTGTGCAGGGATCCTGATGGGGACACTGTTCTCTAGTTTGGGTAAAGGATTCAGACTCGCCCACAAAGGGTTGAACTCTGTTTCAGGCAGGAAGGCCTATGGCTCCTATCCTAAGTTTACGGCTTCTTGGGGTTCTACTGCTCTGCTTCTCCAGAGATATTCAGAGCCTTACGTGGGACTGATCTGTATTGGACCAGACTGAACTGGTAGGGGTGCTACTACTGCAGCTGCAGTACCAGGTTTGTAGTCAGGACTGACTAGACTGAGGCAGCAGTCTGGAGCTCATTTTGTAGCACGTGGATACATGGTGGCAGTATGGAGCTGCTTTTGCAGTAAGACCCACAACAGCAGAGATGATGGTACAGAACTGAACCAGGGACCTGTACATCTGTGTGCCATCTGGTGACTTGGTTTTCTTTGAACTGGGGAAGACAGATAGAAGAGAATGATCCTGATTCCCAGTCTAACTGTGAATGGGTGTTTTGATTAAGGATTCTGGATTTCGTCAAGACAGGCCATCAATTCTTAGTATTCTGGAATTACCACTATTACTAATGGTTTTGCTTATATTATTGCATGTAAATGCATAGTTTCTCTGGTTTTGTTTTTCCCTTTTTCCCCAGATAAAAGATAATTTGGCTGTCTAGTCCCAAAAACTCCTGAGTGCTCTCACGTGGAGAAGAACCACGTAGAAAGCACCTCTTAGAAATATGACCAGAGAGGTTACGTTTTCATTTCCCAGTGGGAGAAGTAGCAGTACTACTGGGAGGTGGGGCTTGACTTATCTTTTTATTTATGTTAGAGAAATACTCTGAGACAGATCAAACCTGGAACTACTTGCGGCCATTGGCACCTTACAGAAGGGATAAATTTATAAAGCCCAGAATCACAAGGGAACAAGATCAGAAGAGGCCCTTGGGATAGCTAATCTTCCCTGGTGGCAAAATTGTGCTTAAAATTGTTGACTGACCCCCAGGTACCTTCTCAAGAGGAGAGGTTTGGGTTTGGGTTTGGGGGGGGGGGGGGGGGGGGGGGGGGAAGAGGTTGTTTGTTTGGGGGTTTTTGAGCATCCATAGGTCTAGAAATCTCTTTCAATTGTGTACATCCCTGGGTCTTTCTGAGTATACATCTGTGTGCATAAATCTGGATATATTGTGTTTATTTAGGAGAGGCATGGTCATTGTTTTTTTTATTACTCTGTGATCAGTGTGGAACCAGTTAGAACTGCCTACAGTTAAAGAGAGAGAGAGATTGGAAAAGACCTTCAGTACTAGGTAATTTGGCCTTCACCAAGTGGTTGCATGATGATCATTGTCTAGTGTTTTATTCCATCTAACTTTAAAAGTAAATGAGGTAGGATTTGGGCCCTGATTCAGCAGGGTAGGATTTGGGCCCTGACTCAGCAGGATACTGAGGAACATGCCTGACTTCAAACCTAGGAGTTCAGTGTGCTAATCACAGGTTTAAATCTAATTTAAGAGTTGTGGAAATGAAGCTAGTTGAACAATTTAGCAGATGGATGTGCTTGCTACACCATTGCACAAAGCACAAAGCAGGCTTATTTCTTCCCTTCCAGCAAGTGCTGCAGAACCCTATAGAAGCTACTAATTCTGGAAAGTGCAGTTTCCAAAGCCTTTTAACACAGTCAAATCAAAACCAGAACACTCAGATGTGCTTCTCCTCAATGGAAGCAATTTCTCTGGAAAATTACAGCTTTTGACCTCAATCACTCATAATGTGAGAGCCATATATAATAACAAAACTAAATGACACTTCATGGTATATGAAGTGACTGAACTTTTATAACAGAGAAAGTGTGCTTTTAGCCACTTTCTTCTCATTTAAAAATTTTTGCTTCTCATTTAAAAATATTTGCTTAAACCCAAAACATTTTTGCTTAAACTTTCCAGAAAAAGTCACTTTGGGGCAGGGGCCAGATTTGGGAAATAGTCAGTTTGCAGGGGGGAAGGGAGTTCTAATCAACTAGAAATGGGAAACTGATAAAATGGAAATCTTAACAAAACCTTAACTGTAGCTCTAGCTAGTGCTTTAGCTCTAATACTTTGTCTACTTACAATACCTTCATATACACAGGGAATTGCCTGCCTCTCTTAGTGTTCATTCGGTGCCCTCACTCTCAAAGAAATCTTTCAGTCTAATTTATTCCATTACTGTTTCTGGTTATAATGACTACTCCCCATATATGTGTTTGTTCTGCTTTGTGCTGCTTTCTATTGTATTTGTTCATACTTTTAGAAAGAGAGCTTTCTGAGCCAAAATACTGCTGCTGTTTATCCAGGGTCAACAGTGCGTTTGGTGCTTTATGAACAAAATGGCATGATTCCTATACAGTTCTTAGTAGCTTGCAATTCACTTCAGATGCAGAGAAAGCAGCTTGTGCTTGCTGTTCTTTTTCCAATGTGTAACATTGTGTCCACCTGAAGTGATATACACCTAGCAATGATAATATTGCACAGTAGGCTTCAGTCAGAAAGGGCCAAGAAACAAGTAAAATGTATTATTAGCTGTTAGCAGCGAGTGTGAGGAGTGTAAGTGCATTGCTAGCTTGGATTTTTTACTAAATAAAAACCCTCCAGGTTTTCAGACACCAGAAAGATTAGAATGAATATAGAGAATGCTGGAAAAGAGCTAAGCAACAGCAAACGCAGGTAACTCAGTGTGCCAATATTGGAAAGGGACCATGGGTTAACCTATAGCCATTTCCTGTGCCTCTTGGAATTTAAGCAGAAAATGGAGATAATAGGACCCAATCTTGCACAGATTGCACTTGATAGCAAATTTCCCACTGGGGTGGATGAGAGCAGGGCAAGTTGCATGGACCATCTCTATAGGGGATTAATCGGTGTTCCTTTTCTGGCACAACAGAGAGTGATTGAGTAGTTAAACATGAAACTTGCCAGGTGTCTTCCAGCACCTCGACACCATGGGGTACCAACTTAATGATATTTTTAATGGTGTGTGTGTGTTGGACACATGCACGCTGTGTTTAATGTCGTGGTGACTGGGGTAAGGCTGGAAGAAGCAGCTGATGATTTAAAACCCGCCTTTTCCCTTCATGTACTGTCCTGTAGGTATGTAGCACAGGAAATAAGGCTCTATACACATCACGAGGTTCCAGTGAGAAGTTCCTGACCTTCTGCAGCTGGAAGTTATGAGGGGGTGATGGAGGCTAAGAGCCAAATGCTGGGGACCGGTGGAAGAATTGAGGTGGACCTTTCTTCCTGTCCTTTCTAACATCAGTTCAGGAGTACACTAAACAGAAGTAAAATGTTGCAACTCCCATACCCCCTAAAAACAAATGAACCAAAGAGCAAAACCTGGCAGAAATGACAGTAAGGTCCAGATACACTGGGCAGAAAGGCAGTGATTGCTTTTGTATCAGAATTCACTGATGCATGTGGCTCCTCTCTTCTTCCCCATGAGTGTTTCTATTTCTCTTGTCAGCCTAGTGAATAGAACCCTACAATTCAAACAGAGGCTTCATGTTGCATTTACTACTGTGATACAATTAGGTCTGAGAAAAGTGTTCATTTGGGGTTTAGCTTCCTTACACTGCTTCTGTGCCTTGTCTGAGAGTGTGCCTGAGAAGCATGCCCTTCCTACTCAGCCCTGCTCCTCATGCTGACTCCTGAAATGAGGCACTGTATCTGTTACAGAGCAGGGCTGAGTGTATGTCTTAGGCTTATTGTCTCAAGAGTATATACTGAGGTTGCCAATCCAAGACTTTTATTTTTTTTAATGACAATCTGAAAACTTTTTACTGAGACATGTTTTTATTGATATATTTTTTTACATAATGTAAATGTAATTCCTCTTCCAGGCCCTGCCCTGCTTCCAGGCCCCAGTTAGAAGGGTTGGGTTCAAACTTAAGGGTTTAAAATCAGCCATAGCAAAAAAAAAAAAAAAAAAAAAATATTTGGCTGTCAATAAAAAAAATTCAGTAAAAAAATTTCTTCTGTCGGCACCCCTGCTTGTCTGCAGCAATGGTTTTACACCATGCTGCCCCCACTCCAGGGTTCCCCTATTAAACTTCATACTCTCATGTGCCCCAGCTGTGCCCACATCCAGCCTACACCCCCAGACTTATCACTGTCAGCTTCAATCCTCCTTGGCCTGGTACAGATTCTCAAGGAAGCCTACCTGCCTACCTCAGCAGTGTTATAGGCAGCTGATGGGTCTCAGCAGTAGCACATGGCTGAGGGGAAGGGATCTATAAAGCCCTGAGAGAAGGCTCCTTGCAGGATGCAGTGCTCCTATTCAGATACCAGGTGGCATCACTGTGCTTTCTCTGTCCATCAGGTTGCCTCAAGCTTCTTACTGATCAGGGAGCTTCATTCAAGCTCTGGTTGCTTAGTGTTTTTCTGGATGGCTTAGGTTTTTTATGGATTTTACAGACAGGTGTTTTTAGCCTGATCTGTTGCTGACTGTCTGTAAATTTATGGACAGTTGGCAACTCTGGTATATACTGATGTGTGCTCAGGGCTGCTCTAAGGTAGCCATAGTCTCTTATTTCTAGGTTTGTTTGTGCATGGAGAGCAAATGAGGGCAGCACTCCTAGACACAACACAGTCAGTATTAAACAAGATAGTTGGGGGTGCAGCCTCCAAAGTAGGATTTCCTAGGCCTATGAATGTTGGAGCTGTAAGGGAAGATGGGCAGGAGGCAGATCAGTTTGGATAGGTCCTATGTAAATACTCTTTCTCTTAGCATCTGCTCTGTGGCATTATGAGAGACACTTTATTGGCCTAGGTAACCCTTTGATCTGATCCAGTATGGCATCTCTCATGTTCTTTGGAGATCACCCAAGTCTACACTCTCCATCAGGATCTTCTGCGATCTATAAATGACTAATCACAATCTTTTTTCTTTGGCAGCATACCAGCAGGCCTGCTTGGTGTGCCTATGTCAGGAAGCATCTAATAATCGCAGGATTGGAGAAAGAGTCCTTTTTTATATTTGAGAGCACAGGCTACTATTGAGGGAGTGGCAGTGGCACAGGTTCCCATAGGGGCTGCTATTCTGGCAACCCCTTTGAACCAGTGCCTGGGACTGGTGCTCTGCTCACCTACCTGTACTTAGACTCTTGGCTACTGTGATCTTCTGTGCTAAGCATTAAGGCAGTAGACTTCCATAAAATATGGCCTGCTGTTTCTAGAGGTAGGAGCCAGTCTGCACAAGGATGCAACTGGCGGGTATATCGGATTACTTTTTTTCTAGCTCAGGGCAACCCTGCTAGGTATAGGGACTTAGGGCTTGGAAGGCGGCTGTGGGTTCTAGGCAAGTGCCTTATGAAGATACTGCTTGGAGATCTGCGTCAAATCCAAACCTCCAAGTGAGTCTGTAAGAATTGATCTATTGTCAGCCTCTATGAATGGAACCTACAAGATACAGTTCACATAACCAACAGCAACTGGACCCAAGAGAGTATATTTATCCCTAAGCATATGATTTTTTCCCAGTGCATTTTTTTCTTTCACAGTCAGAGAATGACTTATATTAGAAAAGCTAGACTGAATTGAGGAATGTACTACTTAACTACCAGTAGATATTAATATGGAACTGGTAAAGAGTCACAGGACCAGTTTCAGGCCAGAACAAGAGAGCTGTGTGTTTCAAATTATCCAGGCATGCTGAGGGAGATCGGTGCACAGGTGGTATTCTCTTCTGTCCTACCAGTGAGTGGACGCGGAAGACGGCACGAGAACTGCATTAGAGAGACCAACTGGCGGCTTCGGCAATGGTGTCTCGAGGCAGGCTTTGGCTTCCTGGACAACGACCCGCACATCACGACGAGGGACATGCTCAGTTGGGATGGGCTTCACCTGTCCCCCAAAGGTAAGCGTGTGTTCTCTTCTAGGTTGGCGGATCTCCTCTGGCGGGCTTTAAACTAGGCTCATCGGGGGGGAGGGGAAGATGAGGGCGGGGGAAGCCGTGGACCACCAAACCATGTGGCACCCACAAGGACAGCTCAGCCTGAAGAAGGAGAACATCGGGAACCTGCAATCCATGGGGCGGCCAGCAATACAGCACAGGTAAGCAATAAGCAGGTAAGCAATAAGGGGCCCTTTGGGAATTGGAGCTGGGGGGCAAAAAAGGCACCAGTCACAGGGCTCAAGTGCCTATATACTAATGCTAGGAGCATGGGGAACAAGCAGGATGAACTAGCACTCCTGCTTGCAGAAAACACCTACGACTTAGTAGGGCTAACGGAAACCTGGTGGGATTCTTCCCACGACTGGGCAGTACATATTGAGGGTTAAAGGCTGTACAGAAAGGACAGGGTGGGGAAGAAAGGGGGAGGGGTTGCGCTCTATGTCAATGAGCAATGTACATCGACCCTCATCAAGACGGAATCGAAGGATGAGGAAGTAGAAGGATTGTGGGTTAGCCTACATGGGGGGCAAGGAGAAAGGGATTTGGTGGTAGGGGTCTGCTACAGACCCCCACACCAAGGGGAAGAACTAGACTTGGGGCTCCTGAGGCAGCTCTCAGAGACCATAAAAACTAAGGAGGCGGTAGTCATGGGGGACCTAAGCTACCCAGACATCTGCTGGGAGACACAGACAGCAAAGTCCCAC
>NW_005842135.1:1120789-1148516 GCF_000455745.1 Alligator sinensis | reverse complement strand
CCTGGGGGTCTTCAAGAGGAGGTTGGATAAGCATCTAGCTGGGGTCATCTAGACCCAGCACTCTTTCCTGCGTATGCAGGGGGTCGGACTCGATGATCTATTGAGGTCCCTTCCGACCCTAGCATCTATGAATCTATGAAGTTTCAGATTTGGCAAGGAAGTAAGCTATAAGGGATGTAAAAGATCTTCCTTTTTTGTTCAATAAGGCAGAGACCAGGATTTGCAGGGTTCCTGCAGGGTAAGGAGCTAAGGAAGAAACAGGTAGGAGTAGAGACCCCCAAAAGATGCCTCTGAAAAGAGGGATGAGAAGAAAGGAAGGGTAAGGAATACTAAGGAAGGAGTAGCTGGGTTATGTTAGTAGAGGACAGAGCTGGAGCTGGGTTATGTTAGCACTAAGGTAGACAGAGCTGGAGGTTCAGAAACAGCAGACAGGGAGGCAAGTGTTCCCAGATCCCAAGGAAGGTGGGAAAATGTAGCAAGTAGCATTGGGGAAGCTGGTGTGTGAGGATAGAGCTGATAGCCAGTTCATTGTCCAAGTCTCCCAGGGCTAGCACTTGTGGATAGAAGGATATACAAATGTTTGCTTGACTCTGAGGGGATATAGTTAGCTACACCCTACATCAAGGTCTTTGTGACCCACAGGAGAAGGTTGCATAGACCTTGGAGAGGGGCTACATGCTAGAGGAAGAGAAATGGGGCTGTTTTTTTAAACATAATTTAGTTTTACTCTGAAGGGGAGGAGTTTACTTTAATTTCCAATGGGTTAAATAAAACTACCCAGTTAGGGAGGGGGAGATTAGTGATCAATGGGAAACTGAGGTGTGATAGCATCCTCATGGCAGTAAAAAGTAAAAGTCCCAGCAACAAATCCATCATGCTCTGCAAAACATAGGCTATGTATGGGAGCATGTCATCACAAAGTAAGCCAGGTGTGGTCTTACAGTGCATCAGCCTTTCTCTGTGGTAACTGCTTGGTGTACATGATCTTCTAGAAAGTCAAAGGTCCATTCAAGATGTATGGTCTGTCAGACCAGTGAGGTTAAGGCACACCATACTGGAGTCAGGGGCACAAAAGGGAATGCTGTGACTAGCTGCCTTCAATTCCTCAGTGACCTAAATGACCAAGGTACCCATTGAGAGCTGGGTTCCTTGGGGGGTGCCTTAAGCTCAAGTCTAAGGTAGGGCTTAATTCATTTTAAATATTTTGGGTCTGCTAATTGGAAATATTCCAATTCAAGATGAACTAACACAAAATAAAATATTTTATTCCTGTTTTCCTGCCAAAACATAATTTTTCCAGCTAAATTTACATTTTCCAGTGGGTGTTAGGCAGGGAAGTGGGATTGGTTGGGGAGGAGTTGTAAAGCTTTAGGGCAGTGGTGCCCAATCTTCTGGCCTCCTGGGTCAGATGTGTCATGTGTGAATTTCTCTGTAGCCTGGATCCCACATGGGGTCATTGTATGGGGTTGGTCCATGGTCCAAAGGCATGACTCCACGTGCTGGATCCAGCCATGGAGAGACCCTGCATGCTGCCCTGACCACATGCCAACATGATCTGGCAGACAAGGCCATGTATCCAGCCCATGGGCTCCCCATAGGTATGAAACTTTGGCAGTAGAAAAGCAGCAACTAATGCTACCACCACTCTCCCACTAACAAATTTTTGGACCTGTTCAGACCTGGTCTGTGGGCCAGAGTGTGAGCACTAGGGCTGTGAGAAGCTTCAGTCCCTGATTCGATTCAGCAGAGATTCGGCCTGATTCGGTGGCCGAATCTCTGAATCCAAATCGAATCAGAGGACCCTTTAATTTCTCCAAAGCAAATCGGAACCCTCCAAATCGATTCAGGGAGATTCAGAAAGATTCAGCATATTGGGCATAGACACAGCTTTAAATGTTTTTTATACATATCTCTAGGTAGCAGGCGGCTCATGAATGCTGCGATGCTGGGGCACATTGAGTGTCCCACAGAAGCACAGGGCGTTCCCCAGCGCATTCGGCACCAGACCTGGAAATGGACCAGAAGTACTTCTGGTCCACTTCTGGGTCCGCCGGGGAGCACACTGGCCCCCCTGACTCGGTGACTGGTGCCTCCTGGGTCTGGGGGGGCACCCAGAATCCCCCTGCGGCTGATTGCTGAGCCAGAGGGGTGCAGGGTGGAGGCCCATGCGTGCTCCCTGGCAGACCCGGAAATGGACCGGAAGTAGTTCTGGTCCACTTCCGGGTTTGCTACCGAGCACATGGAGGGTCCCCCCACCCCACACTTCTGTGGGATACTCTCTGTGCCCCACCACCGCAGCGTTCACAGGCCACAGTAGTACCTCAAGGTATGTAGCAAAAACTTTTAAAGCTGTGTCTGTCTGAATTGCTGATTCTCCAAACCATCATCAAATCTTCAGATTCAGCCGAATCAAATCAGGGACAGTGATCTGAATCAAATCACTGTCCCTGATTCAGGCCGAATCCGAATCCAAATCAAATAGGGCCTGCTTCACACAACCCTAGTGAGCACCGCTGTTTTAGTGTATTGACTGGGGAGTGTGTTGCTATTTCTTATCTTGTGAGTTGCTTGTTTGTTACAATAAGCTGCTCTGAGCCTTTCTGGATAGGACGGGCTATGAATCTAAATAACTGACACCACCAGCAATAAGATATCCATGAGTTCCTTTGGTTTATCCCAAGCAACTCTCAAAAGGGGCAGGCAGGGGATCTTGTTTTATATTTACTAGATAATTATTAAAAGCAATTATTAAAACATCTTACCATTGATTCCCTCCTTTGGAGCAGTTTCAAAGGAACACTTAAGTTTCATTCAGCCAGGCAGACAATCTCATTTGTGAAGCAACTGTAAAGGCTTCTGGCCTGAATTATTTCCTATGCCGAGGCTGAGGGATTAATTCTCTGTTACGACATGGCTCCTTTATGCCTCAGTGGAACTTGGCTGTGTGTAAGAGGGTCTCCTAGATGGCAAAAATGTTTACACTGCCCATGGTTTCAGACCCAGGTTCAGAAGCCATGAAAAGATGAGGTCAAAGAGAAGAGGGTGGGAAGAGATTGCTGCTAAGCTCCAGCTATTTTTGGCTACAAAAGTGACTCTTAGGTTTGAAGTCTTAGCTGGGCTTTATTTTTTCCCTTCTACTCTATTTTCTCTTTCCTCTCATATATCTATTTGCACAGACATTGCAACAGCCTCCGTTGCATTTGAAAGCCTCCTAGATGTCATTCTTCTCAGTCCCCTGTTGCACACTTTGGGTGAGCTTGAAAGGGCTGAAGGACCAAAGGTCCCCATGAGTAGCATTCACTTTCTGAGCAATGCATTTCTGCCAGGACCAGCTATGCTCCTTGGTTCCTGTAGTAACATCCATCAACTTAGGAATGCTGGAGAGGAATAGCAGATAAATTATTTCCATTAAGTGTAGCACTCAACCAAGTGATGACACAACCACCCTATAGCTCTTTGGATCAAGAACAGTCTCCTTACTGTTTGCATAGTGTGCAAGACAATGGTTCCCTGATCGTGCCTGGGGGCTTTGAGCACCACTGTGTTCTTTGGAGCCTGTAACTGACACAAGGCCAAATTCACCCTACAAGCCTCCCTTAGGATCCTACAAACTTGCTGGCATAGCTCTGGGAAGCAGTGGTAAGATGTGATTTTTGGTGAGCATTATCAGTGCTGGCAAAAATTCCTAATGTAGATGCAGGTATACTCTCAAATTTTCATGTACTAGACTGTTGTCATCCCTACCCTGTTGCATGGGTGTGAAACTTGACTGACAAACTAGAAACATCTGAAAGCTTTAGAACATTGTCATCAGTTGTATCTTTGGAAAATCCTCCATATTGGAAGGACAGAAGAATGCTCAAGCAAACACCACCAGCATCAAAACCATGTTTGTCTAGCACCAGCTCTGTTGGACAGGACATATCATCTGGTTCCCAAAACAAGTTCTAGACTCCCAACTCACCAATGGCAAGAACTCTATAGGTGAGCAAAATAAGAGATTCAAGGACACCTTGAACTCTAATCTAAAAAAAAAAAATGCAATATTATCATTAATACTTGGGAGACTCAAGCACAGAATAGTCCCCAATGGCACTGTGATGTGTGACAAGACATCAATCATTTTGAGTAAATTTGCCTTACTGTGGAGAAAGATAGATGAGAGAGACAAAGAGAAAGAGCTGTGACCTGATATCACTAGAATCTATTCCTTCCTCCCTTCCTCCTGGAACATTTGCCATGTCTGCCATTGAACATGTGGATCTCAGATTGGCCTCCTCAGTCATCTGCAGAGTCATCGACTTCCCAGTTTACTGGAAGACTGTCCTCCTCGCATTAAGGGAGTGCTGCCATCAATGACTGTCAAATTTGCACTAATCTGATAGAGATTATTTCACCTGAAGGCTTTTGCTGGCATAAATTGCATATAACAGCATAGCTATGCTGGCAAATTGAGTCCGTTCTCAACTTGACATAAGGCAGTAATGCTCTTTGCTGAAGAAAACTCAGATCTAGGCTGATGCACTAGTTTAGGTTTTCATCTTGATGCTTCACCCAGCCCTACTGGAAAGTTTTTTTCAGTGCTTTCCACACACGTGACACTGACCCTCCTTGAAAGTGGATGGCACCATTGCCCCTTCTTATGTTTATAGCAACATTAGCAATCCAGAAAAAGGGTTTCCTTCACTGTCCTGCTTTCCACTTCTAAATATAAACCGTCCTTCCCCCCACACTTTGTGCCTGTAATTACCTTTTTGCTCCAGTGCCAGCCGTCCTCAATCAGGCATCGTTATTAACAGAGAGAAAAGAGAAGAGGGGGGAGTGGAGGGGAAAGAGAACCACAAAACTTAATTTAATCACGGTGCCCCATGCTCAATTTAACAGACACAACAGCTCAGAATGGGGTCCCTGTGCAACGGGAGGGCAATCAGTGGAGCGTCCCTGGAAAGAATTAATTGTGAATGACAATGTGTAAACAGTGCAGATGAATAGGGCGTGCAGGTGTGAGCCACCGGGGCCATCCCAGGGACTTTTTCACACGAATTTCAGCTCCTTCACTGCTGACCTGCTCCCTAAAACGTGATTAGTGGCGGCATTGGGAAACCATTTAGGGTGTCAGGACTTGGCACATATTAACTAGCCCTGGGGGAGAAGGGAGGGAGGGCATGGGGAATATGAAAAGGAAATCTGAAGCACAAGGGGATTGTTAAAGGGCCAGAGCATCCTTGTTGCTCTGAGATGTGCTCTCTGAAGAAAATGGCAGTGAATGGAAGTGGAGTAGCGCTTTGTGTTTCTCAGCAATACCCAGGCTAGCCAGAAAACAAGACAATGCATCACAGACTATTTGTGGGGGTGGGCAGGGAGTATGTGTCTGAAATAAATCTTTATGCTACTGATTCTTTTTTTTACTGTGGCTGTATAGCTCTGGATGCTTCATCTTGTAAGCGAGTCTGTCAATATAAGCAGGAAAAGGAATGACTCAGCAGCCCTGAAACAAGAAGCATCTCCTCGGGAACATGCCTACTATTCCGTGTGCAAAAATCCCTCCCTCCACCTCTGCTAGCAATATGAGGACTCATATGTCAGGCAATAAGTGGCTGTATAGTGGGCCCAGTTTAGGGAAGATGGGAGAGGGAGATCTAAATGATAAATCCCCCATGCCAGCCTAGGTCTTTGAACTCAAACAGGGCAGGTTTTGGTAGGAATGACAGGCACTATTGCTTATAAGGTTCCCATCCCTCCAACACTTTCCATTAATGGGGACAGCACTGAATGATGGATGGGCTTCACAGGGCATTGCCTTTGAAGACCCCCCTGGGGATGGGCAGTATCCCCAGAACCCTCCAGCACTCTCTCCCCCTAAAGCAGGGGTGGGCAAAATGTGGCCCGGAGGCCAGATGCAGCCCGCCAGGCCATTCTATCCGGCCCATGGGGCCCCTAAAAAATGTAGAAAATTAATATTAATCTGCCCTGGGCTGCCTGTCACGCAGCCCTTGATGGCTTTCCGAAACTCAGTAAGTGGCCCTCTGCTCAAAATAATTGCCCGCCCCTGCCCTAAAGGGTACCTTCCATAGCCTCCCCGCTACTTCAAGGTACACATGGCTAGAGTTTCCACTGGTGAATCTGACCTTTCAGCACTGCTCTACAGACCTTTCAGGACCATGGTCCTCTCCCTGGGATCTGTTGTACATATTTTTAACAACCTTTGCAGCAGCAGAATGTTGGCCACCATGGTTCCTCTGCTTTACCTGCGATAGGTCAGGTCAGTGGTTCCCAACCAGTGCGCCACGGAAATGAACATGTGTGCTGCAGAATTTTGCCATGGCAATGAGCTACAATAGGTATGAAGGTGGGGAATGCCTTAACAGGTGTGCCGTGGACATTTTTTATTAATATGTGTGCCTTGGGCTGGAAAAGGTTGGGAAACACTGAGTTAGGTTGTTATCTCTTGTGTTGTGTCAAGTTTCATTGTGTAGTTTTGCTAAGAGGTTAGACAATGGATTCGTATGAGAAGGTTTGGATAGGGACGATCCTGCCTTAGGCAGGGGGTCGGCTTTACTTCTCTTTGACAAACGACTCCACAAAATGTGTTGTAGAATTCCAGTGTCTCTCAGGAGTCTCTCAAATATAACTGATTTCCACATTCTTCTGACTCCCAGCACCACAGACTCACCTTAGGATCCAATGGCTGAGTTCTTTCTATATTACGGATCAGAAATGGTAGGAAAGTTCCTGCAACTGGAACATGATTAATACTGCCAAGAAGACAAGATAAGAGTCCAGCTCAGTTGCCTATGGCAGTTTTGTCTCTGCAAGGTTAATGGGAAGAAAATGTCAGCACTAAAAATATACACATCAGTTTCATGTGCAGAAACTGAGCTCAAAATTTAAACTGACCTTTTGCTGAGCAATTTGGCGTATCAGGCTATTTTTTTTTTATTTTTATTTAGATGCCGCCTATCTACGGGCTTGGGAGCCTAGCTTTCTGTACCCATACATGAAAATCTTAGTTAGGGATAATATTTTATCCCTAACTAAGAGGTATTTTGAGACTTAATTTCTTTATTTCTGCTAAGTCAGTGAAGTTTTGCCACAGAGTTCATCAGTGGCAGTATTAGGTTGCAGTATTTGTATCATAAACCACATTAATATTTCAGTGTGAACAGTGCGGTATAAGTGCTAAATGCTACTTGGCAAAATTCTGTGGCAAAAATATGTAATTAAAGTCCATTCTTGTTTTTGCTCATTTGTTAAGCACAAGAAATAAATGTAAATAAATGCCTCTCATTACAGCTTATTGACTCTGATCAAGGTGACTACGCCACTTCCTATGTGGGAGGTACTGCATGCAAAGTGCAGCATGCCTCAAGATGCCAGTGTCTGGCAGGACAATTGAGCAAGCAGTAAGGAGATATCATTATTGTATAGTCTAATCTATCTATTTTGAGCAGAGGGATGGACTACATGACCTCCTGAGGTCCCTTCTAGAATGCTTATCATAACTGTAGTACCTAATGGAAAAATATAACACATTAGATTTGAATAGCATTGTGGCAGGGCACTTTTGGGTGCCTGCCTGCAGCAGGATACCTGTGGTGCCTGCCACTCAAAGGGCCTGAGTAGACAGCGTAGGCGGCCTGCAGGTGGCTGCACTCCGCAATCAGGAGTCAAGTCACATGGCCAGCAGAAGACTGCCTGATTGGGGAAGAGGGCTCAGCTGCTAGCAAGAAGAGCAGGCTTGAGCAGGAAAGCCAGTAGGAGTTGCTGCAAGCAGCTGGAGGCAGAACGTTGCCCAGTTGGAGCAGCTGTTCAGGAACACCCGGAGGACAGGGTAGGAACTATGGGGATGGAGGAGGTTCCTGGTCCTGGGGAATGACCTAAAACTACACCCTGCTGGGTTTGGATGGTGTGGTGGGGCTGTTTCTGGCAGGGCAGCTTCCAGGAATTGTCACCCCAGTGCCTCCCCAGTGAAGGGCAAGTATGGGTGCCAGATGCTTCAGCCCCTGCTGCCTTGTGGGTTACCCCATGGAGGGGAAAGGCTAGGGGAGCACACCTCAACAGAAAAGCGTAGGGGCCCAGGCCCATTGTGTGGGGCCTGAGGCAGGGTCCAGGTAAGTAGGCAGATGCCTGAGGCCCAAGGGGGTGTAATGTCCCGAAGGGTCCAAGTATGTTAACAGACGCTTGAGGCCTGAACAGCCGTAGGCTGAGCTAGCGGGGCCCAGGTAAGTCGTCAGATGCCTGAGGCCCGGAGGCCCCAGTGTGGGGGCAGAGTAGTAGGGACCCGGCAGCCGTGTATTGTAGGGCCTTAAGATGGTCTGAAGGGCTGCACTTGGGCTGACTGGACTTGCTGCAGCCAACAGCCATGTAGAGTATGGCCTTAAGATGGCCTGAAGGACTGCACACAAGCTGACTGGAGTAGCTGGAGTGGAGACCCCAGTAAGGGGACGTGAGTTAAGGCCCAGGGATGTCCAAGGACACCTGAGGCCTAGTTGGGCCATAGGCCAGAGTGTCCCAGTAAGGGGCTGGGGGAGTGATAGTGTAATTTGGATGCCATCTGCAAGGCTTGGATCACAGGATAAGGGGAGGTTTGGAGCTGTGTAATACACCATTGGCATCCAGCTTTAAAATGGGCAGCCTCCTGCCTTAAAAAATAACTTATTGTTTACATCAAGGTGTGGCAAGCAAGTGTAGGTGGGCAGACTGCCCAGACAGGGAGGTGGGCTGGCATGGTGACTGGCCCTGATAGTTACCCCGTTACAAGCATTATTCCAGATGTCACAGAGGGCTTGTCTGTTGCCTCTTCTAGGCTCTAGGATGCTTTCTTCATATTGTTTAACTCTTAATAATTTTTCACTTTTCCTTGTGGCAAGAAGGCTATGGCCATCAGGTCTCTGACACCTGTTCCTAACATAAGGCCTTGACTCAGTCTCCTCTCTTTTAATAATTTTGTTCATAATCAGTCTCCAGGAGTCATGGTTAATGTCTCTTAGTTAGGAAATAGCCTAGTTTAATTCAATTTAAAGATGTTCCCAGGACAGCTGAAAATGGGTTTGGCAGGCTCTGAAAAATTGATGACGATTAGATTAATATACATTGAGAAACCTGGGGATTGGGATAGCTTGGAAGATAAATGGGATAGGGCTGATCTGGGTGAGATTTTTCAGTCAGTTCTGCCATGTAACTAGATATTGTATGTAGTTATGCATCAAGGGCTACAGGTTTTTCTAGGATTCCCTTACACCTCTGACAAACTGGAGAAATGTAAGGATGTAGGTATCTTTAGTCTCCTAGAGAGTATGGATATTACCTCTTTTAACTGTGAATGAAAGTGATTTTTTTTTTATGACTTCTGGTCATCAAGAAATAACTGGCACATTTCACAACACTGTTATTTTGATTGACCTGGACAAATTCCAGCTAAGGTATAATTCTCTTATTGTTTTGAATTTAATGAGGATAAGAAAGTAAAAATAAAACCTGAAGTACTGTATTTGTATTTATTGCTGTTGAGATTGTAGGGTTCCATCACAGCAGTGGCTACATTTCAGTGGTAGGAGAAATGATCATCACATATATCTTAAAGCTTTTTTAAATCTTCTGGCACATAGGAAGATGGGCTCAATATTCATCACTTTCCCAGATTGCCACTCTTTTAAGGAATTTTTTGCTTATCTGCATTTTCATTTTAATTTACATTTATTAAAGACAGTAATGTATGAAAAATCTTAGATTAGTCATTTTGTCTTTTTGTTGTCATGCTCATTAATAGTTTCATATTCATCCAAAAAATGGCATTATTGCAGTCTGATGTCCAAATTTCCTAGTCTGCCAAACAAATGCAAATGATAAACTGCAATGTTTTAAAACTTTCTGGAATCACATGTTCAGCAATGGGATCCTAAGCTCTCTGAGCAATGGGCAATTGCATACCCAGATTGCTACGTGTGCGCATTCAACGGTTTGTATGCAGTTCCCCACTGTACAAACATCTGTAAACCTTGCCTTATCTAAACACATCTGTCTCTGTCAGAATAAACAAAGAAAGATGCATGAATTTTTTACTCCTCCAATAGAGGAGGCCAGACTTTATTTGATTTTATTATGATTATGTGGGGTTAGAGTTCACATATTAGGAATCTGATTTCCATAGTGATGTACCCAATGTGAATTAGGGAGCAGCTAAGAAAAGAGAAGATTTTGATCCCCAGTCACTTGGGCTAAATGTGAACCCCAAATCCTGTCCCTTGTTTTTACAGACTCCATATTTAAACCTTACAAAAAACAAAAAAGAAAAGAAACCCTTCTGTAAACTGATATTGCATATTGAGAATGCATGACAGCAGGTTGCGTCCTGGTGGAGCAGTCTCCCTGGTAAATATGGAGGTTCCCAGATACAAAGGAACCAGCATTGTCCTACTGCATGAGAAGCGAGGCAGTTTCCTAGTATGGGGAGGCATGCCATTCTGTAGACTGCAGGGCACAGATCCATCACTCTATGTGCAGATTCCAGAGGTGGTAGTAAAAGCCAGGTTGGATCTACCCATCCCCAGATCCTTCACCCTCTCTGTGTCAAGTAGCTTCATGGGAGCCATGGCTATCTGCAGCAGTGGTGACCAGGTGAAAAGTGGGAAGGCTCCTTTTGCTCAGCCTATAGAACCACTTATTTAGGGGTCTTCTATTTCAGCAGTAGATTGTGCAGAAGGATGTGCTTCCAAAGAAGGTTAAGTTGGTTTTAGGAATGTAGAACATGAAGAGATGAGTTGGGTCACTGAGTTCAATCCCTTCCAAATGCAGGCAACCTTGTCAGACAAGAGCATCTGCTCTAGCCCCCACCTGTGTACACTACAAAACACAAAGCCCCTCCACAGCGTACCTACAACAAACTAGTATCTATATTACAAAAAAACAGAGGGCTCAAAAACTACTGGAAAAGAGCCCAAAGGTGCTGCCAATATTAATGACAATGCTACAGTATTAATGACACAATAATTTAGAAAAACCCGACTTCTTACAGATTTTAGTGCATCAGCATTCTTTTATGTAGTCATCCATGTCTCTCACAATCCTCCCTGAGATTCTTTCCCCCAGGTCTACACTGGAAGCTTCTAGGGAAACCCCCCCAGTGGTTTTAGTATACTGGGAAGCACTATTGGAAATCTGGACCTGAAAGTTTCTTCCACCTGGAACACAGTGTTTGCTGGTTGAGTTTGCTGATGGTCATGAGAGTTCTCTCTTCAGCATTCCTTGATATAGGCATAGCTTGTGATGATGTTAGGCATGAGACAGCAAGTGGGAATATGTCCCTTGTTCTCAGAATATGACATTAACTTCTGAACTGCTAACTTCTAAACTTCATAATTCTGATGTCAATTATACATAGCAGTAACTGCCTTCAGAAATTATACAGGCTAATACTGACTCTGGAAATATCAGGGCTCTACACTTTTGCAAACTCTGATGGATCCATAGAATTATAGAAAATTAGGGTTGGAAGGGACCTCAGCAGTTCATCTAGTCCAACCTGCTGCTCAAACCAGGACAATCTCCACCTATATCATCTTGGCCAAGGCTTTGTCTAGCCAAGTCTTAAAAACGTCCAAGGATGGAGATTCCACAACCTCTCTGGGTAATTCACAGTACTCAGATACACTTGTCACACAAAGTCAGGAAGGAGGAAAGGAGAGGACAGAAGGTGGATAACAAGAAGCATATTACATTAGCTCTAGGATCAAAGTAACTTAAATGCTTGGGTTAAGTTTTGGGCTGCTGTATCTTCATTGCCTGCAGTGTGATTGCCAAGAGAGTAAGCCAATGAAGAATTTCACCTGGCAAGTTTAATTAATTAGATCAGATTGAGAAAATGATGTAGCGAGGTATAAATTATGGCAGAGGCTGCTAACATGCTGTACTCATTCAGTCTATCGCTTTGTTCTAACCACTCTCACCATAACGTCTCCCTGGCAAAGGCCTGCCTTCTGATGGAGGAAAGGTTACAGCAAGTTTCTACCACTGGCTCCTTTCCTAGGACATTCCTTCCACTTCATGGACTCTTTCTTGGGTCTGTGCCTATTTATGCTGTTATGGACAGTGAAATTGATTTAGTCCACTAAATGTATCTGGATTAATTAATTAATATTATTGAAACAAAACTAAACCCAACTGTCCATCTTTGTTGCATATTATCTATATGAAGACCATTAATACTTTGCATTAACAGCTTAGGTCAAATCTGGGTCTTCACAGAAAAAACTCCGAGAACCTGCCTTTCTTCTGACACAGAGGAAGAAAGTCAACTCTTAGTAGTCAAGGTGGACCTCACATCTGAGCATTCACACATTCAGAATCTGAGTTGAAAATAATGATCCCAGCTGTTTAATAACAAGGAAAACACAAATAAAGTGGCAATTAAATGTTAGTGGGTAGTTTCACATGTTTGTTGGCAGGTGGAGAATGTCACCTCTGTTGCCCTGGAGGGGGGAAAAGCTACTCATCTTGTTAGTTTCTTTCACACCTTAAAGAATGTGTGACGTGTCATCTTGAATCTGCCAAAAGATGCTGGATTTTTGCCTAAATCCAAATGCTGGCCTGACCTGTAGACAGTTCAGATCTTTATGAAAGGGAGTCTGGTGAGATGGAAATGGTTGAGGGATGTGTGTGGGGGAAAAATGCATAACAACAGAAGCAAAGCCAGACACAGACACAGGCATGGGCGAACCAGGCGGCCACCCAGGGCCAGGACAGAAATGGGGCCTGAAAATGGTAATTTTTAAATTATTATTATTATTATCGCTGGCAAAGGGGGCCCCAATACTAAAAGTTTGCTCAGGGCTGCCAGGAGTTCTCCCCTCCGCCCCTCTTCTCTCTTCCATTAATACCTTGCTTCTCTTCTGGGCCTTTGTCTGTACCGTTTTGTTACTGCTTGGCCTGGAATGGTAGGTTGCATTTTCCAATTGGGTATTCAAGCTCAGGTTATGCCCAGCTGCAGCCTCCCTGCTAGCTGTAAGAGTGTGGGAGGCTGCTGCTAGCTGGACTTGGAGTTCCATGTTATCTAGAACTTTGCTACAGTCATTTCTCATCCTCCTAAACACTTTCAGCTTTGTTTTTTGTGTGTTTGTTGTTTCCCCCATCTCTAAATCACCTATTTGAAGTCCAGTCCATGTTGGGAAGGACCAAGAGTTATCTGACAACTGTTTTGTGCCCTCAGTCCTTTATCCAGTTATAGCCCATCTGAAGTGATCATTAATTGACCTGTTCATTGGACATCTCAATAGAGACTCAGGGCTGCCTATAACATACTGGCACATGCGCTTTAACACACAATCACCTATTTTTTACTGTGTATTAGAGCATCATGGCAAAAATCATGTTAATACACTAATGTTCAGTAAAATTAGGTGACTGCATTATTAAGCATCACTAAAAAAGCATGTGTGTCTTGCTACTGCGTGTTAAGGCAGCCTAATGCACATTTAGTTAGTATCTCACATTAGAGGTACTAAATTTAATGCGCACTAGCAAAAGAGGATTCATGAACATATAGATGCACCCACTGACTATTTTCTTTTAACTCTTCCTGGAAGATGTCCTTCCAGGTCAGAACTGAGGCATGTTAAGATAGGGGAAGCTTGCCATGCAAGAAGCAGCTCTGCTGTGCCAGTTTTACTGTTAGAGAACTTTGATTAGATGAGAAGACTAAATTTCAGTCATCTTCTTCTTGGGCATGTTTACACATGCACTTTTAATGCACAGTAACCAAAAGTACTGTGCAGTATGGGCACACATCTACACATGCATGCCCATACTGCTCAGTATGGGCACAGTAAATATGGAGACTTATGCTAATTTGAGCATAAATTTGATACCTGTATCATGCAGGTATCAAATTTATGCCCAATTAGTTACAGTGCGGTAACACGCATGTAGACGTGTTACTGTGCAGTAGCCCAGGGGGCCTCACTTCTGGGTCTTCCTAGCCACTGGGGAGCCAGCCTGAACCCAGCCCCAGCGCTCCTAGCTGGCCACCTCTCCTGGCTTCAGTTTGGGACTAAAGTTAGTCCCAAGAGCTGGCAGCCATGTGGCCAGAGGCTGAAGCTCCCCCTGGTGGCCACAGGGGCACATAGCAGGCTGCTCTGACCTAAATTTTAAGCCGGCATAAATGCACATGTAGACACACCCCTTGTGTCCTTGTCATAAACTAGAAGTTCTTCCACTATCATGCACATCTGAGATTGTTGATGACAAGTTATTTACCAGATCCATTGGAATCTGACATGGGCCATAACATGAACACTTCTGCTATGGTTGTTATGGCAATTGGAACATTAATTGAATAAGGTAACAAGCTTCAGAAAGCTGAAGATCACTGATAGAAACTTGTAACTTAATTACAGCTACCTCCTGTCATCTCACATCATTATATATACACCAGTATGTATGTCTTGTTGCCACTTGCTATGACTATAGGACTACTGTGGTCTCTATATTGCTTTTACACTAGAAGGTAGGATCCCATACATATCTTACAGCTCAGAGGTTGGTCTTGGGTAAGCAGGAAGCTTTTATTGTCCAGTGTGCAGAGTTCAGTTTTGTTAATACATGTGATTTAAGGTATGCCCCAATTTAAGTGGCTACTGGAAAGAGCGCATAAAATCATTTCAGACATTGAAGAAATTCTGGCTAGTTCCGCCAGCTGTGTTTATTACTACATTTTTCAAAGGAAAGGATTTTAGAGCATGGAGGCAAATTTGTCCAAATTGCTTTGGTAATGGCAAGGAAGTGGATAATTGTGAATTGTGAAGACAGGTCCACCCCTACAACAGAGTAATGATTTTCACAACTATGGAGCATTAATGCCACAGAAAAAATACAATAAAAACAAGGTTAGGGACTTGCAGCAAAGCTGGAATTGCAAGAAATTAATTCTTGAACCAAACATGAGATGTTTGCTATAAAGCCTAGAACAAACTGTGTCCTTCTACAGCTTGAGTTAAATGACAATCTATGGCTATGAACCAAAGTAACTTTCAACCACTTAAAAAAAGATGGGGGTTGGCACTGGCGAGTGTGCAGTAATTGCATGTTGGGTGTGTCTTCACAAGATGTTCACTGTAGAGTTGCCTAATTAGCTCCACAGTAAACATCTCAGTGTCTACACAGGTGGCCCTATTAGACTGCAGGAAACTAATAAACTCTGCAGCAACACACATGTTGATGCTGACTTAGCTGGCTGGGGCATGAGGGTGCTTCAGTGTGGGGGCTGCATGCCCGCAGCATGGTGAGCCAGGTTGGAGCAGCCCCAGGCTGGCAGGCTGACCCCCTCCCCCCGGGCCTACTGACAGTTGGGGCTGCTCCAACCTGACTCAGAGTGCTGCAGTCCTGGGCACACATTTAAATGGCATGTCTACGAGCAATAAACTCCTGTGCAATATGTACGGGAGTTTATTGCTGCACATTAATTTTTACATGTAGATGTGCCCTGTAACTGCTATATGAGTATATTGCAGAGCTAAATGAAATAGGCTTAAAATGAGAATGGCATTTCTTCTATCCTATAGGAGTCTGCAGACAGAACAGCTCTATCATCACAACTTCTCTCCATCATTTGACACCACTATCTGTCTATACCAGTGGTTCTCAACCTTTTTAGATTCGAGGCACCCCTCAATAGAACTGTGGCACCTCTCAGAAAATGCCAGATTTTAGTTTTCACTCTTTTTTTTTTGACTACAGAAAAATAATAGAGCAATTCTTTTGTTGCAAAGAACTCAGACCATAACAGTTCAGAGTCACTTTAACTATGAATTCCTGTTTAAAATCTCTGGGTTTATCTTACGAATTATGTTTACATACATAACAATGCTAACTTTGTAAGACACTCCTTACCACCTTGAAAGGATCTCAAGGCACCCCAGGGTGCCGTACCTACCACCCTGGTTGAGAATCACTGGTCTACACCTTCTTGCTCTCAGCAGCAGTTTGACTTTTACCCTTTCTGTAGGCTGCAGCTGTCCACTTGAGGGCACTAGTCTCATTCATGAATCCTTACCTTACAGATGGAAAGTTCAGTTGCTACTACAGATTGAAGCTCTTTGGGACACGGACCATAACTTTTCTACAGTGTTCAGGCCAACGGGGGTCTAATTAGGGGCCCTGAGCAGCACTCCTAGACCCTTCAGTCATGCAAATAAATAACAATAGGTATAAAAGTTATACAGTGTCCATAAAATAGGCAAGAGGAGGAGGGATGTTTTAAAGAAGTGTTCACAAGAGAGAGGTTGAAATACCCAAAACATTTAGTAACAGAAATACATAGTAAACCCATGTCTAGCCATCCAAATAATCCCTTCTCCTTCAGTCCCTTAGGCATCTTTTATTTTCTTGCCTTTTTTCTTCTTTCCTATGTAACCATGGGAAAATACTTGGCTTATTCCCAATTCAACTTCACACCTTCTGTTAGCACCCTGGGTATTTTACTTATAACCTGATTCGGATTTTGCCTGATTTACAAACATAAATTCTATTGGTGTGTGCTGCTCTTGCATTTCTGGCTGTACAAATGTCAACCTTTAAACATGGGGCATGAAGTTCTGGCCAGGCAAACAGAGATGGCTTAGGGAAATTTGACCTACAATGTATCACGGAAAATCAATATGAAAAAAGGCTCCTCCCAGTAAGTATCTGTAAAGTGAGTGCTACTGGTTTTGCTTTAATATACCAACTTAGGTATGTTTTTTTCATTACATGTCTATTAAGTCCACTGGGTGTTATTACTGCAAGCAACTACTGGAAGATACTATTGTGTGTACAGCATGAGTGTGCATTCCAAAATGTGCAGTAATTTCCTCTTGGAGGCAAGTGGGGCTGACTTGCCATTCAAGGAAAGGAATAGAGGAGCCATCATGTGGGGGAACCAGCACTTGAACAACCTCCTTTCCCCATCTGAAAGTTAGAAAGAGGTATATGGCCTTATTGTGGTGCCTTAACTGAAGCCCATTGTAGTTAATGGATTGGGTTCATAGTACAGTGCTTTCCCCTTGACCTGCAAAGAAGGCATTTCTTTAATGGATAAATACTTCTTCCATCTGCTCTATAAGCTTTGGAAGGAACTCCCAGAACTGTAGTATGCCTACTTCAGGCTGCAGGTGCTCCAAGATCTGCACTTACAGAGCTTCCAAAACATGCTTTGAAAAGGCTTTTTCCTTGAATTACAGCTGCAGGTGCTGTATCACCTGCTATTTTCTCTGGAGTCACTATATACACTCTACTCCTGCATCTAACTTCCATACTGAGGGGCAGCTTTCACATAGCAATTATATGTTGGGGAGAAGGCATTGCTTATATGCAAACACTTGATATGTGAATCTGATCCCACAAGGGCTTTATTCTTCTAGTCTAGGCAATCCCACAGGAGTGAACGGGAGTAATAACGTGACTAAGATGTACCCATGGAAGAAAGGATTCATGTGATCAGGCCCTTTTATTTTTAAGCCTGTTTCTGTTGGATCCCTTTGCCTGGCATCTTCTGCTTTTCTAATATTTTATAAATAAAAACATGTCATGTATTTTGCTAATACTAGGACTTCCCCTATTCAGCACTCCCTACCTCTTTAAAGGGATGACTATCCTTAGTTCCCA
Source organism: Alligator sinensis (assembly GCF_000455745.1). Classification (NCBI taxonomy): domain Eukaryota; kingdom Metazoa; phylum Chordata; order Crocodylia; family Alligatoridae; genus Alligator; species Alligator sinensis. The sequence continues at coordinate 1,130,882 of NW_005842135.1, read as the reverse complement.
AGGAAGTAAATGGGAGCCTGTGGGAGCTAGAGGTGCTTAGCACTTCACTAGAAGTACTTAGGACCTGGTCCACAAATTGTGTTCTCTCTTCTTTGCTTCATCCCTGGTATGTATTACACTTGCCCCTGCTTTGTGGAGATAATTTGCTCTCTCCTAGTTCATTAGCTGCTACCCCATCCTGTCCTTGGACGAAAAAAAGGCCTTCCTGTTCAAAAGAACACATGCAGCAATCATTAATGCTGACCCTAATTGTGCCAATTCGAACCACTCAATAGCTCTAATTAAAACTTCTCTTGTGCAGGGCACTGAACAGTAACAAAACTGTCATCCCAAACAATCAAATCAAGGAGTTAAGAATTTTTTTTAAAGTTGTGTGCAAATTCTGTTGCTGCTGTTGAAAGGGTCATCAGAAGAGGATTAAATGGGAGGCTATTGTGGTCTGCAAAAGGGGATATCTAAAAACAACCCATATCATTTGGTCACAGTTTGAAGCAAGAAGGTCCTTAATTGTTTTCCACCCTCACTGTCCTTTTTCCTACCAACCCCTGTGCAACAAATAACACCTGCAAACAAAGTAGACAGGCTCCTGGTTATGACACACATGGACACCACAAGTTGACTTAAACATCTGCAAAGGGGAAAAAAAACCCCCTTCCTATTCCCCACAACCTTGTTTCTCAGGGTCCCTGACTATACTTTCCTGTGCACCATAAATAACTCTGCAATTACATTAATTGGTTGCATATTTGTTGACATGGAGTGGATAGGGGGTAGGTTATGGTAGGAGGATTTTTGCTTTCAGTGCCATTTTATACTGCTTTCTTCAGATGTCCCTTAATCCCCAAACTCCCCTCCCCCTATTATTTTGGATTCACACGTCTTTCAGAATAGCTTTATAACTGCACGTGTGTGGGGGGGGAGAAACAGCATTAAAATTCCTTTGATGGCACCCATGCACACACATCTGTTCAGTTAAGTTTCCCCAGTAATGTCTATCAATCAATCAAAAGAAAAAGGTTTATATGCACCTCAGTGGGGCATTCTAAAAAGCTGGTTGCAGGCAATTGTTGTGCACTGAATGGTTTCTTTCAGTATATAGGTTCTGGCAGAAGGAGAGGACAATTTTTTAATGCATTAAAAAAAAAAGTGCAGAAGTAGTAAAATTCCAGTCTCTCTCCCTCTTTCTTTCTGTCTGCCTCCCATGCCTGCCCCCCGCCCCCCTCTGATTTTTCCCTCTGTTTATTTAGGAGATGGGCTTATGCTCTGAAGTTTAGATCTGAATCCACATGCAAAAATTTCCTAAAACCTCTAAAGTATTACAAGCACAGGTGCCAGTCACAGTGTTTGGCTCTGGGTCCAAACTGTTACAGTGTTTGGTCTGAGTCTTTGGTTGGAGGTATGTTGAGCTATTTTTGCTTCTATTTTTTTGCTTCTTCTCAGTTGCTTACTGAGCTTCATGGCTGTGGCTGGGAGATTAGTGAATCAGGACATGGAGCTCATCTCTGGATCTATTCTGAACCAATGCGCCAACATGAGAGGTAGGTTGTGTTGTGGCTAGAGCTGCCTTCTTGCAGCTGGGCCATAAACCAAGACTGCAAGGACCTGTGGTGATGTTGACTGAAGATTCCATGACTAGTCCTACACTCAAATCCAACTCTGACTTCAGATGGGTGAACTAGATTCATCAGTGATATTTTAGGTCAGTTATATGGCAGGATGATACATAACTTCATTTAGGTTATAAAAAACAATAGCAATGGTGCCTTCCTGCCTTGAAGCCCAGTAGTCTACTGGCTAGGGCACTTTCACAAAGGGTTGGAGAGACAGATTCTAAGCCTTTTTCACTCCTACATCTTCCACATCCTAGCAAAGGGGCCTAACTGCCAGGCCATGAAGTATGTAGGGCCAAAAGCAGTCTCCAGTGGCTGCCCACTCTTGGCCAAAGGAGATGGCAAGCAAGAGGAATGTGGCAGGGGTCCTGTTTTCTTAGTCAGCCCAATGGGACAGAAGTTATCTTTCCGTTTTACTTGTCCACAGTGGGCTGTGAAATGCAAAATGCAGAAGCACCCTGGGGAACGGGGGGGAAGGGAGGGGAGGCTTTAGCGCTTCAGGCAAGTCCAGCTTATAAATCAGTGAGAGTTTCCAATCCTCAGTTGTCCCCACCCCTGCTTCCCCCCTCAAGACACTGCTTTGTGATATGGAAAGTTGAGTATGAGTGACCCAACATCATGTTGCTCATTTTTTTGCATCCTCACAAAGAAGCATCTTAATGCCACCATTTGGTCAAGCTGCAGGGAGAATAGGAAGAGGGAGGAATCTTTTTACCTTTCTTCCAATCAACACATCCAACTGTAGTGATGGGAAAAGTGGGGGAGGGGGCAGAGAAAGGATTGTCTTTTCACTGTAACTCCTTTTGTAAGTTAGAGAATCCTGGTGGATTGTGTTGACAATAATCAACACCGCTGATCTGCTGCTCTCAGACCGGTGCAGCATTTTTTGTGAGGCTCTCAAACCACTTTATAAGTGCTCATTAATTGTGTTTTAGAAGAGACTGGGCAACAGAGAGATGATGTGGTCTGTTCCTACTTGCTTGGTGAGTGTAGGTCTGAGTCCCAAGAATGTTGACAATCCTGCTCCCTAGAAGAAACCATTGCCTTCTTTTCTGAACTCCTTTTCCTATGCATTTACCCTAAGAAACCTGTTGTCACTGTTCCTTTATGGGTGTGAAAAGGACTATTTCTGTAAAATGGGCTCTGGTATGGATTCCTACGTACTGCCTGATTTCAGCCTGGATTTCCCACTGGCTCAACCTGCCCTTGTGTCCTCATCTCTTGTCCTCATTTTCCATGTGGTATTGTTTGAGCTGAGTTTCTTTGTTGAGCTCTGTTGTTTTAATATTCAGCTGGCCCCTGCTGCTGCTTGCACCTTGTGTGTGGTCTTTGAACGTGAGGTGGCTCCGCAGCTGGGAATAGTGAGTGGGTGAGAAACTGTATTTTTTAAAACAAAAAGACTCTGTATCTCTTCAGTGCAAGAGTTCCTGCTTTGCTCAGCTCCTCATGCATGTCGGTGGTGGCTCTTTGGGCTGCAGTTCTATCACTGGTTCTGCAGGTATCAGTGTAATGAGTAACGTGGTCTTAAGATGCAATGTCCTTCCCACTGTTAAAGAAGGGAAAAGAAATAGTTCTTTCTTCCCAACTCCAGTAATCATTGGAGGAAAAAGCTGCTATATTTTAGACCATGTCAGTCCAGCTTCTGAGTAGCTGCAGGCTGCACAGGACTCTTGCCCTGTGCAACGCTCTCCCCCAGCCATGTAAGTAGCATGAGTCCCCCTACTGCCACCACCACATGGGCAATCCCTTCCCTACTCCCATGGTGTGAGCCCCATCACTGCCACCACCACATGGGTGATCTTCACTCCACCACCATTGCTGTACAAGCCTCCTCCCCTTCACTATTATTCATGTCCCTCTGCTGCTTCCACCACTTGGACAATCTTCACCCCAACCATTGCTGCCATGTGACCAGTGTGGGCCTTTGACCTGTGCCCACCCCCTGTCAGCATGTGAGAAGCAAGCTCCCTGGGCTTCCCACACACTATCCTACCTGAGAGACTCCAGCTGCTCACCACTGGAGCAGCCAGAGCAATGGGGAAAGCAGCAGTTTTGTTAGGACTTTGAGGATTCAAACCCAGAGCAGCCAGGCCAGCAAACAGAGGTTGGGTCCTCAGCACCACCACACAGCTGGTCAGATACGAGCCTTAGCCCAGCCTGGTTCCTCCCATGGGATATTGACCAGGAGTCAGGTGACTAGGGGAAACCTATAAGCACCACCAGCCCCTAACAGGAGGGCTATAAGACCCCTCCTACTTTCAGTGGGACTTGTCCCAGTAACATTGCTTGTGTGTTCTTTGGATGTCTGCTTCAATCCTGCCTGATCCCAGCCTCACCACAGTCCTGTCCCTACTCCATTTGGACCTCTTGACTGATTTGCTTTTCTCCCTGACCATAATACTGCCCCAACTGCTGGCCTGAAGACCTGGACTTTGAGTGATACCTGGTGTTACCCCAACCTGCCTATGGTAATTTCCTAAGTGACTGCCTATGGTCTGGGCAATCCTTACAGGTTGAACAGGAGCCCTAGGAGCATATATTAATCTCTTGTAGACTGGATACAGCTTGCAGGCCACCAGTTGGGCAGCCTTGTTTCAGGCTATGAAGCAAGATTGTAGAATTAGGGAATTTTAGAATTTGCATTTTATCATCATTTCCCCCTCCAGCCTCAAAGGCAAAAGTCAAACCCAAGGCTCATCTTTATGGAATACACTTCTAAGCTGTTCTCATGCCTTGCAAGACCCTTCTGAAATTAACTATTTCAGTGCTTTATTCTGTGAAAATTAAATTCAAGGGACAACAATTAATATAAACAGAAAGTATTTAAAGAAAAGATGTTTCCGGGCTTATTCTTCACTGCTCTTTCCTTGCATAATTATTTACCCGTAGGCAAAGCAGAAGTGTAACAAATGGAGTGGAACATTCTTATATGATAGCATTTTATACATACTTTATACAAGTTGCTAGCCAGTGGTGCATTAGGTGGTGGTGCATTTGGCTTGCCAAATTATACTGATTATATCATGGCAGTCTTGGAAATTTCCCAATGGAAGGTTCAGAGTGGGGCTCACATTCACACCTCAAAAATAGAGCAAGACCTCTTAGCTGCTCTGCCACTAGGTCCACACTGTCCTATGTACATGCTTTCAGCACCTGTGACTATCTCCTCTACTTCTTCAACACCAGGCATTAGACAAGAAGGCAGGGACTCTGACATCTGTATGTGGAAAGTAGCTGCTACTTTCCAACCCCCATCTTGGTCAACAATGGCATACAGAGCAGCAATGAGGGTAATTATCCACACTGTGGAGCTGAGTTCCTCAGCTTTGGAATGGGGGCGAATCTTGGTCAGACAGAACCATGAGGAAGGTAGTTTAACCTTATTACTTTTTTAATACTGTGCAGCTTTTTGTCTGAGACTGAGTTAAAGTTGTAAAAAGCACTTTAAAGATGTAAAGCCTTAGAAAAGCCCCAAGGACAACTATAAGTAATAATAAGCTTGGGTAAATATTTAAGGCACCATATATTTACAGGGTTCCTGTTTTATTTGGATATGTAGATAATCAGCTTTTCCCAAAAAGTAATTTTAAACCCCTCTCTACTGATGCTATTGATTTACATACATACCAGTATTGATGCTAGCAATGCCTCATATCTAGGGATTCTTACAACTATCAGCATCCAACCAGTGCACAAACTGTGACTGTAGACCTTTCAGATAACAGATAACAACAGTAATTGTTGTCCCTTTTTATGCATTAGCTTAATAATAAAAGAAGGTAGCAAATGATGCAGGCATATGAACAATTACACTTGCTGTGTGGAAAAAAGTGTGATCAAGACAAGCAGTAAGTACTTTATGCAACAACCTTAAAATGCTGTCCACATTGTATAAAGCATGACTTACCATAATAAGGTATTAGTTATTAACACAAATATAGCTATTTTGGGATAACCCTTTACTGATGGAAGTTGCATGTTGCATGGAATATACCAAAATAGTCCAAACTCTATCAGTTTGGGATCTCACCTATGATAGCACTGCATAATTTATTAGGTGCATTTTGATGAGATTTATGTCTTCCTGGTGAGGTATTGGGAAACTATTTGATTGAAAAACGATTGGGTGACCTCTGGCAAGTTCTGATTCAGAGCTTTTTACTTTTCTTTTCTTGCAGAGTTTAGTAAAATGACCTTCTCCCTGGCTGTGATGCTGATGATAGAAGTGGAGGTATGCTAATGGGAAGTTTGCCCCCACCCCCAATGTCCTTAAAGTGATGGCTGTGATTTTCAGAAGAGTCTAAAGAAGGAAGTTAGAAGCCTAAATTCCATTGAATTTGGACAGTTAACTCCTCTAGGATTGCTCATGTATATGTAGTGTCAGTGATGTCCAAATCAGCCACTGTCTGTTAGGATTCCCTAGAAAATTAATGATTGGCTTGTCAGGATTCAGTCCAGTGGGCTAATTTGTCATAGTTTCTTGGACTACTTTTTAAGATTAATATGCAGTATAATATATACATATCAATTTCAGCATTGAATAAAGCTGATTTAGAAATTAGGTACAGATTTTTACGGAGAGGTCTATTTCCCACTAGAATAAATGATTGAGGGATGTAATGGATTATCTCCAAATCAAGGCTGGGATACTTTTCAGGAAGCTATGCTTTGGTGATAGCACTGGGTTCAGTAAACAAAAATCAAAAGGTCTACAAGAGCTAAATAGCTCACCTATAGTTAAGACAGGCCAGTTTTTATGGTCAACACCACACAAGAGAGTGAGGTGACAGCATCATGTAGAGCCACCTTTGATTCCTTAGCCTGAATTACCAAGTACCCATTTACAGCTGAGGTGACTGGTGGGAAGTAATGTACTGAAGGACATGGAAAGTTAGAGAGAGTCCAGAGGTGGGTGGCAAAATGATAAATGGTTTGGAAGGCAAGTCATGTGAGGAGAGGTTGAAGGAGCTACGCTTATGCAAAAGGTGCTTAAGAGGAGATGTGATAGCAGTCTCAAATACTTAAAGGACTGCCATAAAGAAGAGGGAGAACACCTTGTCTCTCTTGCTGCATAGTGGGATGCAGACCAATGGCTTGAAGTTATATTGAAGTAGGTTTAGACTGAACATCAGAAAAAATTTCTTCACTGTTAGAACAGTGAGTGTAACAGACTGCCTAGGGAAGTTGTGGAGTCTGCATTACTGGAGGTGGTCAAGAAGAGGTTGGACAATCACTGGTTGGGGATGATCTAGGCATAGCTATACCTATGTTTCACTATGGGTATTTCCCATGCTTCTGGGTTTCCTGGTTGTCACATGGAGCTAGGAGGAATTCCTGCTCTCTGCCTCTCCCCCCTGCTGCTTCATGCATCAGGGTTATTTTAAGCCTTCCTCATAGTCACTGGGGGTTGGCTGCAGCCAAGGCTAGGGATTGTGATTGGGGTGTGCCAGTGCTCCAGCTGGGACTTAAATCTGGAGGTTCCTGGCTACAGTATCTTACCCCTCCACTCAGGGTCAGACCAATTGTCACATTTGGGGTCAGTAAGAAATTTTACATTATGGTCAGGTTGGTATGGACTATGGTGTTTTTGCCATCCTCTGTAGTGAGGGGTATGGCCCTCTTCCTGGAATCCCTTGAGTGCATATTAGCAACATTTACAGCAGGAGAACATTGGCCACCATGGTCCCCCTGCTTTACTGGTGACAGGCAAAGGTGTTATGTCTTGTATTGTGTCAGCATTGACTGTAGTTTTGCTAAAAGTTTGGACAGTGGATTTGTATGAGGTGGTTTGGGTAGAAATGATCCAGACTTATGAAGGGGGTTGGTCTAGGTGACCTTATGAAATTTCTTCCAACCCTACTGCTCTGTGTTTCTGTGATTATAAGTGCAAACTAGATAGTTCCTTCTTGACCTTGAACCCTGGGAATCTCTGATGTCCCATTGTGCTGTGCCATCTGCTGCACCTGCTCAAGAGGTGTACATCATTAGGGAGACCTGGCAGACTGTTGTTAGTAACAGAGTATATTGCTGCTGCAGAGAGTTGTTAGAGAGGCTACGTGCAACATGCCACTCTGATCATAAAAATATTAAAACTTTTTGAGATTATGGTTCAGAGATTTTGACCAAGTAACTTTTACTTATGAGCCAGGGTACTGCAGCCCTCATTGCCATGGTGGGAAGGTCTGATTCTGTGCTGAAGATTAACAAAACAACTGTTTCATTTCAGGGAGTGGTGCAAGCCAAAAAGAATAAGTATTGGCAGAGGTCTTTGAGTGTGGCACTCCTTATCTATCCTGGGCTTATGTAAACAAAAATCTGTTATTATTTTTTAAAAATAAGTGGTTTTTTTTTAAGATTAAAGCAACCATGTAGCTTTTGTAACCATGTGTTACTTTTGCTCAGATGCCACAATGACATGACTTCTCCCAAGTGCTGTGATTGTGCGGTTACTATCTTCCTCTTCTCATGTGTCTCTGGTGAATCTTTCGTGTGGTTCTTGTAAGATCAATGAGCAAACAGAGCTCAAATTGTCTCATGAAGAGATCATGCTTGTCTTGTACATTCCCACAAGATCCCAGGGAAATATTTGATGCGTGGTACTTCCTAATTGTAATTAGAAGAGTGATTATTGTCCTTATTATTTGTCTTGCACTAGCAGTTTCTTGGGAGTCACACCTCTACTTCACCTTTGTAGGACATCATGTCTCTGTCCTGAGGTGCTTTCAGTCACTGACACCCTTGCCCCTCTCCCACTGGTTCTCTCCTGCTTCCAGCCTGGTCAAGTGTTCACGATACTGTGATCTGGTAGTCATGCTGCTTTGTTAAATAGGTCTATAGGGAGTGAGTACTGGAGAGTGGTGCAGTCCATACTGCTGATTTTTCTCTGGTCTCTCTCAAAGCAACAGATTACATAACCGCTTCAGTAGAGTTGGCCATTACCAATCCCTGGAGACCCAGAGGCTCCTAAGCTTTTCTTGATATGGCAGTGGCATAGGTTGACACCTGCCCCTCTAATTCAAAGATCATTAGAGACACAGTAATCTCTGATCTATCCCATTTGGGGTTAGATGTGCACAGAGTTTTACCAATTCCCACACCCGCACTTGGGAGTTTATCTATCCTTTATACTTTTGTCTTGTATCGAGCGCACCAGAAGTACTCAACCAGTAAATAATAACATGCTGGCTCTGAGCATAACTTTGTATGCCAGATTTGCCTGTCTGCTCACAGGTGTCTCCCACCACAGCTGAATGGAACCAGATGGGAAGAGGCTATCAGTCTTGAAGCTATTGGCTCATTCACTGCACAAAAAACTCTGCGGGGATTCTGCTTCTCTGAGAGCAACTTTCTCTTCTCCTATGAGGACAGGACACAAGAGAGATCCTGATAATCTCTGAGCATTGGGGAAGGTCCTAGCTCTAATTTGACCCGAGCCATGAGTTTTGTAAAGCCCTGCTTTTACTAAACTATTGGCTGTGGCCAAATGTAACTTTAAATTGTTTTAAAAAGGGAGAGAACTTGTTAGTCAGGAGCATTTATCAGCTGTTCAGATTTAACTGTTATGTCTGCATGGTCCTGTAGCAGTGAGGTAAACCAGGGGTATCAAACTCATCTGGCCCCATGGGCCAGGTGAGTGGTGTGGAACAGGTCCATAGGCTGAGTGAATGGCAAGGGGCCGGGCCCATGAGCCAGATCCCTCCCCCCCACCTGCTGGATCTTGTGCTCATGGCACTTGCTCAGGTTGGTCTGGGACTGCTGCAGTTGGTGCTTACTCCAGCCAGATGGGGACCTGAGCCACACACAGTGTTTGCTTCAGCTGGTTCAGGGCAGGTGCCACATGTGGTGCAGGTCCCAGGCAGGCTGGGGTAGATGCTGCACTTGGTGCAGTTCTGGACCAGCCACACCAGGTGCCAGATCTGGCCCGTGGGGGTCCGCAGAGTCTCCCCCTCGCCCTGCAGGCCGGATCCAACTCTGGTCGGTGTCTAGGACTGCATCGCACATGGTGCCCGCTGTGGTACCCATGCTGCATGCAGTGCTCACCCCAGACTAGCGGGACCAGACACTGCATGTGGCTCGTGTCCTGGATCAGCCAAAGCCAGTGCTGTGTGCAGCAGTCCGGCCCGTGGAGGTGGGGACAGGAAGGTCCAGGATGGCCCTGTGCAGGGCCAGCTCCTTGTGCTGAAACAGGATCAAAACAGGAGTCCTCCTGGCAGCAGACAGGCCTGAGGGTGATACCAGGCGCGGGGGCCTCAGGCTCCCTCTGGGGAAGGCCGGGTTGCGGACGAGGAGGAACTTTGGGACGCTGAAGCCAGTCCAGCCCCGCGCCAGGAACGAGAGACGCTGTCCGGGGACGCGCTCAAGGGCGGCTTGGCCGGGGTGCGGACCGCCCCTCCCTGGAGCCGGGGCCTGCACGACGCCCCGGGGCTGCCCCGGAGGAGCGGGCGGTGCGGCGGGGCAGGCTGGAGGGCGCGGACCCCCGCAGG
>NW_005842135.1:1100592-1120550 GCF_000455745.1 Alligator sinensis | reverse complement strand
GGGAGTGGCTCCCTGCCCTGCCCGCCCCGAGGGGGCTCCTGCTCGGGCTCTGCCAGCCGTCAGGGCCCCCCTGCCCCGGCCGGGACGTGCAGCGGAGCAAAGAGCTGCCCCAGGGAAGCCAACCGGGCCCCTCCCGCCCCCGTCTCCACTGGTCAGGGGCTGTGGCAAGCTGGGGGGAAAAGTTAGCCCACCGCGTTTCTCTCTTTCTCTTTTTTTTTTTTTTAAATAGCAATAGTCCTCGTCTTGCATTTACAAGCCAGCCCCAAAGACGGACGGCTGTCGGGCTCCCCTCCTGCTCGTCCTGCTTGTATGCAGGCGTTGGACAAATCCTTGCAAAGATGCCCTTAGCCTAGACATCCCCTAATAAGAAGCTCCATTTCTTTTCTTAATTTTTTTATTTTAAAACCCAAGCGTGTTTCAGCTCTTCTTCGGACCGTTCGTTTCACTTCCCAAACAGTTAAGTAGCTCTGGGAGGTAGGGAGGGGGTGGGAAAACCCAGCATCTCTTCTAAATATGGTGCTCCTAGGGAGCCACCGGGTTCCAGCGGCAGCAGGACTCCTGGGCAAAAAACCAGAGCTCCGAATCCCAAGGCTGCGAAAAACGGTAGCTGTTCTCAAGGCTGCGCTGCCGTAAAAAAACCCCCATAGTTTTGGTGAAGCCGAGAAATGTAGCTGTGCATGAAGGTGTCGGGTGCTGCTGTCCATAGGTGTTTTTGACAGGGTAGCATGAATTATGATGCCACTTAGTGTTTCATTTACTTCCACCCACTTAGTAAGATTCAGAAAACTTGACTCAACATTGCCACCCAACCAGAACGTAGCAATGGGACAACTGAAAAGGATGGAATTGGGGGTTGCGTGCTAGACCAGGGGATTGTCTGAATAACGAACCCATTGAAAACTTCATGACAATGGAAAAACTGGAGCTGCTCCACAAAAAACGGTGTCCTTGTATTCAGCTGCACCTTGTAGCCCTTTTTATGACCAGATGTGTAACAGCAGCAGTTAGAATGTGACAGGTTAGATCCAGTGCATGTCATAAATCTTTGAAGCAGCAGTTTGAAGCTTGGAGAAGTATATAAGCATGCTTTCCAAATAAAGCTGGATGTTAAATTGCTGTGCTCAGAATCTGAGAGGAATGACATGACAGTTAGCTTTAGAGAGAAGCTTTGGGGCACACAGAACTTAGGCATTTCTCTGGTCCCTTGTCAGCGTGGTATTTAAACACTGGTACTGGGAATAGTTGAGATGAAGCCTGAAACCAAAGTCTTGCATGCCATATGTTTAATTGCCCACCAAGCCTGTCTATCAAATAGATTCCATGTACCATTTTTATATACTACACTTTACAAGCTAGTTTGATTGCTTCCTGCACTTTTTAGGAAGAGTTGCTTTAAGTGAATCAAATCCCTAATGCTGAGAACTGCTGATTGAGTTCTACCTCGCCTCAAATTCAATGAACAGTTTTATTTTTCTTAGGTTTCGTTCCCACAGTTGTTGGGAGAGGGAGTGGGAGAGGACTGTGCTAATCTGACATAATAGATCTTTACTGGAAAGACCTGTACCTTTTTAAAAAGTCTAGCTTGTAGGCTCATCAATATAAAATTATGGATTTCTTAAAACTATTAAAACCTTTCTCCACCCCCTTGGGGGGGAGGGGGGAGGGGAGGAAGGGGTTTCTTTGCCCACTTGTTCACTAGCATGTTGAAATTCAAAGAGGTTTATCCTATCTGTTACACTCTCTCCCGATGATTAGGCACTGCCAATAAAGCTGTCACTACTATAAAGGTGCTACCTTTAGATTCCTATCTACATTACAAAAAATTCTTTGAATTATTCATTGTGGGTTTTTGTTTTGTTTTTTTGTTTTATGGTGGCCACTAAGCTTTACCACTCACTGTTTCTCTGATCCTGAGAAAAGATCAGTGATAAGAGGGAAGAGAAACATCTGGTTTGTTGAACCAAGTTCCCTTCAGGAACCCCTGCCCGTTCTGAGAAGGTTGGGGGGCAGGGTGGCAATTCTAGGGGTTGATCCTGCAGAGTCAGCTGTGCAGGCACTTAACCACTTCTTAGGGTGAAATGAGGTTACTTGGGCTAAGAAGCATTCTAGCCAGTGCTTGCAAACTTGAAAGCACACTACCAACTTGTTGAAAATGTAAATGAGTTTGAAGTGTTACTCCTGCCTGGGTCCCCATCCAACTTTTGTGGTTATCAGCCATCCCTGTTTGGGGGCAGGCGGGTGGAATTCTACAGAGCTGGACTGAACAATGTCACTAAAGATATAAAGGGGGGGGGGGCAGCCATTAATTGCAGAAATGATTGCTGCATGGACAAAGTTAAAATCTTAGTGTTGTAACAGTGTTGTGTAAATTTTTCAGATGCAATCACTGCCAAGTACTAGAGAGTCACTTTAGGGATGTTTATTGCAGGTGCCTGCCTTTCTAGTGGAACTGGGATATAAAGAAAGGGCTTATTGCTTCAGTTGGTTTGTGGCTCTCCCAGTGGGTTTTTTTAATGGTCATACCTGTTGCCTTTATTATTTTTTTAATTTAAGAAAATTCTGAAGAATGACTTTAATGTATTGGAAGCCTTGACACTGTGTCATCAAAGGGACTCGTGTGTAGAAAATACCTGGTTTTTGTATGTGTGCTCTGACCAACTGTCAGGCTGATAATAAATATCCCCAGTGAGACTTTCCTATAGGAAGTTGTATTCTGGGTACCCTAGAAACAACCTTTAAATTGCTGGTCTAATGCTTCATTTGTGATGTGGTCCACATCCCCTTGGAGACTTTTCTCTGAAATCAGTTCTGTTCCCTTTGTTCTCTCCCTTCCTTTCAAGTATCATACTGATTCCTGGACCACTGCAGTAGTTGCCCTATGAATCTTTCATTTGATCAAATATCTATAGAGTGTTGCCTCATGGGAGGGGGGAATTGTCCACTCATGATGTTTCTCTTTGCTGGCATGGGAGGAGCCAGTGCCATAGAAATAACTGGATCTATACCAGCAAGTGTGCCACAGAATAACAAAGATGCACATAACCTTGGGTCCTAAGAGGGCACATGGCTGGCGCTCTCACATCTCAGGATACTTTTAATGTCTTATTTATTTAAACTACTCTCCATGCATGACCTTCTATAAGTATGTAAGGGGTGAACATTTTTCTCCCAGCTCCCAATAGTTTATTAGGGTGCCCCAGGGGAGGACAAGGAGCGATGGCCATAAACTGTTAGAAGACGGTTTCAGGTTGGATGTAAAAAAAGAACTTCTTTATGGTAAGGGTGATCAGACTCTGTAATAGATTTCCCAGTGAGGTAGTGCAGTCCCCAACCTTGGAAGTCTTCAAGAGGAGACTGGACAGACACCTTGCTGGGATCATGTGATCTCAGCAGCATTTCTGCCCAGAGCAAGGGATGGGTCTCGATCTTCTTAGGTCCCTTCTAGCCCTTAGTTTCTATGCTTCGATTATTTAAGATGTAGCAGAGCTTGGTGGCATAATCCACCTGGATTGCTCTTCCTGGAGATCAGCTTCCTCCTCTCTGGGGCCAGTAACTAGGTGGGAGACTTCCTAGATTTCTAGGGTCGTAAGAGACCTGGTAGATCATCTGGTCCAACCCCCTGCTCCAAGTAGGAAAGAATGCTGGGGTTAAGTAACCCCAGCCAGATGCCTGTCTAATCTCTTCTTGAACACCTCCAAGGTAGGGGAACGCACCACTTCCCTTGGAAGCCCATTCCATATTTTGGCAACCCTTGCCATAAAGAATTTCTTCCTTATGCCCAACCTAAATCTATTCTCCTTCAGTTTGTGGCCATTATTTCTGGTAACCCCGAGGGGCGCCCTGGTAAACAGTGTCCCCTATTCCCTGCTGACCCCCACCCCTGATGAGTTTTTAGGCAGCCACAAGATCACCCCTCCGCCTTCTCTTGCAGAGGCTGAAGAGATTTAGGTCCCTCAGTCTGTCTTCATAGGGTCTTACCTGCAGGCCCTCAACCGTATGAGTAGCCGTCCTCTGAACCCTCTTAGGGTTGTCCACATCCCTCTTGAAATGCGGCGCCCAAAACTAGGCGCAGTACTCCATTTGAAGCCTTACCAATGCCGCATAGAGGAGCATTATCGCTTCCTTGGACCTGCTTGTGATGCACCTGTTGATGCAAGAAAGAGTGCAGTTAGCCTTGCTTATTACCTCGTCACACAGGTGACTCATGTTTGTTTTTTGTCAACCAGGACTCCGGGATCTCTTTCCACTGTTGTGGTACTCAGAACGGTCTATAGGTGTGTTGGAGATACTTTCTCCCCAGGTGCAGCACCTTGCATTTATCCTTGTTGTATTGTATCCTATTCTGATACACCCATGCTCTCAGTCTATCCAAATCCTCCTGAATTCTCTCTCTGCCCTCCAGTATGTTTACTATACCCCATAGTAATCCCCATATACTCCATAGGATTACTCCATTTTTCTATGACTCGGCAAATGGTAGTGATGCTTGTGCAGTATGCTGTAATGGGAAGTGATGGGACCAGGTAAGAGGAACAAATTGTGGGCTGTTGCACTCTTTTAATGCCCCCATCCTGCCATATGAGCATGTTACAAAATGGCTGTACAACCCTACAGAGTCATTTGTCTTGAAAAGTTTTGGATTTATGGTGGCTTAGGTAGTCACTGTTCAATTAGCTATTAGATAAAAGTGCCAAAAGGCCCCACTAAAGCACTTGAGCGATACAGATGCTGGGCGAGCTAGCTCAAGTGCCTCTTTTGGGCATGCGCTGCACTCAGCACAGGGAAGAACCAAGCTGAATTTAAAGCGCTTTTTTTTCCCTCCACATCTGTAAGCAGCCAGAGGAAATGGGCATGAGCTGGGGATGGATTGTTGGGCATCTTTTCCTTGCAGTGCAGCAAACAAAACAGGTGCTGTAGTACTGCTCTCCACAAGGGATACGTGCATCGCTGTGGGATGGAGAGTGGCTCCTCCCCCACCCATTGCCTGGGTGAGTGCTGCCACCCAGACAATGGTAGTGAAAGGGCACATGACAAGAGAACCAATTCCCCCCCACAACTCCCCAAAAGTTAACATACCTGGTGGGGGGGTGTTCTTAATAGAATAAGAAGAGGATGAAGTCAGTCTGAAGGCCAAAACCAGTGTAATATGGAGTAGTAAATTGTGATGCTGTTATTGCTCTGAGAGCGATATAGTACCTCCCTCCCCTGGAGCTGCGTGCAAATACGAGTCCTAAATCGGAGCCACAACTAATGAGGCATTGAAGATATGCCCAATCAAATCTTTTCTCCCAAATGGGCACAGGCTAGAGGTGAAGGAACCTGAGAAAGCAAAATCTATGTGGGGAAGCTTGTGTCTGGATTTTCACTAGGGTGTTACAGAACGCATTGTCCCACAAGATGGATGCCCTTACATTTGTTTTAGAAGAACTCTGATTTTCTTATGTTTTATGCTTTGCGGGGGTATCGTGAAGAGGTCCGTTTGCTTTAATGAGGATTTGTTTCACATTTCATGCTAAGATGATCTTGGACTGAATGCAAAAATCAGAGTAGGACAAATGCCACCAGGAACTTTATCTGGTTTAAGTTTTCTCTGTAACTTTTCAATCTTGTTTAAATTTAATTTGTTCCTTGATAGAAAATGATTGAAAAATTTAGTGGCTCTGGTATCTTTCCTTTTGAAAAGGCTATTATTTTATTGGGCAGTGAAAGGAACACTTTGAATCAGAGTCCTCTTTCTGAGCACACTACCTGTGCTGTTGTAGTGCCTGTGGATTCTGGTCACAAAGGCTGAATTAGGATTGAATACAATTCTCATTTAAGAGACTCTAATTTTACATAGAACAGTTCTAGCTCTTCTTTCTCATGTGTGTGTCTGTCTGTGTTATGTTGGAGGAAGGAGGAGGTGAGGGGGTGGGAGACTAGCAGGTTGACTGCTATGGGGGCCCCTTGCTATTGGGATTATGTAGAGGTTAATGTTAAACAGCCGGCAATTTTTTGCCATGTACTCAAGAGGCTCAGTATGCCGATCTGATTTGTATTGTTGGTTATGCAGCTGTGTAGCAAGGACTTTTACATGAGAGAGATCTCATGTAAAAGTCCTTGCTACACAGCTGCAAAACCATCAATGTATAATCATTAAATATAAATATATAATAAGAGAAGTCGGTTTGGCACAAGAAGTAACATTGTTAGTAGCAATATAAAACAGTTATTTGGCATTCTTCATTCTGTATAGTTTAACTAAACATTCTTGTAATGGATTTCTTGGTCACTACGTGTTTTCCTCAACACCTTTCCTACTGTTCTGTGTCACTGGTCCCCATTTAAAATCCCTGTGTGGGAGTAGGGGATTTTGGCTGAATGTGTGTGTGCATGTGCAGTATTGATAGATTTGGCCTGTTATTTCTGTGAGGCTCATGATATATAAAAATGGGGAGATGAAGATGCTCTCAAGTATATAGACAGTATTCTCAGTGCTGCACTGTGGATACAGTATCTGACTGTGTAGTCAGGATCTTTACAGGCTAAAGCAGTGTGTATTACACATTGTGGCCGACTATTTTATTTACTAAAAAATGTAGGTTTGAGTGATAGAAACTATTTGCAAGCTTGTGTTGAATTGTATTGCCTGAGAAATCTTAATTTTTAAAAAGGGCAAAACAGATCAACTTGATATTCTTCAAATTCTGTTTTGAAACGGATTTGGAAAGTTTTGTTGTTTTGTTTGGGAGGGAAAGTGTCTTTAAAAAATAAAATGGCTTTTAGTTTGAGTTGAAACAACATTTTGGTTTTGACCAATAAACTGAAAAAGCAGTTATTGCTTAGTTCAGCTTCTATGTTCTGTAGCTATAACTATGGAATTCACCCCTTGCTCCAGCTTCCATCTTAAAATTTCTAGCACTAATAGTTGTGAAGATAACATTAGGAGTGTGAAGGTAGTGCAACGCTGAAACTGGCTTCCTGTATTTGTAGACTGCCTGAAGCAATAGCTAAGGGGGCTGTGAATTTCCCAAGTCATGTAATTAATTGTGAAACCTGAAGATGCCAATTCAGACCTCAAGTGTTAATTAACACCCTGCTAATGTGCTCACCCTGCTATCTCAAACGCCAAGCCAGGACCCCAGCTGTCATTCCCCCCAGCCATTCCTGACTATTATGATGCAGTTAGAATTTGAGGTTGGCAGTGCCTATTGCCTATTGAAGACTGAAGATGCTGGAGAAACACAGGTCAAACTAGAGTTAATAAAAACTAACATGGAGATTGCTGCAGTGATGACAATATTCACTTTAAGTTTGTGCTTATGTAACGTATAGTGGCTTCCATAGTAGAAACTTCTGGTGCAGTTTCTAAAAACATCCAGTACAGTGCTGCAGAAATCACAGATCTTTCAGCAGAATGGATCTTAAGCATCCTTGTTACAGAGTCCATTTGGATATGGTAGCATGAGGACGTTGTGCTTAGGACCTCAGTCTATCTGGAGAAGGAAACTTAGGCATTTGGTGAGATCAAATTATTCCTCTGCTCAGCTGAGACTGGTTGCCTCCTGCCCTACACAAATATTACCTCTTAGTTTTTATTTTGACTACAATACAATTTTATTTTGATTACAATAAAAAGTTAAGATTGAATTCCACATCACTTAACTTTTCCTATTCCTATTTATCTTTGTAATGTATTGTTTGTTAGCTGTTATGTGGTACTGATTCTTTAAATGCTGTTACTTTGTGTGCATTCCTCCCATGTTTGTTTTCAGTTTTGGTCCCTATTAGGCACAATAAAGTTACCGTCCGTGTTAGCTGACCCCTCCATCCCCTGGAATAATCTAACCTCCCCAACACTGTGGAGCCACAAAGATGCAACAATCTTGGATCTCCTTCCCTTATTGGGGTCTAGACAAGTCACATGGCAAAGGCTGTAATTTCTTTTTGTATGTATGTATGACCTCTGCACCAGTATTCATGCAGTGGGAGGCCATCTGGAACTTCAGGTTGCTCAAGTATACAATCATCTAGATAAGAAAATTAGGAAAAGGTTGTGATGATTATATTGTGCGTGACCATGTCTCCCTCTACTGGCTGACTTGCACAGCAAAAGAAGCTCCAACAGCTGTTAATGTCTTGTTTAGCTTAAGTGGTGGAAGCTTTGTTAGGCTTGTGGCTTGCTCTTACTTGTGCAAGGGGGAGGAAGGACAGGCAAAGAAAAATCTAATTTAATCTTTTTGAAATCATGCATGCTGTGTAGTGGAAAACCACTGCTGGTCCTTGTGTAGCATGTGAAAGGCCAGGACTTGAGCAACAAAACAGCTTAGTTTAAGGTTTCCCAAACATGGCCTCCCTCCCTCCAAACACACCCATGTACAATTTGGGGGAGCATTAGGGAAATGCTGTGGTGGGTGGGGAAAGGTTCATAATCCAGGATTTGTCCTTTCTTCCATTATGAGCACCTGCCTAAAAGTTGCTTCATTATACTTCCTGTTTCCACGAAAGCCCTTATCTAAAACTACTTGTGACAATTTTTTTTAATGTAGGTTCTCCTATGTTCTCCAGAGCTTGAACTTGTGACTTAACTTAGTGATGTCTATGTCTTGAATAGCATGTAACTTTTTCATAAATGAGGAAACAGAGGAACTACATAATGAGTGAAAATTAAAGAAACCATAAGAAGAGGGTGTAGAGATGGAAAACGGGGAAAGTTGCAGCTTGCTGTGATATGCCAACTTAAGTTGTTTGCAATAGCAATGGAGGTTACAGCATAAAGGGTGGGTTACTCTCCATGGAAAACTCTTTGCTCTCCAGAGACCTCTCTGGCTAAGGGAGTACTACTTAACAGGACCCTGGGAACAGTGTCTGGTCTTTCTCTCCCAGAGGAACTGGAGGATGAGGGGAGGGTGGATAAGAAATGAGGGCATTCTGGGAAAGTCCCCAAATAAAAGTGTAAGTAAGGATTATAGGACAAAACGAAAGTGCAAAGAAACAAGAAAGGTAGGGAAGGAGAGGGGGCAGAGGAAATAATTCACTTTTGAGGTTTTTCTTGGCTCCCAGTCCAATTAATGATTAGAATAGCAGCCAAAGGTAACTCTGATATTCGAAGAGGGAGGAGAGGTTCCAAAACACTTAGTGAGCAGATTCTGTTTGAGTTTCTCTTGGCTTCCAGGCCAGTAACCGTTAACTGGCTTAGTAACAAAAAGCACCTTGGAAATATAACATGCCTCCAAAAATGTTTGGGATCCATCCTTCCCTCACTTGAATGGTCAGGGAAGAGGCATCCCAAAGCTTCCTGTTGATCTTTGGGAGGGTAGTGGGAAGAAAAAATTAAGTTTTGGCCTGGTTGGTACTTAAATTAACTCCGTGCATTGTGGAATAAGAGAAAATACTGCTTGGATTTAAGGGTAGCTGAAGGAGAAAGACATAACAGTGTTGCACCTGTTTTCATGTACAGCTTGGTGAGTCTAGCTTGTGTATAATTTTGTACATATAACCCATAGCCTACAGGCCTTGGTGTACATAGTGCTTCATTTTGTTCTGAGAAGGTATCTTGGCAAATATGATTCTTTGAAACAAGCTTCTCTTGGTCATACTTGATTCCCTCAAAATAATTTTCCCTGAATGCCCCGTGTCCTCTGCAGGGTAAGCCTTATCAGAAACAAATGAGGATCATCCTTGGCATTGCTTTAAATGGGTCCTTGCTCTTCAACCAGAAAAGGAAATGCCTGTTTGTTTTTGTTTAGTTGTTTGGAGCCTGCCTGTGTATACTTGGGAGTCTCAAGGAGAGAAGGGATCAGCTAAGCCAGAGACATCAAAATTACAGCCTCCGGGCTGGGTCTGGCCCATGGAGCAATGTTGCGTAGCCTTCGGGGCTGGGTATTCAGGGATGGGGCCTGCTGCAGAAATCTGGGGCACAACTGTTAGGCGCATGTTTTTGTGGTAAGGAGTGAGCAATGGCTGCATTAACCCCTGCTGCTACCATATCCTGATCTGGATCATTAAGAGCCTTGTGGTCCTGATCTGGCTGGGGGGTTGAGGTAAGCTTGACACCCTGGAGTTAAGCTATCAGTTTCCATATGACTATGCTGAGAGAGATGTAAGCAGTAGTATTCTGTAGTTTAAAACAAAACAAATTTGTAACAGTGAGGTAGCTAATTGCTGTTACAAACCACTAAGAGAAATGATTTGCCTTGACTCTTGCTATCATTTTAAGACTGAAAATCCTAATTGGCCTTTAGATGTAATTTGCGCTGGAGGAAAAGTTCTGTACCTTGAATGGACAGTTTCCCATTCTGCTAAAGAGCAGTGATAATCCCTTTTCAGGGCATGTACTCTTGCAAACAATTGATCTCTTTAGTTTGAAATGTGGAAAGATGACCTAGCCCAAGCTTAGGGGTGAAGGGCAGCCTCTACCAACTGGTACGTTTGTAAGTCTTGGCTCGTAAAAGTAAAATGGTTCTGCAGAAATATCCTCCAAAATAAAAGCCTAACTTTGGCATTTTACTGCTTTTCAAGCCATTTGACTTCGTAAAAATGTACCAACTGTTAGTCTTTGAGGTTATGTATGCACTTAAAGACTTCAACTCTGCTCCTTTTTGCTGTTTTGCTGAAACTTTGATAAATTGCCTCATTTATACTTCCAAAAAGTTTTCTTCAGCCTGGTTTTCCCTCCCCCTCTTTAATTATATGCAACTTCAACCTAGTAGAGCTTTTAAAATGTATAGGCCAGTGGTTTTCAATTTGTAGTCTGTGGACTCCTGAGGGTCTTCAGACTATGTCTATGGGGTCTCTGAAATATGACTGTGATCAAACAAAACACGATTTCAAAGGGGTCCACCTTTCTATTCAAAACTTTTTAGGGCTCTGCAAATGAGAAAAGGTTGAAAACCACTGGTATAGGCCAAATCTTTAGTGTGCACCTGTTATTGGCTGGTGTATGCAGTGCAGAGCAGCAGTGTGGTGTAGTGTTCACCATTGTGTCCATGGAAACGATTAATTGCAGCACGCTGGGTTAACTTAAGCTGCTGGGTGGCTTGCTTGTAATATCCAATCCAGGACTGATAGTAGTTCAGCCTGAAATGCTTCCATGGAAGAAGTGGTACAGTTACCTTGCTAACTGACAGTGAATGAGATTTATTAACATGGATTCTGTTCAGCTGGTTAGGCACAGGAAAGTCCTTTGTATATTTTAGGGTGAAATACCCAAGGTAGGTGCTGGATGCAATGTTTAAACTCATTAGACTTGTCTGAAGTGGACCTTTAGCTCTTGCACTTTTATATTCCATCAGTGCTTTTTCTCTGACACTTGATTCAGCATCTTCTAAGGTTAGGGTGGCAGGGAAGAGGAGGAACTCTCTCTGTCAGAAAGGTGGCTTGAACAATTTAGTATTAAATCATAATGCTATGGCTGTTTTGATTGCCTATCGTAAGGTGTTCTACATTTGAGGGTCACCTGCTGTGCGTGTCCAACCTGGGTATTGTCCATTTCATTACTTCTAAACATTGCTGTTCTGGGTCACGAAGGCTCTAAAAGTAGTAGTGCTCAACCTTTTTCATCAGCAGACTGGATGGGTAGTACCTGGTCCCTTCATGGGCCAGATCTACCTGGTGGACCCAATCTGGTGCCCAGGGTGCTTGCTGCAGGGGAGAATTGGGGGGGGGGGGGGGGGGGGGCGTCGGGGGGGGGGGGGGGCGGGCCAGCAGCTTTGTCTGATCCAATCTAGCCATGTAGGGGAAGGGGGCATGGCCCGATGCTGAAGGAGTGTGGCCCAGCCCCAACCAGCTGCTTAGGGGAAGGGGGCATGGCCCAGCCCTGTGGGAAGAGGGGGCATGGCCCGTCCCGAATCTGAAGGAGAAGGGAGTGTGGTCTGGCCCCATGGGATGAGGAAAAGGGGAAAAAAGGAGCTCAGCCTTGGGCTGAACTTGGCCATGTGAAATGAAGGGGACATAGCCTAGTTCTGATCTGACCATATGTGGGGAGGGAGGGTCATGCCCCAGATCTGACCTGCTGCTTGGGATTTTGGCAGTGGGGTGGGGTGGGGTTGCAGCATTAACTGCCACTGCTTCTCCGCTGCCAAATTTCTCAGCTGTTGGGGAGCTCCATGGGCCAGACTCCAAGGCTCTAGAAGGCCACATTTGTTCTGCAGGAGGTTGAGCATCCCTACTCTAAAACATTAAGCTGTCAGTCTGTAGAGATACTTAAGGGTTAGTCTAATGTGAAGAGTTTGGTTCTAAGGAATGAACATTCTCTTGGCTTCCTCCCCTCCCTTCCTTCCCACCCCCTTGCAGCTCCAGAGATTTGAGAAATGGAGAGAATAGAATAGTGGATGCCTTCCCTGCTCTTGTTTTGATATATGCTGCATGAGCTGGAGCTTTCTAGAGGTGCTGTCCTTGTACCTCAGACAGTGACCTGGAGTAGTTTAAGCTAGAAGTGGTGACCTTGTGGCTACCACACAATGTTTACACTTAGTGCAGTGAGCATAGTTTCTCAGCAAGCCAATGACGAAAGAAGGTACTTCTGAGTATCTGTCCTAAAGAGGTCTAAGACCTTGGGATTTCTCTTGTTGTCTTGCTAACAGAGGGCTAATGGGTGGCCAGGAGGTCAGCTAACTTAGCATGTCATTTCTGCCTGCTGAGAGAATTTTAGCTCAGTGCTCTCATCCATAAGTACTTCAGGAGATCCAGGTATACCTGAAGTACCTGTGTAGTGTCTAAAAAGTATAGCTGTCAGTGGGTACATTGACACATGCAATTAATGTGACTAAATATACTCCTAATCCCGATGTCACCATCTACACATACATTTAAAGTGCAGTAATTTACTGCGCTACTAGATACCACTTGTATCTGATGGGACTATCTAGCAGTGATTAGTCTACTGTTTCTTAATTGCCAGGCACCTGTAGACGGTGACGCTTTATGGTGCAGCAAATTAGCCTGCCTTGCAGTAAAGCATCTCATGTATATGCACCCAGAGATGCCTATAGTATCTGAACTGTTTCAGCAGGCCATATGACAAGAAGAGGTGCTAGGATTGGCTTCTGCAAGACTGTCGCTGTAAGGTGTTCTGGAAGTGAACCTATTGCTACTCTTTGAGACCAGTTTGAGATGTTCACTCATTGAAGGACTCTGTCACTTTGACAACAGGGTGGGAGATGCTCTCAATAGTAGGAGTAACTGTGGTTTCTGCCACTTTCCTTTTCTGTTGATCACCTATGTCTGTTTTAAGCTTAAATATTAGGTATCTGCTTTTTATCCTAGAGCCTGTCTATAGGCAACCTGACTGATGTCTCCTTAAGAGAAGATGACAAAACATCTGGGTAGCAATGGCATAATGATCGTAGGTGCTGTTTTTTGCCGGTGGGTGCTTGCAGATAAACCCCCCCCTAAAACTTGGCTCTTTACTTTTAATTCGGCAGGTTCCTGTGCCGAGCCTTGAGTATGCCCAGAAGAGGCAATGTGTTACTTCAGCCTGGCTCTGCAGCATCTGTAAAGATTGGGTGCTTGGCGCTTTTATCTAATAGCTGATTGAATCAGCTTTAGCTAAAAGTATCAAAAAGCTCCACTGAAACTCCCAATTTTTACAGGCACTGCAGAGCCCAGTTGAAGTAACATGCTGCTGCTTCTGGTAAAGTATGTGTTGGTTTTTTTAATGTCTGCAAGTGTGACTCTGTGGGTGCTAAGCACTCACTTATTTTTTTTTTCAGTGGGTGCTTGAGCCCCAGAGCATCCATGGAGTTGGCACCTGTGATAATGATGACATAGGGGTCTGCTGGCTGGAATTATCAAGAGCAGCTGAGATGCCTAACATGAATGGTTGCTTGGCTTGCAATTCCTTAAAGTGGGGCCAACTTTCATAGAGCTGAGCACTAGAGATGGCTGAAAAAAGCAGTTCAGCATTTCATGGCACATTTTGATATTTCAACTTGGTTTTCAGATCTTTGTCCCCAGTTCTGATGGGCTGCATCTGACATCTCTCCTGGGACCTCACAGTGCTAAGGAACTGGGCCTCCTGAGGCTGTTGGATCCCTGGCTCTACCTGCTAACTAGAGAGACTGCTGAGGCAGGTAACCAGGTGGAGGTCTGTCAGTGTCATCAAAAACAAGCTAGCTAGCAAACATTTTTTACTTCTGATGAATTTGAAAATGCTGGCTTTTATGAACTTTTCTGAGAAACTCCACTGAGCATTCACCCTACAATCACTTGTTACTTGTCCATGAGGTTTCAGTGTCTGCTGCTTACATAACAGTGCAATGCTACTCTTGAGGAAGTGTTGAATAGGAGGTAATGGAGGTATGACCTTTGAGACTCAGCATGTGACCTGCATTCTGTAGTAGAGCCAACTCCTGGGTTTACTTTTGTAAGTGACAAATGCAAGGACAGTTTCACCTACCTGTTTGCTGCCTGTTTTCAGTCATCGGATTTTTTTTTTTTAAGTATCTAAAATAAGCGCTTGTACTCTAATTGTCTCAGGTCTACTGTGCTCACAAGACAGAACCTACCGAGGGTTCTATGTTACAAACATTTATTAACAATTTCACTTCTGGGTTGGCTTCTGCCAATGGGCTTGGTCTTCAGAATTGTTCACTTTACAATATGAGCTCTCCAGGGAGACAAAAACAAATTGGACAAATTGGTTAAATGAGAGCTGTGGGGTTATGGGCAGTCAGCTTTCAGAAGGGACTTATAGGTTCATGCCATGAAAACATTCTGAAACTGTCTGCATTCTGGTATAGGCTGACCCATTACAAAGATACACTACAGATGTGTCTTTGAGCCCAAAAATAAGTGATCGCTTGGAGAAGAGGAGAGGGGAGAGGATGATTTAGTTAGGAGCTGAGTTAGAACTCTAACAAGGGCGTCCACTTCTAGCATGCCAGTGCTGGTGTCAGAAGGACATAATACAATGAAACAGTTGCAGACCCTTCATACTCCAGGACTTCCTTAAAATCCCACAAAAATAGTAAAGGGAAGAGTTCAGTACACCAATCCCTTATGTCTTGTAAAGGAGGACATGGTTCTGACCCTCTTATTAAACAAACAAAAAACCCTTTTGCTGTGGTGTGAACAAGGATCTCAAAAGGAAATCTAGCTTGAACTATGAAACTTGTGGTTTGCTGGTGCTTGTTACTGTGTTTTGGAGGACCCAAGTTTTATACCTTTTGAAAAATGCCTTTTTTTCCTTTCAACCATGTTAGCCATGTTCCTGGGAAATTCAACATGGTCTCACCTGTCCCATTCTTGGCCCCTTTTTGCTTGGCTTGAGAACAGAAAAGAAACTAATCCTAGGCAAGGAAGGTGCCTGGGATTCTTAACTCTGACACTGAGTCTTGGTCACCCCTCTTCGCGTTGTATAGATCCATGGAATTTAGACTAGATGAAAAGGTTCTTGCAGAAAGTGCAGGGCTTCTTCTTAATCTTTTTGCAACTTGAAGAATTGGCTTCTTTATAGACAGTGAAACTGCAGCAGGAGAATAGAAGCCCTTGGGACTCCTGGCACTTTCTTCATTGTTTGCTTCAATACCACAGTGACAAGCATCTAAGAAATAGGATACTAACGTTAGTTCTGTTTTTGGGCCAAGCATAGGTTTACCACATTATTCTGGTGAGATCTGTGGCAGCCGGAGATACTTTGTTTTCCCAGGTTATCAACTTTGCTGCTGCATGGTAAAGACTGGAAAAAGGGATCTAAATGGTTAGTTGGTCCTAATTCATCTGAAGTATAGAAAGTACATCAGTGTGTCTCATCAAAGTTTCTTTGCTAAAGCTGCACATTTTGGCTTCCCTTAATTTTGTGTCTCTCTTAAGAAGCCTCTCTCCATGATTTTCTGGAATATCAGAATTTGGTTAACTATAGTTTCTTTGTAGTAAACCAAATGCAAAATAATCACTTTGCATTAACTTGGCATTCTGCCACCACCAATGATCATTGATTTGAGAGCTGTTACTTTGACTGATATCTAAGGATAGAATTCCCCCTCTTTTTTTAACTGACTTGCTGTCTTGTGTTTCTTCTTTGAATGTAAAACACAAAACCTAGGGATCTTATTTGCAATTCAGTCTTGCAGTGAAGTGACCAAAGTCAGGGTTATTCAATCAGGTGCTTTGTGTAAAAGACATCAAGAGGATTTTGAAATCCCTGTAGGACTCAACAGTAGGGGACAGTTTAGTGGTCAAGAGGACAGTCATTGAAGCAGATCTTTGAGATGTGGGGAAACAACTACTTAAGTGATTTTTCTGAGCCAAACTGTTCATCTAGGCGATATCCTAGAAAGAAAATACCTGCACTTTTTTCTGATTGCTCAGAATTCAGTAGGAGCTGACCTCAAAAGGTGTTGCATGCCACCAGTCCTGGCTCTAGCGATTCCCTGCCACTCTACTCCACTCCATGCCACTTTTAGTGGAGTAGCACTACAATTGCCAGAAGTTGTAAAAAGTTCCCTTCTCTCAAGCAACGGAAGTCTTGCACCCCTCTGTAAGGAAGAGCTAGGACTGCAGAATGATTTGGTAGAGCCAAGGGCTCAAAATATCTTTCATTAAAGCTTTTGCTGGCTGCCTTATGGGAGGGCATGGCAGGACCATGCAAGTTTTAAACTTCCCCTGGTACTCTTATTCCAAACCTGCTAAGGAAGCTGCTAATTTTCTTTTTGCAGGACAATATTTCTAGAGACATTTTCTAGGATAGTAATTCTCAACCAGGGTCCCATGGTACCCTGGAGTGCCTTGAGATCCTTTTACAGGTGTCTTGGGGTGCCACACAATGTTAGCCCTGTTAGGTGTGCAAACAGGATTTACAATATAAACCCAGAGATTTCAAATAGGAATTGATAGTGTAAAAAACTATTTTGAGCTGTTAAGATCTTTCTGAGGTCTTTACAATAGAATTGCGCTATGATCTATTCTGTGTAGCCAAAAATGAATGAGAACCTACAAGCTGGCATTTTCAAGGAGTGTCTTGAGTATAACAAGGTTGAGAACCACCGTTCTGGGGGTGAAGAAGCAACGTTGCCTTTAAGGTTATCTTTTACGTAGAAGTCTGTCTTGGACGGCCAGAGCCGACTCGAGGTGATTTAGAAATTGCTCGTTCGTTAGGGCGGGCTGGTGAATGGAGAGGCAGACAAGGTTTAATGGTTGCAAAAACGTTTACTTACGCTGCTTGTAGTTGCGACGCAGATGGTCCGGTTGTCTGAACAACTATGTGAGTTGTTCCAGCTGGCGAGGCCCAAGCCAGTTAATCCGTCCACAAATTAAGCTGGCGGGAAAAGGGTACGTCTGGGATTGTGCTCGGCGATGGGAAGAAGGATCGATAGGTGATCAGTCTATCGATCAGCTAGCCGCAAGTCAGATCTCTTTAGAGGCACTCTGCAGCGTGCTCAAAGTTCTTCGGCTTGGGCGGAAGTCGCATGAAATTTTAAACAGCTAGCAAGCCAATTACTAGCCGCCACGTAGGAATAATTTAGAACTAGCCAATAGCGGGACACAAATTTGCATTCGAATAGCGGGAACTCTTTGCACCGTGCATTTCTGTGCTCAAAGAAGAAATGCACCCTGCAAATTGGCGGGAACTCTCTTGCACCGAGGTTCTTCTGTGCAGCAAAAACCCTCGCTGTGCAAGAGGCTCTCATGTGGCAAGAAAATTCCATCGTGCCGAGGCACCAAAATCACTGGGTTGTGACAAAGTCAAGACAGTCTAATGGCTAAAATGCACATTTGGACTTTCGGGTGCACATTTGGACTTTCGGGAGACCAGTTTCTTATTCTTGCTCATCAACAGCAACTTTTTGTGACCATAGCCAACTCTTGTCTTATAAAATAGAGAGCATCTTTACATCTCTATAGGACAGAAGACATTGCTTGCTGTCTGCAAAACATTTTTTCTCCTGGGAAGTAGAAACAGCATTAAGTTGGCTAAGTGTTTGTGTTTTTAAACAAGGGAGTCTTCCCTGTTAAGTGCGTCACCTTTGATTTTTTTTTTTTTTTTTCCTCTCTCTTGGCTTTATAAAATTGATGGCTGCTTTTTATAATCATTCCTCCCTGGCTTGACCCCCAGTTCCTCTTTTCCCCCCCCCTCTTGCTTTTACATTGGCAATGTTTCAAACTGCTTAAAGAGGCTATCAGAGAGGGCTAAATAAATAACTCGCAAGTGTCCTTTCTAGCTAAAGGTTGGAATCCAGTCTGGTAATTGCAATATAAGCTGTTAAAGTAGAAAAGAAAAACAAACAAAAAAACAGATGTTTCTTTATCAGTCTGAAGGGTCAGCAGTTCCCCTAGAAAGAAGGGAGAGCAACTGAACCTCTGACTTTGTGTCAGTCAACATGACAAGATTAAAATGCAGTGCAATTAATCACCTACATTCATTTTAATTCCCCCCTCCTCCTCCTTGCTTAATTTACTTGCTGGACTATTCACTTAAACCTAGGAAGGGAACTTTCTCCCTGCTTTGCATCAGACTATCCTTTGTTTGTGTTTTAACTGCAGTACAGTGAAAGCTTTTAAAGGTAATTTGAGTGTAAGATGGTAGCACAAGATAGGAGAAGCCAGTTGGTGGTGGCTGTTTGGAACCGGTGCCCCTGTAGAACACCTCTCCATAGTGGCTGAAAATGGAGGCTCAATGTTTGAGGGGAAGGAATGGAAGTGAGGGGAACAGGGAAGGACTGATTTCCTCCCCCCCCCCCCCCCCTTTTTTTTTAAAACAATGCCCCCCCCCATTGTTTGTTAAAACCATTGTACCATTCCTGTGTGTGCTGTAAAAATCCCTAAGTATTTCCACTTGGAGGTAGAATCTGGAGCAGTGCTACTGAGACTGGGACTCCAGAGCCTCCAGTGGTTCTTTCACTTCTGGTTCATGAACCTCTCTCTGCCAGGGTCCTATCTTTTATTGTATGCTTGAGGTACATCTCTTTTTTGTAATTGATAAGCTATAAGGAGGCTTATTAATCTTTAAAAAAGAATTGCTTGCTGAACTGTCCAAACGATAATGTACAATAGTCTTTTGCTGTGAATTGGCATGTTTATCACTGTTCATTTGGTGGAGTGGTTAACATTGCTTGCCCATGTGGCTCCAAGTCTAGCAGGACCGAGTGTGCTGATCTATAGCCTAATTGGCAATAGGATGTCCCAGGAACGTGCACACATTTATGTTGGCTGCTACTACATTTCTTTGCTGCAAGCTACCAAGGGAATTCACATTCTAGCAAGAGCCAGGTTTGGCTCTAAAGACTTAAGCTGCTTGAACCACCACTGTGCTGCCTCTATGTTGGTTCTGCACAGAATCCCCTTAACACTGTGGCACAGGGAAGCTACTGTGGTTTAAAGGAGTGGGATGTGATTGCCAGAGCTGGCATCTGCTTGGGACCAGTTGGGTAAAACCCTGGCAGTATTATTACTTGCCCCAGATTATTCCAAGATCATGAGCTGGCGCCTCAATTGTGACTTGGGCAAATTGTGGCTTCTGGTTTCTGAGCCTTTAGAGTTCATGCAAGTTACCTTCTCTGTTTGTGCAACTGTCAGAGCTAGGAACACCGGAGGAAAGATGAGATTCTTCTGTAACCCACCAACTCCAGGAAAGAGGGGCTCTAAAATGCCAACCCTTGCAAGGACTGATGGTACCAATACAGTTCTGTGGGTCACTGGATGATGCCAGGATACCAGTGTGCTTGTTTGGACTCTTGTGGCGGCTTCCTTTGTAATCTTGAGCAGAATAACTTGATGTGTCTCGCTTAGTTCATTTTCTGCAAATGAGGATAACTTACTCTTCTGTGTCCATGAAGCTTTGAGATCCATAGGGGAAAAGTAACTACTGTGTTCAACTTTCTGGTTTGGGCAAAATCTACTATGATACTGCTTCAGACTTTTACCTGTATTCTGCAGGGTATGGTTCTGTGAATTCAGTGGTACCATCAGGCCTTTATTGAACTATGCAAATACAATGTTTCTTGTCATGAACGACTGGTGCCTCCCATGACGGGGGGGGG